>NC_056631.2:38387644-38987644 GCF_002870075.4 Lactuca sativa | reverse complement strand
AACAACTCATATGGACTAACACTTAATGGACTTTCACATAAGCTTAATCCAACTCAAACAAATCATGGATCATCAGCCCAAACCATATGTATCACTGATTTACATAATCAGTCCCTGTAAATTTAATCAGTCACTTTTGATCACGAAAGTAATTCCAAATTAATTCTTGATCAATACCAATTAAATAATATTATTTCTCAATTAATATATTATACTTATAATATATTAAGAAATCACAAGTAACCTGATTCTCAAATATCCATCCTATCAGATTGTTCTGGTGAAGGCAACCCGAAATGGACCATGCTATTATCGGGTCAAGTACATACCAAATATTGTTATGGGCTTAGACATCTAATCCAACAGTCTCCCACTTGGATATGTCTAATAACTATAACTGCCAATGTAACTCCAAAATCTGATTAGAAATCGTAGCTTTCAAAAGCCGCCTGTCGAACTCTGATGCGTCCATTAGATAAGGGATCATATAATCCTTGGTTCTTCAAGATATCGTGCGGACAAATACATGGAACAAAGTCATACTTATTGTTCTGCAGTTTGTTTCCCGATTTGTGATTTTTTTGGCATAGAACATATATGAACACATCAATTTATCTCTGATCGAGCCCGACACATGTGACAACCCGAAATTTATTCCGTCATCTTTAACCCCTTTTCCGTTAATAAGCCTCGTTTTATTTAACTGTCCGTTAACTTTTGGACTGTTTAATTAATTTGGGACTTTTTAAATGACTTTATGAAGGTTGAAATAAATTAGAAACGCCCCAAATTTTTCCCTTGAAAAATTTAAGTTTCAACCAAGTCAAAATACGACCACTAAATCGAGTACGACCAAAAGCCCCGTTTAACGACAGTATCGGGTAGATTTCCACTGAGCCTCAACTCAAACCCTATATAAGGGGGAGTGGACCTCATTTCCACCCTTTTCACACTCTCACTACACCCTCTCTCTACAACTTATTTTTCGCGCCAAAAACACCCGTTTCGAGCCCCAAACGAGTAAGCAATCCACCCTAACTTGTTGTATAGCTTATCTATCATGCAAATTTGTGTTTAGGGAATCAAATAGGGGTAAGAGTAGGTGTTTACGGGCCAATAACACTCTTGGACCGTGAACACCCCTAAATGGGGTTTTTAAGCCCCAAAACCCCTCCAAATTGCCCCTAAGGCTTAGATATGGCTAAATGACTTATAGAATCGTACTTAGAACACATTGAAATTAACTTTTGGGGAGTAAACTTGATTTTACTGCCCAAGAACTTGCTTGGGCTGTAAACGCCTCTTCATGGAGAGTAAACTCAAGTTTAAGAGTTAGAAATGCCCTCAAACACCTCCTATGGCCTTGGAAAATATCTAGAACCAACCCCCATTGAAGTAAAGGCTTTAAACTTCAATAAATCCAAAGAAATAGGAGTTTACGGCTGTAAACCCCCTAAGAAAGGTCCATGGGCCGTAAACTCCTAAAAGGTGCCCAAATGATGCCCTAAACTCCCCATTTGACTTGGAAAAATGCATAGGATTTTATCCTCTATCATTTAAGTCCTTAAAACACCAAAAGTATATACATATAGGAGCTTACAGCTGTAAACTCCTTGTTTAGGGCCGTAAACTCCTCAAATGGTCCCTTTGTTGCCTTAATTCCACACAAGTGCCTTATATTTGGACTTAGCATAATTCCACAAGTGATATAAGACATTTTGGCATCCTAGAACACCCTCACCATGAGTTTACGGCCGTAAACTCATGGGATTTTGTCCTAGGGCCGTGAACTCTATAAAGAGTTTACTCTTGGAGAGTAAACTTCCTATTTAAGCCATACACACGCTTAAATGTTACCCGAGACACTTCAATCACTTAACCAAGGTGTTTTCCGTACCTTAGGATGCGTATACTTATTTAATTAGTATTATATATACTAATTGTATGTAAACATATGATATCATATGTTAATAGGTCACTAAGTGTGTTCAAGTCTTTACTTGACACCGAGCACCCAACCGACACCTTCGTTCGATCCACTTACAACAGGTGAGTTCATACCCCTGAATTAACCTTTTTAAATGTTTTTACATGTTTTATGGGGGGAAATACAAGTTAAACATGCCAGTTATCATATCAATCACATGTGATTGATAACCCGCATGCATAAGGATTTATTACATTGTTAACTGTTTTACCAAGAATGACACTGAAAATGTTTTTCTAAAACGTCGTTACTTGTTCAAAGTTTTCCTCAAATTGTTTCTTGCGCTGAATGTTTTATCAAAGTTTCATTTAAAACTTGTTTATGAAAGGTTTCCAAAGGATTTCTAAAGGTTTTCAAACTTATTTTATAAAAGAATACCAAGTCGTGATTTTCTTAAGTGTAAAGGTTTTTCAAAGTTTTCATCAAGGTTTTCTTCCATGTTTTTTTTATACTCCTACTTTGTTAGATACTACTGCTTCGTTATACTTCTACTTAGTTAATGCTCCTACTTAGTTAAATGATATTACTTTGTTAACGCTTTTACTTCGTAATACACTCATACTTGTTAAACGCTTCTACTTCGAGAAATACTACTACTTCGTAAGCGTTCCTACTTTATTACCGCTTCTACTTCACGAACCGTTCTTACTTCATTAATCTTGCTACTTCAGAAACGTTTATACCTTAGTAACACTTTTACTTTGAGAAACACTTCTATTTTATTAATGCTACTACTTCGTAAACGCTTATACTTTATTGATATTCCTACTTCGAGAAACGCTTCTACTTCGTGAAACACTTCTACTTTGTTAACACTTCTACTTAGTTAAACGCTTCCACATCATTAAAAGCATGCCTATACTTGTATGGTTATATAAATAATGTTTAAAGGACTTAGGAAGGCTAGTCGCCCTATTTCCTTTTCCTCATTTGGATGTGGTCTGGTGGGATCGCATATCTGTCCGAAGGTCATTTAATCATTAATCATATATCATATATACATGTATAGACATGAAGGTTTACATCGGTCGGTTCAGTTATGAGTCTCTACTACTAGTCCAACACTTTCATCAGAATTCACTTTTTGGGATACATCTTCAGGACACAACCTTCTCCATTGTCTAGTTGGTAACCAGAGTCTCCTGTATAGAGAGCGGACATTGTGTGTATAGATCTATACGTGATTGAAACCCCCGCACCCTGACTGCTAGCTACAGTCCACGGCCTACCAAGCCAAGGGGTGACAAATGTCATATTTACACCGATGCTTGTAGGGTGTCAAGTACTCTAGCGTCGATTAGTATGGTTACGAGTATCTCCATGTTACCTTATAATTCATGGTCTTAAGGTAACGGTATTTAACATTGTATGCTGGAAACACAATCTTAGAATTATACTGTTTTAGACCTTGTCAGCAGTATCTTTCATTTGATACGGTCTAGGGTCTGTATTCACTGTTTTAGACCTTGTCAGCTGTATCTTTCATTTGATATTGTCTGGGGTCTGTATTCACTACTTTAGACCTTGTCAGCTGTATCTTTCATTTGATACTGTTTGGGGTCTGTATTCACTGTTTTAGACCTTGTCAGCTGTATCTTTCATTTGATACTGTTTGGGCTCTGCATTCACTGTTTTAGACCTTGTCAGCTGTATCTTTCATTTGATACTGTCTGGGGTCTGTATGCACTGTTTTAGACCTTGTCAGTTGTATCTTTCATTTGATACCGTCTAGGGTCCGTGTCTCCTTTCGCTAGACTGAGCCAGGCGTGTCGTGCATTCGATACTCTCCTGGAGTCTATGATTCCCTTTGCCGTAGTCAGCAGTCTTCACTGCTGAGCCATATGCTATTTTCCCTGATATTCTCCTACTTTCTTTAAAATCAAATCCCTTATTTTGATAATGATGTTGTTTAAGGGAAAATTACTTTTTACAACCTAACTCTGTCCAGTCTCGGTAGAAGACTGCTCTTAAATAGAAAATATAGGATTTTCTGGAAAGGACTCTAGTACACTTTAGACTCTAAAACTACTACTTTTATAAAGTTATTTTTAACTTATAAAAATGACACTAAATACTTATGAACTCACCAGCATTTATAAAAATGCTGATACTCGCTTTCAAAATAACTTGTATTCTCAGGTCAGCAATAGACAGGTACATCTCAGGAGTTTTGGTGAAGACAATTTAGTACCAAGCTGCACCTATACTACTACTTGTATTACTTTGATGTTCTATGTAATGTAAACCATGTAAAACGATTACTATTAATGCAAGGGTTGTTGTACTTTGATTACTATACTACATATGTTGTGATACTTGACATGACGTCATCCATCCCAGAACGTTTTCGCCGTTCCGGTTTTGGGGTGTGACAACACATAAGTCAAAACAAAATCATCGAGGGGCCCAATATATCGCTTTTAATCCTCTTAGGATAAAAGGAACAGATAAACTTCGACTTATATGCTTGTACCAACTACTCGTTAAATCATAAACAATAATACGTCTTATAACATCAAGTTACTGATGTAGTTTCGAATCATCAATGTACAACCAACTCGTAATCAAAAACTCATATATCTTGGTTTGAAGACTATACGATATTATCATCTCACAATCACTCGTGATAAATTCCATGAAGTGATTCATGTGAGCATGGGTTTAGTCCAATACTCAAATCTTATTTCAAGAGAACTCATGAATGTTTGTAGCAAACTTTTGCAATGTCTAACACCTTAGACAATCTTACAAAAACCCATTCATGACAATCTACTTTCATAACCTACTTCCAAAGTATGATCGATTGTGGATAGTTTGAATAATTTATTATTCTGGAAGTCAAAACATGCAAAAAGTGAAACAATAGTAAATAATTGACACAAGATAGTATCTTTACTTATAAATAAAACTCCTTTTATTCAATCATCAAATATCAATTGCATTTTAGGTATTACAAGTTTCTAAATTTCTATCTAATCATTAAAACTAATATCGTCCTTCAACCCAATTCTTCTAGCGTGTTGCAAGTGTTTAACCCTACTCAGTCCCTTTGTAAGGGGATCTGTTGGGTTCTCCTTTGACGATACCCTATTCATTACGAGGAGTCCTTCTACTCGATGTCCTATGTAGTGATATTTTCTATCGATGTGCCTGGATCTGCCATGATACCTTGGTTTCTTGGCTAAGGCAACCACACCCTCATTGTCACAAAAAATCTCCATAGGCTCCTTTATAGCTGGTACAACTCCAAGGTCTCCGATGAAGTTCTTTAGCCATATTGCCTCCTTCGACGCTTCAATTGCTGCTATGTATTCTGATTTGCACGGTTAATCAACTACAGTCTCATGTTTGAAACTTTTCAATGTTACCGCTCCTCCATTTAAGGTAAATACCCAGCCCAACTAAGAGAGGATATTATCTCTGTCGGTCTGAAAGTTGGCGTCACTATACCCTGTCATTCTCAAGTCATCACTCCCACCGAGGGTAAGGACCCAGTCTTTAGTCCTCCGCAGGTACTTAAGAATGTTCTTTACTGCAGTCTAGTGAGCTTTACCAGGGTTCCCTTGATATCTACTAACCATGCTCAAAGCAAAGGCTACATCAGGGGGAGTACATGTCATAGCATATATGATCGAGCCAACTACAGAAGCATATGGTATTCGACTCATTTCTGCTATCTCAACATTGGTACTTGGACTCAGAGTCTTACTCTGTTTGGTATCGCTCTAGATAGGCAAGTCTCCTTTCTTGGAATCCTCCAAGTTGAAACATTTCAACACTTTGTCCAAGTAGGTACTTTGACTAAGTCCTATTAGTCTTTTATTCCTATTTCTCAATATCCTTATCCCTAGAATGTAAGCAGCTTCCCCAAGGTCCTTCATAGCAAAACACTTTCCAAGCTAGGAATTCACCTCCTGCAAGGTTGGAATGTCCTTTCCTATGAGTAGTATGTTATCTACATACAATACCAGAAAGCTAACTATACTCCCACTACCTTTGACATATACACATGACTCATCCTCGCTTCTCGAAAAACCAAAATCTTTGACTTTCTAATCGAAACAAAGATTCCATCTGTGAGATGCTTGTTTTAATCCATAAATGGACTTCTCAAGCTTACACACTCTATTAGGTTACTTTGCATTGACAAAACCCTCTGGATGACTCATGTAAACATCTTCAGCCAACTTCCTATTAAGGAAAGCGGTTTTGACATCTATTTGCCATATTTCATAATCATGAAATGCAGCTATGGCTAGCATAAGCCTTATAGATTTAATCTTTGCTACTAGTGAGAAGGTCTCATCATAGACAACTCCAGGAGTTTGAGTAAAGCCCTTCGCAACCAATCATGCCTTATAAGTGTGTACTTTCCCATCCATTTCGGTCTTCTTCTTGAATATCCATTTGCACCCAACCGTCTTAAGACCTGCTACATTGTCAACCATGTTCCAAACTTGATTCTCATACATGGACTGAATCTCGCTATCCATCGCCTCTTTCTATTTTGCAGACTCGGGGCCTGCCAAGGGTTCCTTATAGTTGTTAGGTTCATCCAAATTTACCAGTGTACTATCACTGATAAATGTATCACCATCTGTAGTAATATGGAAACCATAAAACTCAAGTGCCATTCTAAATCTACTGGAGCATCTCAGAGGTAAGGACTCGTCAATTGGTTCAATTGGAGTTTCCTCCTCGGGTTGAGCGCTAGTGTTTTGTTGGATTAGTGTCTAATTCCATAACTATAATTGGTATGTACTTGACCCGATTTGGCATGGTCCATTTAGGTTGCATGCCATCAGAACATTTGGATAGACTTTTTGTGAGAAAAAGGTTATTTATGATTTATATTTATATATTATAAGTTCTAATATATTTACGATTTGGCATGGTTCATTTACATTAGGATGGGCTAAGAGTGTATGGAAGTCCATGGAGGTTTTAACCCGTGGACCCTATGTAAATGAAAGGTCATGGGTATTAGGGTTTACATGGATGTAACTCTAATCCTCCATAATATATAAAGGAGGCCTTGGTTCACAAAAGGGACACTAGTGTCTGTACACAAGAGGGAAAAACCGATTTTGGTATAAGAACCTTTTCTCTCAAATTATTCCAAATGTTCTTGGTGTTGTGTGAACCATTTTAGGTGTCACACTTGGGGCACTAGGCTCTTAATCTCCATGGAATCAAGCTACAACAAAAAGGTATGTCATTCTTCTAGATTCTTGTATTGTATATACTTCATATTATGCTAGTTAGGGTGAAACCTTGGAATATTGAATATTTTCATGTATAATAGAGAAAACATAGATCCAAGGTTTATAGGGTTTCATGTACACCATAGGAGTATTAGAATGCTCAAAACTCAATAGTGGTATCAAAGCCTAGGCTTGTTTTCATTTATACTTGATGCAACAGCTTAAAAATCGAAAATTCTAACTTTCTGGGCACTGGACTCTCCGAGTCCACTGATGGACTCGCCGACTCCATGAAGAAAATCATCCAACTCGTCGAGTAGGTTCATACACTCGACGAGTAAGAGCCCCTGACAACATATTTTTGAGTTTTAAGGCCGGAATTGGTCTAGAATCATTACCTTAAACTGTTTTGGACTTATAAAATCTGTTTTTAATGTGTTAATGATTATGGTAAACCAATTTCAAAGTTATTATCAAAATGTTTTTTTAATGGAGTCCATAATTTGTCCTCAAGTTATGGATTACCAAAAGTCTTTTCTTTTAAAGATCCATTAAAAAGCCATAGGTTACATGTATGAAGAGTTCTTTCTTATAAATAGTTTTATGGCCTCCATAACTTGTCATCAAGTTATGGATGTTCAAGAGTCTCTTCATTAAAGTTTTTAAAAACCTTAATTAAACTCATAAGTTATGAAAATCCAAAAGTTTTTGAATAGTTCGAAACTTGCCCTCAAGTTTTGGAATTTGTAAAGTGTCCCCTCATGAATACTTTAATTCCAAGTTAAACCCTTAGAATTTTAAAAGTTAAAATTCAATCCTTATACTAGTATAATATTAATAGTTAATAGTTATATATATGTATAAGAACAAAGTCAGTCTTACCATTAGTAGGCCTCATTTACAAAGTCAGTCTATAAGGGGGGTATAAGGTTACTTCCTATAAAATGGTAGTTTAAGGGGTGTCCACTCTCACCTACCGCTTCCTTGACTGGTGGAGGGTCATTAGACGAACGAGTTTGATAGGACTATAATTCTCCCTTCATTATAAGTATAATGATAAATACTAAGTAAGTAAACACTTATAAATTCCCAATCTTAGTTACTTAGGAAAAATGTGAATTTGGTGCTAACCCATGAAATTACAATTTGCACTTTGCTTAAGTCGTTAGTGGAGCGTGTGTGGTTAACCGACACACTAACCTAGATTTAACAAGGTTGACAAAGGGTAGCTTAAGGTTTATCATAGATCGGTGGAGCACGTGTGGTTAACCGACACATCTATTAGGTGATAAAAATTAAGAGTACCAAGTATATTTGCATGGTTATTCACACCTTGTTTTGTGATCCTCGGCATCCCAGTCAAAAAATTTAAGGGGGGCACAATCGAGATTGAAACATGCTATTGAAAAGTTCAATGAATCTCAAAAGATCTAGGAGTTTCAAATCCAATTAAAACCTAAAAAATTATTTCGTTTTTTTATGGTGGAAATTGGTGAATCGTCATTCGGCTATGTAACTTCTGGAATTTCACGGTTATTATTGTGTAGTTTAATCTTTGATTAAAGGAGAGACTCGACGAGTTGAGGATCCAACTCGCCAAGTCGACTCGGGTTTTTCACGCGCATTTAATGAGTAGACTCGACAAGTCAGAGGAGGGACTCGTCGAGTAGGTGCTGGGCAGAGAAACCCTAATTTATCGGGTTTGGGACCTATTTAAAGGTCCTTATGGCTTTCATTTGCAGCCACTACACCCTGAGAAACCATAGAGAGCAAAGAGAAAGCTTGTGGTGCAATAGGAGGGCTAATTCATCATCCTTTGGGGTGTCTTAGTAAAGGGAAGGAAGGATTTCGAGATGGGCTGTCTTGTGGGACTCAAATCTTCCATCATTTCGTTCAGAGCTACTGTGAGAGGTAAGGATTCATGTTCATCTTCGTTTGATTTCATGAATCTAGGGTTTCTTCATGCTTTATTTAGCTTGAATCTAGAGTATGAGAGGTCCCATGGTGAAATGATTCCTAGATCTAGACCTTAAGAGGTCCAGAGAGTCCCTTCCATTCTGCTTTATGCCTTTTCCTTGGAGTTATGAGCTATGGTTGTAATGATATGAAGGATTTCAACAAATTAAGCATAGAGAGCCTTGCATGTGTACCAAAATTCGACCTTTTCGTGGTTATTGGTCATAGGGAAGTTAGATCTATGGATTAGAGGAATGGATCTGACCTCAGAAGGCCAGATGAGTGTTGTCATGAGAGGACTCGACGAGTCGAGTCGGGGTTGCCCGACAATTCATACCAGGCGTAACTCTTCGAGTAAGGGGTTGGCTCGACGTATCAAGCGAGGCTAGAAGGAGGATTCCGTGGACACGTGTGGACTCCGAGTCGCCCATGTGCACGCGACGAGTCGGGTCAATGTTTGACCGTTGACTTTAGGGTTTTGGTCAAGACTGACGTAAGAGAGTTCAGGGAAGGGTAGAATGATCTTCTACCCAATGTTTAGAGATGAGACAATGAGAGAGTGTTGATCGGGGATGTTATTTGAATAATAGGAGGAGGCTAGGTCGGGACGTTGAGCACGAGAGTTCATCCGACTTCGTTTGAGGTGAGTCTTCTCACTATACTTTACCTAGAGTGGTAACAGAGTTATTGTATGCTATCTATGCGATGTGTGGCACTACATTATTTCTATGTGATTTATGTTGTGTGTATATCAGAGTTAGGACCGGAAGGTCCACAGAGCTAGGTCCAAAGGGTCCACAGAGTTAGGTTTAGAGTTATGTGGCCGTGTAATTGTATGCTATTTATTTTATGAGATTTATTGTGATATGTGATATGCATGATTCAGAGTTATCAAAGTTAGGACCTTTGGGTCCATTTAGTTAGGGCCAGAGTGTCCATAGAGAGTTGGGATTGGAGGGTCCCATTGAGACACACTAACCAGGGGGTCAACAGAGTTATAGCCTTGAGTGGCTAATATGTGTTAGAGTGGTATTTTGGGGAACTCACTAAGCTTCGTGCTTACAGAGTTTTGTGTTATATGTTTCAGGTTTTCTCAGGATCACGGGACGGCACCGGCTTGATTGTACACACCATAGGAAGCGTTTGTTTTGGAGGATCCTGGTTTATTAATTGATTGAACAAAATAGTCATGATTTGTAATTTAAATAAAAACGAGATTTTTATGAAAAGTGTTAAAGAGATAAGCAAATTTAAATGAAAATTTTGTTTTTTTGAAAATTTCGGTGTTACAAGTTGGTATCAGAGCCTTGGTTTGAGGGATTCAAACTGAGGATGTAAGAAAAGTTTTCAAAGAAATGATTTTCTAAAAGTGAATAAGAGTTCAGAGCGGAAGCGAGAAAAAGCAGTGTGTACAATTAGCCAGAGCCCGAACGGTGATTTTCCAAAATACCCTTACTTTTGTGTTATAAGATATTTATGATACATTTTATGAGATATTATGCATGCTAGAGACATGCTAGGTATTTCATATCTTAGGACTAGAGTAGCCTGATTTGTGATGCCTTAGCCTAGGAGTTGTTGTTATATGTGATGCGCTTTTGAGTATGAGTGAGAGTATTCAGTTGGAATCCTTTTAGGGTATTTGAGTATTAGAGTAATCTAGGAGAGACGCCAAGATGAGTATGGTGGTGCTTATCGAGAGAATAGTTAGAACCCGCGAGGGGAAGAGTTGCAGAGTTCGGTGGTACTTTGGAGAATGAGCAGAGCAAGCGGAGTTATCACCTAGAGTGAGTTCTATGTATTCTTCGATGCCCGAATGCTACTTGCTTCGTGCTTTGTGGAACTCTCGATGATGGGAGTCAGCTACCGAGTGAATATGACGATATTCAGGAGGTAGATGGCAGGCATCATTAGGAGCTCTCCAGCAGCTGATGGCGGAGAAGTGGGAGGACCAAGGAAGAGCCTAGGGAGTAACCTTAGCCAGATGAGTACGCTGGCGGAGTAGAGCACTTGGCTGAGGAGCGAGCACACATGGCGGAATTAGTAAACGAGAAGGTTGAGCAGCTACTTAGGAGCTTTGGAATGGTCCGTGTGGAAAGTATGGGTAGATGTGGCAGGTAATATGGGCCCGTACTACCGAAAGCAGAGGACCCATACTCAATACAGGGAGCATTCTGAAGGTTATAAGTAGCAGATTGGGGAGTGATGTTATGGTTCGAGTACCATACATCGGAGCAGATTGAGGAGTGATGTTATGGTTCAAGTACCATACATCGGAGTAGAATGGGAAGTGATGTCATGGTTTGAGTACCATGCATCTTAGCAAATTGAGGGGTGATGTTATAGTTCGAGTGCCATGCATTGTAGAAGATTGAGAAGAGATGTCAGGGGCTGAGTACCATGGTTCTTAGCAAATGATGCTTATGATTCTCCGGTTGTCTGATCAGGATTGATTGGTAGAGTTTGGACGTGGTGGGGTTTTAGGTCTGAGGGCCATGATTGAATCCGAAGAGGCATCCCTTGAGGGGGAGGTCGAGAGCATTTCAGAGTACCTTGGTAAGATGTCATATGTAGTCGCAAGACTCAAGGATTAGTAGATAAGGCATTTATGGGGGATTGCGATCTGAGTTAGCAATCAACCAATGGAGGAGATGTCACCTTCTATGACTTGTTGGGTGCTATTTATGTTTCCTATGGGAAGTAGGAGAGGCATGAGATTTCAGTTTTGGGTTTAGGAGTAAACCCTATGGGTTGACATTGATGACGATTTTCCACCAGAGTATCAGGCAGCATGTCACCCGCAAGAAAATGATCTACCATGAGCAGGTAGTCAGTGGGGACTGAGATGGTCAAGGACCACATTACACCCTAATTGAGTATAGTAGGGTGTATGGTAGCGGTACGGGTAATCTAGTCGAGTATATCAGAGCGGTGACTCTTCTGTCTATGATGGGTATTGAGTATGGTAGTGGAGTCCCTATTCTCGTGAAGATTCATGTGTTGGAGCGGGGGTTGAGAATTCGAGGATGAGGAGTATGATGATTTATTGTTTCAGTCTAAGAGTCAGTGATAGTACTGGACAGTTGGGATGTTCGGTATTGGGATGGTATGAGACTCCGAATGGCTAGAGGCGGTCATGATGAGAAGTTCCTGAGGATTTCTTCGGAGATTTAGGGTATTTGAGGTTTCTTGATCTCTACGTGGGGAGATCATTGGGCGTTGTGTGGCACCTTCCAAGTGTAGGTGCGATGTTTCTGGAGGAAACCATCTGTGGGGTAGAGTGTTGATGCATTAATTGGTGATGGTTCGAACCCTAAGTGGGGGAGAACCGGGTATTTTATTGAGGGAATCAGAGATTTGTGCAAGAGCAGTTAGGGGTTGGATACAGAAACCTGCGACTCGAATTCATGAGACCAGGGTCATTGGTGATCAAGGAAAGGTGCAGAGCGAGATAATGCATGTGGTATGTGTCTGATAAAGGATGGGTGTCTCCATGTCAGGTGGCTAATGGTCAGGAATCTGGTGGTGGTCAGGGCCGTTTCAAGGGAAGACTCATCATGATGGTATGGGCAGTTGAGAGCTTCTAAGTCGAAGTATGGATTGTATATGCCCCTTTTTGGGTTGAATAGAAGATTATCGAGCTGCCAACTCCCAGGCCAGTATGTGTATTCTTGCTTGGATTTTGAGCAGTAGGGGAAAGGGTTTCGGAAGATCATTAGTTTGTTCTGAAGCGTTAGCGCTTTCTTTGCATTCCAATTGAGTGTTTGGATACACTGAAGTTGCACATTGGGTAAAATGAAGAATTATTTATGGGGTTCAGAGGAAATGTACTGTTGTATCTGTATGGTGTTGGGAGTACGAGATCAGTGGCTGAGGCAGGACATCGTGATGTTCTGTAATGGTGTTCCGTGGTACCCGGGTATAATGTTCCGATTTCGGAGTTATTTAGAATCTTGAGTTTGAGACGACTAGTGGTGTATCATGTATCTACGGTTCCAGTGGGAGCCCTTCGGGTATTCACATCAAGAGGGATTATTTAAGAAAGTGGATCTCCGCAAAGGTAGGTATTTTGTTATAGCGGTTGCCGCCAGATTCTGTGATGCATAAGTGGTACAAGTGTGTGTAGTTATCTATGATAGTCTGCGGAGCATGAGTTAGTGGACGTAGTATGGCGTTGTGATGAGAATGAGAGTATGGAGTGAAGCTACGGAAAGCCGTAGTATTCACTAGTCAGAGGGTGTTGTGATGCTATGGGGAGCCGTAGTACTCACAAGTCAAAGAGAGGGAGTCGTGGTACTATGGGGAGCCGTAATACTCACTAGTCAGTTGGTGTTGTGGTGTTATGGGGAGCCGTGGTACTCACTAGTCAGAGGCTGTCGTGATGTTGCGGGGAGCCATAGTACTCACTAGACGGCAAGAGAGTGTGATGATGGAGTGCTCTCTGATCAGTGTATGATGCAGAAGAGTTTTAGGCTAGAGTAGCCCTAGTATTGAGTTTTTGGAGCATGGTGGTTGAACCAGGGGCGAGACTGGGGTCTCCGTCTTTGTCAGGGCTAAGTCGATTTTCGGTTGGATTGTAGTTTTCATTTGAGAATTTTATGACTTGTGTGTCACAGGGCCGAGTTAGTTGATGCGAAGAGGAAGTCAGGGGGAGCTCGTCTACGGAGAGCCTGGAAGAGTTGTACGTGAGGGAGGTGGTATCGCAGCATGGAGTACCGATCTTGATTGTCTCAGATCGAGATGTACATTTCACTTCCAGATTTTGGAAGAAATTCCATGAGGAGTTGGGCATAAGGTTGCATTTTAATACCGCCTACCACCCAGAAACTGACGGGCAGAGCGAGCGGACGATTCAGACGCTCAAGGACATGCTGTGGGGCATGTGTATTGGATTTCAGAGGGAGTTGGGACACGTACTTACCCTTGGATGAGTTTTCATATAACAACGGCCATCATTCGAGCATTGGTATGCCACCCTTTGAGTTGTTGTATGGGAGGAGGTGTCGGACTCCCATTTGCTGGGGAGAGGTAGGGCAGCGTGTGATGGGTAGTACGGAGATGGTGCTTCAGACGACCGAGCGGACTCAGCAGGTCAGGCAGAGGTTGCTGATGGCCCAGAGCCGTCAGAAGAGTTATGCGGATAGACGACGGTCAGACCTCGTCTGGTGTTAAAAGAGATATGGAATTTGGAGCTGAGGCTTATGAATAGGATGTTTGAGGACACTTTTGAGCGAGCATGGTTATGCTTTTGTGTCTAAGTATAGAGTGTTGGGGATTCTTTGTTTGGAGGGTTTCTGATAGCAGTCTAGTAGATGTGCCTCGGTGGAGTGTGAACCCTTTTATTCGTGGGGCGTGATTCATACGTTTTAGCATGATCGGTTTGGAGGAGAGATAGTTGGTTGTTGGACGTGGTCTTATGGGAATCAGAGAGCCAGTGAGGAAACTAGGTTGATATCCGAGGAGCAAAAATCACGGTGATCGCTCAAGTAGGCGGTCTGGCGGCGGATCAGGCCACTAGAGTTTCCGGTTATTGCGAAGGGGTATTTTTAGCAGCGAAATAGTTGGTTTAAAATCTGGTTTTGGAGGTTTTATGTGGTTTCAGATGTCCATAGAGAAAGATATTAGTGTGGTATGAAGATCATTTCGGTAGTGCCTTTCGGGTTAATGATTAAATCTATGTGTGGTTAAGGAATGATTTTGAGGGCGAAATCTAATTCAAGTGGGGGAGAATTGTAACATCCGTATTTTCAGGGTTATTATTGTGTAGTTTAATATTTTGATTAAAGGAGAGACTCGACGAGTTGAGGATCCAAGTCGCCGAGTCGAGTCGGGTTTTTCACGCGGATTTAATGAGTGGACTCGACGAGTCAGAGGATGGACTCATCGAGTAGGTGCTGGGCAGAGAAACCCTAATTTCTCGGGTTTGGGACCTATTTAAAGGTCCTTATGGCCTTCATTTGCGGCCACTACACCCTGAGAAACCATAGAGAGCAGAGAGGAAGCTTGTGGTGCAAGAGGAGGGCTAATTCATCATCCTTTGGGGTGTCCAAAGGGAAGGAAGGATTTCGAGTTGGGCTGTCTTGTGGGACTCAAATCTTCCATCAGTTCGTTCAGAGCTGCTGTGAGAGGTAAGGATTCATGTCCATCTTCGTTTGATTTCATGAATCTAGGGTTTCTTCATGCTTTATTTATCTTGAATCTAGAGTATGAGAGGTCCCATGGTGAAATGATTCCAAGATCTGGACCTTAAGAGGTCCAGAGAGTCCCCTCCATTCTGCTTTATGCCTTTTCCTTGGAGTTATGAGCTAGGGTTGTCATGATATGAAGGATTTCACCAAAATAAGCATAGAGAGCCTTGCATGTGTACCAAGATTCGACCTTTTCGTGGTTATTGGTCATAGGGAAGTCAGATCTATGGATTAGAGGAACGGATCTGACCTCAGAAGGCAAGATGACTGTTGTCATGGGGGCAACTCGTTGAGTCGAGTCGGGGTTGCCCCGCAATTCATACCAGGCGTAACTCGTCGAGCAAGGGGTTGGCTTCACATGTCAAGCAAGGCTAGAAGGAGGATTCCATGGACACGTGTGGACTCGCCGATTCGCCCATGTGCACTCGACGATTCGGGTTAAAGTTTGAACGTTGACTTTCGTTGAGTTAAGGGTTTTGCTCAAGACTGACTTAAAAGAGTTCATGGAAGGGTAGAATGGTCTTATTCCCAATCTTTAGAGCTGAGACAATGAGAGAGTGTTGATCGGGGATGTTATTGAGCACAAGAGTTCATCCGACTTCGTTTGAGGTGAGTCTTCTCACTATACTTTACCTAGAGTGGTAACAGAGTTATGTGACAAAGTTATTGTATGCTATCTATGCGATGTGTGGCACTGCATTATTTCTATGAGATTTATGCTGTGTGTATATTAGATTTAGGACCGGAAGGTCCATAGAGCTAGGACCAGAGGGTCCACAGAGTTAGATTTAGAGTTATGTGCCAGTGTATTTGTATGCTATTTATTTTATGAGATTTATTGTGATATGTGATATGCATGATTCAGAGTTATCAGAGTTAGGACCTTTGGGTCCATAGAGTTAGGGCCAGAGGGTCCATAGAGAGTTGGGACTGGAGGGTCCCACTGAGACACACTGACCAGAGGGTCAGCAGAGTTATAGCCTTGAATGGCTAATATGTGTTAGAGTGGTATTTTGGGGAACTCACTAAGCTTCGTGCTTATAGAGTTTTGCGTTATATGTTTCAGGTTTTCTCAGGATCACGGGACGACATCGGCTCGATTGTACACACTAGAGGAATCGTTTGTTTTGGAGGATCCTGGTTTATTAATTGATTAAACAAAATAGTCATGATTTGTAATTTAAATAAAAATGAGATTTTTATGAAAAGTGTTAAAGAGATAAGCGAATTTAAATGAAAATTTTGTTTTTTTTTTTGAAAAATTCGGTGTTACAACCTACCTTCAAATATTTTATAGCTTGGATTACGGCATCCCTCTTCCAGGTTATAAGATATTGTGTTGGGTCATAGCCTTAATATTTCATATTCAGTGTTATATTAAGGACTTAAAATCAGCTAACTTGAATATCTCCCATAGTAAATGTCTGGTTCAGACAACTATGATCTTCCCAAATCCCTTGGAACAAGCTTTCCTAAATGTAGATGATGTCCCGTGGTTGGTTCATGGAAATCATACTTCACTTCCTTCACATCCTCTAATTATTCTCCCTAACCCACAAGTTCTTGAAAAGTTCAAGGTCACTCAAGACCCATTGGCAAGCAAAGTCTATGTGTGCTCACATCTTGGAGATAAAGTCACATATTGACAAGCCAGGAGAGTTGGTTGTCAAAATCTTGATGAAGTTGGTTGTTGACTAGGATCTTCAATCACTTTTTAAGTCACATAGTGAGTTCCTTTAGGACTACTATGTGACACACCATGACATGACCCTAAATGATCTTGCCTATTTGCTAGGTTTTGCTGAATCAACAAAGATTTGGAGCACCGGTAAAGAAAATTTGGTTGAAAGTTCAACTTCCCAAACTTCCATGGACATTAACAATGATGACACTGGAAATCCAGAAAGGCTCTCTCTTCCCAATGGAAATGGATCGACTATAGTCAACCTGGTTGACCAAATGGTAAAGATAAATGCTAAGTCTGAGATAGTCCCGTATACCATTCCCAAAGAGTCCATATGTTTCTATTGCCAAAGGAAGGGGCATTGGTTGCGAAGTTTTCCTATTTACCTGAAGTATCATCAGGATGGTAAAGTCAAAAAGTTTGACTCTACTTCAAGTAAAGTCCACTATCTAACTCTATTAAGTTCTTATTTGGAGATTCTTATTACATGATGTGACTATGTCACATGTTGATGTTTTAAGAATCTAGGAAAAGAGAGGAAGCTTAAAGGAAGTATATAATGATTCTGATCGCGAAGATGGATTCTGATCGCATGGTTCGGTGATCAGAATTTTGAAGTTGTTGCTTAAGAGTTATGATATATTGCTTAGGAATAGATAACAAGTCTTTCATATGCATTTGCATTGTAAGGATAAGTTTTTCCGCAAGTCTTAAAATAAAAGAAAAGGTTTTAATTTTATTTATTTTAAATATCCTTACAGTGGCATTTGTGGAAAAATTGTTGTTTATATGATTCCATTGATAACAATATTGGAAATATAAATTTGACTCTTCCATTTGTGGTAGTGTCTAAATTTACCAAATAAGGAAGGATTCTCATCACCCAAGTTTCAATTGGATGAAAACTTGGAATCATTCAAGTTATATTGTATGATGAATGAGAATTTTCATCTTTGGGAAATTAAGACTAATTCCTTGATCACATGTATATGTGAGTCAAGTGAAGGACTAAGGGATCGAGTACACCTATTTGTGCATTGGTCAAAGTCCACCACAAAAGATCGATAAGACTATTCGTCATGATTTACTAAAGTTTAGTAAATATGGTTATACTTACAAGCTTAAGTATAATTCTGAAACATTGCAAAAGTTTCAATGTATGGCAGAACGAATGAGAAGAATCAAATTAGGCAGAAAGATAAAAGTTTCTCAAATCTGAAAACATGGGAGAGTACTTTACTATCATGTTTTATGATCATCTTAATGACTATGAAACCATATCACAATTGATCATCTAAGGACATCTTAGTGCATTCTTATGGCTAAGAAGATGAGTCATGAATTGTTGAAGTGGTTAAATCAAGAAGATGAGTCACACTTCGTTCCAAAACAATTCTTAGAGTCATACTCCAAAATTGTAACTTGAGTGACATAACTTAATGAAGGTTTATAACACTTGTCAAATGTAAGAGTAAACTGTGTTCTACTCTTGTACATTTGAAATTTGTGACAACCCGAAATTTCCATTCGGTTAAACCCTAAAAGTCAACCACTTTGTGTCATAAGTCAATGTCATTATTTCTTATTTTTAAGAAAAATAAAGTTCGTTTGATTATTTTAATATTATTTTTAAACGAACGGGTGAAAGAAAGTGCCGTCTCGGGTTTTGAATTTAAAACAAAAAAAAAAAAACCGCAAACACCTCGCGTCTTAGAAATTCCCGACCAAACTTTTATTTTTGGGTTGAAAAATCACCCAAAAACCGTGAACTCATACCTATTTATGAGTTTACTCCCCAAAATCTAGTCATTTGTGCTTACTCCCCAAAAGTCAAAAAGAGTAAACTCCAAAATATCCTCTCAAGTATCATCCTAGATTTAATTCCAAATCTTCAAAGTTGTAAGTGTTCTAACCATTTCAAGTTAGTATATCACTTAATCTAGTGATTTTACATCCTTTAATCCATTCATTTATGTGTTTTGACTAGTTTTTCCAAAACACCAAGAACACTAAGAACACACACTAAGTGTTCTTGGCCTTTTAGCTCAAATCAAGCCTTCTTATAGTAAGCACTTCCATCCTTGAGTGTTATTAAGCTAGTACTACATTTAAACATCAAGAAAATATGTCAAGAACACAAGATTAGAGGTGTTCATGGTCCAAGAATGTTCTTCGGCCGTAAACACCATAAAGGGCACCAAAGTGTTCCTAAGTCCTTATCTAAGCCCTAGTTTGATGTTTAAACCATCCTTGACATGTTTAAACCCTTCCTTATTGTGTTTAAGCCTTCAAAAACACCAAAATCCAAAATTTATAGGTGTTTACGGTTTGGGGATCTCCCAAAACCATAAACACCCTAAAGTGTTTTTAATTTGGTCCTTTTCCTTCCTTAGGCTTAGAAACTAGTTTATAAACTTACCTAATTGTGTCAAGGACTTGTAAACATGGCACTACCTTTCTCCATGAGGGTTTACGATAGTAAACCCAAAGGGAAAAGTCATTGAGGCCGTAAACTCCTCCAAGGAGTGTTTTGATGCCACACAACACTTCCTAAGGCTGATTCATGAAGTAGGAATGCTTGGAATAGCCTAGAAGACTTCAAATCAACAAATGGTCAAAAGGTTAGGAGTTTATGACCATAAACTCAAGAGTTTACGACCATAAACTCAAGGGGTGTTGATCCTTAGGGAGTAAACTCATTTTAAGAGTGCTCCTTGAACCGCAATCACACTAGCCTTTCCCTACAACACTTAGATGCAACCCTTGAGACTTATAACACTTGTATAAAGTGTTTAGCATGTCCTAGAGTGTCTTAACCTTGTTTATTAGTTGTTTAAAGACTAATCGTGTATGTACATTTATGCTTATATGTTACTAGGATCCATGTGCGTGTCTAAGTCTTCACTTGACACCAAGCACTTATCCGACACTTCCTTCCGATCCACTTACCACAGGTGAGTTCATACCCCTTAATCAATGTTTTAAATTGTTTTTAAATGTTTTATGGGGGGATACAAGTAGAATTATGCTTATTATTATATCAATCACATGTGATTAATAAGCAGCATTCAAATGATTGGCTACTCATTAGCCGTTTTATCAAACAGTTTCCTTCAAATGTTTTTCCTAAACACTTTATGTGTTTAAAACTCCTTATTACACTATACATTTTACTCTATATATTACATTTCAAACTTACTTTCAATTGTGTTTCAAACAAATGTTTCTTTATACTAAACTGTTTTATCAAACCCATGCCTTCAAAACCGTTTTATAGATTGACATCAAGTCGATCTTTTCTTAGAAAATGATTATGGTCAAAGGTTTTACAAAACTTATTTAATGCTTTTATATTATAAATTGCATGCCTATATATGTATAATTATATAAGAAATGTTTAAAGGACTTAGGAAGGCTATCCACCCTATTTCGTTTTCCTCGATTTGGATGTGGTCTGGTGGGATATCGGGTACCCGTCTGAAGGTCGTTTAAATATTAGTTATATATCATGTGTACATATATAGTCATAAAAGTCCTTCCAGTTCATCCAATGCCCTTTGGTAGCAAGGGTATACATCCATGTTCATACGTACCAGTTAAATTACTAGTAAGCTACCATATGGGTAGTTTAGGAAGATACTAGAACTATTACTTGAACGCGATATCATACTATGAGTCAGTTCATTCATGAGTCAATACTTATTACTATCAGAACATATACATTACATTACTATGAGAACATATACAACTATACTAGGAGGAGAACATATACAACTATACTAGAGGATGAACATATACAACTATACTAGAAAGAGAACACATACAATGATACTAGAACGAGTAACATTACATTATATATATATATATATATATATATATATATATATATATATATATATATATATATAAATACGTTAACAATTGTGATCCACTGTATTGGAGCATGCCTTAAATGTCATGGACCGAGTTGTAGCCAGAATTCTCTTGGAGGGAGAGCGTGAGTTTGCATATAGATCTATACTGGATTGACTATCCTACACTTTGCTGCTAGCTACAGCCGGACCTGCAGGTCTGCAGGTGCCAAACGTCATTTCGTTTTACGACCATTCGTATGTCGTTGTTACCAGTCAATAGTATGGTGCAATTAATCACATGATACCTTAATATAAATCCAGTTTAAGGTAGTTAGTACAGAAGTAGTTCCTATAATACCACACTACAGTACTACACTTATTTTCCCTTTATATATATTTAGTGATCTTTTCACTTAAACATTTAATGTAAAAACTATATTTCGATAATGATAGTTAGACTTGGAAAATTACACACTTCTACAAGAAACGAACATTTAGAACAGTTAAGTCTTGGTAGAAGACTACATTGAGAACTGTTAGGTCTTGGTAGAAGACACCTTTATATAATAGTAGGAATCATAGGGATTTCTAGGGTTTTTAAAACGTTTACAGTTGTTTTACAAACATTTTTATACTTACAGTTCATCTACATTTTTCCATACTTACAGTTCATTTACAAACAATTTCTTACATACAAATTAAGACACTAAAATACTTATGATCTCACCAGCTTCAAAGCTGATACTCGCTTTCAAAATTACTTGTATCCTCAGGTCATCTATAGACATGTACAGATGCAAGGTTTAGAGAAGATGGAGGTCGTTCAAGACTCATCTTTCATTTTGATTTATGCTTTAGTGTCTATTATAATTTGACAGAACACACTTGTATAATAATTATATTAGTAATGCAATGGATGATGTTGTTGCTTGTTTACTGCTTTACATTGTTGTGATACTGTACATGACGTCCTTCGCTCCAGAACGTTTCCGTCGTTCTTGGTTTTGGGGTGTGACAGATTGGTATCAGAGCATTGTTTATAGTGAATTAATTATGTCAACCCATAAAAGATATACTAACTATAAATACAAAAGGGATTAAAAATACTCTGACCAAGAGTTTATACTTTAAATAATAAAATATTTAATAAAGTATACGTGCCTGCATTCATACTAAAATCAGTGTCACTAGGACAGTACAAAAGAATTACGATTGTTGGGCAACGCACGTGGGCTTTGAGACATATGGTCAAAACTGGTAAGATATAGCCTGATCACCTATATTATCCGAGGGTTGACTATCATGTGCGTAAGTTTAATTGTGTGGTTGCAACAATGCTAAAATCTTACCAACCCTACCACAATGAGAGCAGTAGAACATAACATTAAACTTAAAATACTATAGGAGTATTTGGTGTTACTATAAGTACTTCATACTTGAGAACTAAAACGGGATCTTCATTACTAAGTTGATAGTTGCTAAGTGGATACACTAAGGCTATATGTAATTAGGATGTTATAAACTTAGAATCTGTGAAAATTTTACTTTACCCCTATTCTGTGTGAATTTGGAGTTAAGGTCGCTTATTCGAAGGCCTATCCTGTTTCGATTACATATAACCGGTATGCACTTCACAAACAGCGACGTAACTAATGAAGATTTTCTAAATAATTATCTAGATAGTTCGTCAAATAATTATTCTCTTACCCCAATTCTCGCGTAGATAACATGGTTGGACTCCATCCCCACGACAACCCGTACCTTCCAAATGAGGTCATTGCTGGATGGTTTGAAGAAGAGCCAGAAAATGATCATACAGTTCCTCCGAATGATCACCATGCTGAAGACCTTTCGGATGGTGCTAACTTCGAACCCGAGGTTGAGGATCTACCCCAGGCAGCTCCCATTCCAATTCCTAACCCTCCAGCTTTTCATGGCCCGACGCCTCCATGGGTGGAATGTTTGGAAACATGGAGTGAAGGTCAAGATCAACCCATGTCGTTTAATGGAGAACGAAGCTTCTACAACGTAAGCGAAGGGAGCTCAGCAGATAGAGTTCTACCAATTCTGATCCGTAGAGTTGCCCGAAATGAAATTCAGGGCATGACAGCCCGACAACGTATCGCAGAAGTTGATACAAATGGAGGAATGCATATGCTTCGCAACAGTCGGCTTGAACATGCTCGTGAGAGGTCTGAGAGAGACCATGAAACTTTGCTACAAGCACTACCTGAAACTCGAACCGAAGTCATAGAGCTTCGAGTACGCCAGAGGGTGTATGAAAGATACCTTCTCGATATGGAATTACAACTAGCTTAACTGAGAGTTCACCAGAGGGATGACCGTCGCCAGGAGTAGACGCTTTACTTTATTATCCCGGTTAAAAGAAATCGTTTTTCTGTCTATGCCCAATGTGGCATTTTCTATGAAACTATCTTGTACTGTAAGTACTTTAGTTAGGTCTTTATGCTGTCAAGAACTATCTTCTCTGTATATGATGTAAGACCTTTACAAGGTCATTTTCCCAAACTTTTACGTCGTGAATATCAAAGATATTGACAGTCGGCTAACTTCCGTGTCCTTCTTTCTTCAAGTACTCTCATCATACTTTCATTGGAGTCTATCTGAAACATGCGTTAGTCAAGTCATTGGACTATAGTAATTTAGCTCTGGAGACATTTCCAAGTCTCTTTCAGTGGTTGGATCATGTTATTCACCAACCAACGATACCTCGGCTTGAACGACAAATGTCTTGAGACCATTTCTACAAACTCACTTCCAATCCGTACTAAGACTGCATCATAGGGATGTAGGTCAAACTTTTGAGAACATACTCTTACTCTTTTCTTGAGCAATCAAAGTACATCTAGAATAAACCAGAATCGCTCACAAAATCCTTATTTTTCGTGTTAACAGAATCATGTCGTCATCCGAAAGCGATCAGTCGAACAACGAAACCTCCGCCTTTCCTATGGACGCCGCTACCTTTCAAACCACAGTTACAACTGCCATAATGGCTGCTGTGACAGCTGTCCTTGCGCACCGTAGCGCTATCAGCACAATCAATGCTGATGATGGGATTGAAGTTTCCAATCGTGGTATCCATCTAAGAAGTCGCCAAACAGTAACAGTCATAGGCTCGCAAAGCCGAAAGACAGAGAATAAGAAACGAAGGCGTCAAGCCCAGAAAGAACGCAAGAAATCCCGAAAACTTGCCATGCAACAACAGCAAGTGGAAACCTCTGCCATCCCTGTACCGAGCAGACCATATAAAGGAACACTCCCGAAGTGCGACGGTGCAACTACCACCACGAGGGAATTTGCCGAGCCTGGCAATGCAATAAATGCAACAAGATGGGGGCACATTGCTCGTTTCTGTAGAACTACCTCCACCACTGGAACAAACCTAGGTTGCTATAATTGTGGTGAGTTTGGGCACTATAAAAGAGATTGCCCGAAAAAGGAAATCAAGGAAAGAACCCGCATCCCCGTAACTCCTACTCGACACTTCACTTCCTCCACTGATGTGGGTGCTGTCCATATATGTCACCAATGCGGTGAAATTGGACCCCTGAAGATGGATTACCCGATAACGCAGAACTCTGGCGCAGACAGAAAGATTCTCAGGATCACAGCTGCAGGAGAGCCTGCTCCGGAACCGTCGTTAACGTAATTTGGGCTTTTCGTTGTAACAAACTTATAACCCATCCGAAACTAGTGCAACTAGAGTCGTACCTTTTGCGAGATCCCACCAGTAGAGGGATCCTCGTGCTGCATGTACTTATCTTTTGTAGTATACCCTGTTCGCAACAATAGTCTTGTAATTAGCCTTTGATACTGTAACTCTGTTCATGGTTGCACGGTTGTGTTTTGTCTGTAAACGCCTTATGTTCAAATCTAATGTCTTTAAGTTTCGGTATGATTCCGACATTATCATACGACCCGATTCAATTTGATCCTCACAAAAACAGCTTCATATGTACATCTCTTTGTCAGTAAACGTCGTTTTAGCGAAGCCGTCATATCAGAACACCGAAGTACTCATGCATGGAGTACCTCAGACTTCTTTTCTTTCTGTCCGAGGAAACCCCCGAAGTACCACTCGTGCAGTACGTCAAGTTTAATCCAGGGATTCCTGTGGTTGATCTATCACTGAGGAATGTATGCATTAGAGTGATATATAATCAAGGTTCTATAGGTTTAGAATTGATGATTCCACTTTAACTTCTTTTTCCTCGATGGGATGTGAGCTTAAAGAAGAATCAGTTATTCGACTACCTTTTCAATCTTAATTATATACGACTCGTATACACGAGATTGTGATTATGAAACCATGTATGAATTCTAAAATGAACTTCAGGACGGAGAACTGCCTAAGTCTACGAGTAATCACATCGTCATGCGAACAAACTTAAATCCCAGTACGACTTTTGTAAACAGATTGCCCTACAGCCTAAACACCTACGGAGGTACAAGAACAGCCCGGAAAACTTAGCGAACTATACAGAAATAGAATTAGAAGACTAGGTTTCTCACCCTGGAGAACCCCGGTCATATTCTTCCAGAGATTGACGGATTGCATTGTATGTACCTCGGCTATCGAGGACTCCATCAAGATTTTCCATTAGAAATCTTTGACTCTGCCTCACATAGATGAAATGGTTGAGCAAACGCAAGTAAAGAATTACTTTCAGAAATGGATCTGAGATCCGAATATCACCAGTTCGAGTGTTAGGGAAGGATGTCCGGAAGACTAACTTCCGAACTCGATGCAGACACTTCGAGTCCGTAGTGATACCCTTCGGATAGGACCAATACGCCCATAGTATTCATGAGCTAAATCAGTAGGGTACGTCTTTCTTACTTGGACCAGTTCGTCATTCCTCTATGTAATGACTTACTTATCTACCCTCGTAATAAGAAGGAACCCAGGGCAACATTACCTTCAGAGGAACTTTCGCAAAGTTCTGTAGGCACGAGTTTTGAAATTGAAGAGTCAAATTTCTATGACACACTGTTAGTGATGTGGGAAATTTTGAGTACTCTTACAATTTGTCAAAACCGTTGAGAATTTGTCGACACCAGAGACGCCGACAGTCATTCGCCAAATTCTAGGTCTTACAGACCTACTGTCATAGTCCATCCAGAACCCCTCACAAATTACAAAAACCCTTTCGACTTTGACCCGGCAAGGGGTGGCCCTTGACTGGGAAGATAAACAAGAAAAAGAAACCTTGGAGATTCCAAGTAAGAGACCAAGTTCTTTAGGAAAAACTCACTCTGGGAATGGCCTAACACGTTTCACTTCGTGTGGAAAACTAAATCCAAGTTAGTCAGGACCCCCGAGATTCTTACCAAAATCGGTCCTATATCTCGCAGACTAAACCTACTCCACGAACTCAGTAACGTACAATTTACCCTTCGCGCCTCGATCTTGAAACCATACCTTTCCGTTAGGACTCTTGTAAGTCCACTCGTCGAGATCCTTGCCTTCACATTAGAACCGTAGTGACCCTCGACCGAGAGGTCAAGCGGACGAAGCAACGTAGTCGCCCGTTAGTGAAGGTTCGTTGGGATACCAACCGAGGACCCGATTTCACTTAGGAGCACTAGAACCAATTGATTAGGAAGTTTCCTCCTCTCGACTCGATCATTCATACCTACTTCCTTACCAAAATTCTAATTTCGGGACGAAATTCCCTTTAAAAGGGGGAAGATGTGACAACCGAAATTTCCATTCGGTCAAACCCTAAAAGTCAACCACTTCGTATCATAAGTCAATGTCATTATTTCTTATTTTTAAGAAAAATAAAGTTCGTTTGATTATTTTAATATTATTTTTAAACGAACGAGTGAAAGAAAGTGCCGTCTCGGGTTTTGAATTTTAAAAAAAAAAAACCGCAAACACCTCGCGTCTTAGAAATTCCCGACCAAACTTTTATTTTTGGGTTGAAAAATCACCCAAAAACCGTGAACTCATACCTATTTATGAGTTTACTCCCCAAAATCTAGTCATTTGTGCTTACTCCCCAAAAGTCAAAAAGAGTAAACTCCAAAATATCCTCTCAAGTATCATCCTAGATTTAATTCCAAATCTTCAAAGTTGTAAGTGTTCTAACCATTTCAAGTTAGTATATCACTTAATCTAGTGATTTTACATCCTTTAATCCATTCATTTATGTGTTTTGACTAGTTTTTCCATAACACCAAGAACACACACAAAGTGTTCTTGGCCTTTTAGCTCAAATCAAGCCTTCTTATAGTAAGTACTTCCATCCTTGAGTGTTATTGAGCTAGTATTACATTTAAACATCAAGAAAATATGTCAAGAACACAAGATTAGAGGTGTTCACGGTCTAAGAATGTTCTTGGGCCGTAAACACCATAAAGGGCACCAAAGTTTGCCTAAGTCCTTATCTAAGCCCTAGTTTGATGTTTAAACCATCCTTGACATGTTTAAACCCTTCCTTATTGTGTTTAAGCATTGAAAAACACCAAAATCCAACATTTATAGGTGTTTACGGTTTGGGGATCTCCTAAAACCGTAAACACCCTAAAGTGTGTTTAAATTGGTCCTTTTCCTTCCTTAGGCTTAGAAACTAGTTTATACACTTACCTAATTGTGTCAAGGACTTGAAACAATGGGAATACCCTTCTCCATGAGGGTTTACAGTAGTAAACCCAAGGGAAAAGTCCATTAGGCCGTAAACTCCTCCAAGGAGTGTTTTGATGCCACACAACACTTCCTAAGGCTAATTCATGAAGTAGGAATGCTTGGAATAGCCTAGAAGACTTCAAATCAACAAATGGTCAAAAGGTTAGGAGTTTATGACCATAAACTCAAGAGTTTACGACCATAAACTCAAGGGGTGTTGATCCTTAGGGAGTAAACTCATTTTAAGAGTGTTCCATGAACCCCAATCATACTAGCCTTTCCCTACAGCACTTAGATGCAACCCTTGAGACTTATAACACTTGTATAAAGTGTTTAGCATGTCCTAGAGTGCCTTAACCTTGTTTATTAGTTGTTTAAAGACTAATCGTGTATATACATATATGCTTATATGTTACTAGGATCCATGTGCATGTCTAAGTCTTCACTTGACACCAAGCACTTATCCGACACTTCCTTCCGATCCACTTACCACAGGTGAGTTCATACCCCTTAATCAATGTTTTAAACTGTTTTTAAATGTGTTATGGGGGGGGATACAAGTAGAATTATGCTAATTTTTATATCAATCACATGTGATTAATAAGCAACATTCAAATGATTGGCTACTCATTAGCCGTTTTACCAAACAGTTTCCTTCAAATGTTTTTCCTAAACACTTTATGTGTTTAAAACTCCTTATTACACTGTACATTTTACTATGTATATTACATTTCAAACTTACTTTCAATTGTGTTTCAAACAAATGTTTCTTTATACTAAACTGTTTTATCAAACCCATGCCTTCAAAACCGTTTTATAGATTGACATCAAGTTGATCTTTTCTTAGAAAATGATTATGTTTAAAGGTTTTACAAAACTTATTTTATGCTTTTATATTATAAATTGCATGCCTATATATGTATAATTATATAAGAAATGTTTAAAGGACTTAGGAAGGCTATCCACCCTATTTCCTTTTCCTCGATTTGGATGTGGTCTGGTGGGATATCGGGTACCCATCCAAAGGTCATTTAAATATTAGTTATATATCATGTGTACATATATAGTCATAAAAGTCCTTCCAGTTCATCCAATGCCCTTGGGTAGCAAGGGTATACATCCATGTTCATACGTACCAGTTAAATTACTAGTAAGCTACCATATGGGTAGTTTAGGGAGATACTAGAACTATTACTAGAACGTGATATCATACTATGAGTCAGTTCATTCATGAGTCAATACTTATTACTATCAGAACATATACATTACATTACTATGAGAACATATACAACTATACTAGGAGGAGAACATATACAACTATACTAGAGGAAGAACATATACAGCTATACTAGAAAGAGAACACATACAACGATACTAGAATGAGTAACATTACATTACATATATTTAAATACGTTAACAATTGTGATCCACTGTATCGGAGCATGCCTTAAATGTCGTGGCCCGAGTTGTAGCCAGAATTCTCTTAGAGGGAGAGCGGGAGTTTGTGTATAGATCTATACTGGATTGACTATCCTACACTTTTCTGCTAGCTACAGCCGGACCTGCAGGTTTGCGGGTGTCAAACGTCATTCCGTTTTACGACCATTCGTATGTCGGTTTTACCAATCAATAGTATGGTGCAATTAATCACATGATACCTTAATATAAATCTGGTTTAAGGTAGTTAATACAGAAGTAGTTCCTATAATACCACACTACAGTACTACACTTATTTTCCCTTTACATATATTTAGTGATCTTTTTACTTAAACATTTAATGTAAAAACTATATTTTGATAATGATAGTTACACTTGGAAAATTACACACTTCTACAAGAAACGAACATTTAGAACAGTTAAGTCTTGGTAGAAGACTACATTGAGAAAAGTTAGGTCTTAGTAGAAGACACCTTTATATAATAGTAGGAATCATAGGGATTTCTAGGGTTTTTCAAACGTTTACAGTTGTTTTACAAACATTTTTATACTTACAGTTCATCTACATTTTTCCATACTTACGGTTCATTTACAAAAAAATTTCTTACATACAAGTTAAGACACTAAAATACTTATGATCTCAACAGCTTCAAAGCTGATACTCGCTTTCAAAATTACTTGTATCCTCAGGTTATCTATAGACAGGTACAGATGCAAGGTTTGGAGAAGATGGAGCCCGTTCAAGACTCATCTTTCATTTTGATTTATGCATTAGTGTCTATTATAATTTGATAGAACACACTTGTATAATAATTAGATTATTAATGCAATGGATGATGTTGTTGCTTGTTTACTACTTTACATTGTTGTCATACTGTACATGACGTCCTCCGCTCCAGAACGTTTCCGCCGTTCTTGGTTTTGGGGTGTGACAAAATTGGTAAGTTGTGATGTTTTGGATAAAACGGAGACCAACTAAGGCCAATTGTGTGAAGTGTTTGTCTTGATAAGAATCCGTACTATCCCTTGAATATTTGTTTGTCAAGGAGTGATTCTTGGCAAGAGAGTCTTATATGTCAAGAGGACAGTGGGAGTCTAAAAGATCCTGAAAGAATTTCAACAACTAATCAACAATAAAACCTGTAGTTTATCACTAGCACACGACTTGAGGTTTATAGCCTATGGTGTTGACATATTCTTGTTTCTGTGCCCATTCAAGTTAAAGTTGACTATGCATACGAGTTCTACAAGTTCTCCGTTGCTTACATAAGTACTTGGAAGCAATGGCAGTCCCATGTGCTGCCAGGTGGCAAGAAGTTAAGATTACACAAGTATAGTCCATATGAGTTTATATTTGTCACTAACCATGTCTTGTGATTATGGTTTTGAAAAATTCACATGGATTGGAACACATACACCATAAAATCTTAGTTTCATAAGGTTTCTCTTCGACTCATGAAAATGATGGTGAGGAAACGCTTTCACTAAGTAGATTGTAAGTAGATAGAAATTGTGATATTTCATTCTCAAAGTCGTTAGTGGAGCGTGTGTGGTTAACCGACACACTAACATGGACTTGTAAGAATTAGAAAAGGTCTAAACAATTGAGACTATGATTACAGAATCCCTTTTCATAGTTCTAAATCTTGTTTAGACACACATGCGGGCTATCTAAGGAAAGGTGTAAGATTTTGATAAAGTCTTATCAAAGCATCTCGTATCAGAAATCTGAACTTGGTAAGAAACTCAATAAATACTGATTTCTAGAAGTCCAGCTGTTTTCTGGATACATCTCAAAGCTAGTGGGAGCATAAGTGTTATGCTGATAATTATCATGTTAGTGGGCGCATGATTATTATGTTTAGTATTGCAAGGTAGCAATGTTAATTATAGAAAACAAAAGTTTCAATTCGTGAAGTTTCAGGGATTGAAAAGTTGTTTTGCTATAATTAAGGGAGAGGAAATTATACTTCATTTCAAATCTAACAGCTTAGATAGCAAGATTTTAATCAAGTATAGTCAAGTATATATATATATATATATATATATATATATATATATATATATATATATGAATGTTATGTTGGAATGGTTAAACATAAGAAAATTCTATATATGGGAACATTATTTGCGTTCTAAATTTCGAATATGATTACGGCATCCCTTTTCATAATCTGAATTATGAGAACATGGCAAATAGAAATAGAACTATTTTAGCAAAAGACTGGTCCAGTATCATGTCTTTATGTGAGACATCATGAATCGTGTCCCATATGCTTCAGATATAGGATCGATTGCATGTGCTACAATATTCGTCTATTCTAAATTTTTCCAAATGCCTAGGACGTTAAGAGGGAAAAGTACTAGAACTGGGTATGACTAAAGTGGTTAAGCAGTTGTCGAGGACAATCTGAGGTTTATCAAAGATTGGTTGCTCATGGACAATTGGAAGTATGGTGTAAATTTTTGGAAAGGATCGTATTGACATGTTCTGAAAAGAGGCAACTCTTATTCAGAAGTGATAGTCAAAATGGGAATATGTAAATGTTTCTATAGGTGGAAGTTATTCTTTAAATCTGTGTAAGATTAGAAAAATTAATGCAAGAAGGATGTTCAAAGAAATGTAATTTGATGTTGAGACTTCGTATCTATGGAATTGCTCTCCACTAGAATACGTTTTAATGTCTGTTGCTGAGTCTTTGTGACCTTTGTGCATAGTCATCACAAGAGGGTCGATGCATATAAGTTAAGAATCTAACAGATTCTGGTAAATTGTAGCAATTTGGAATTCTTACATTTACGAGAAGGTTTTGGGATTGTGAAATGAGAATCATTGGAATTATGTTCAATTGATGTATTTCCCAAAGTAAGGATCATAGACAAACATAGTGTGTATACTTGGAGAATGGCATAACTATTGTTTGGACAAAACATAGTGTGATTGCTTAGAGCATGGCATGACTATTGTTTTGATTCAAGTATAAAGTTCATTATTCGAAACATTATACAATGAATAATGAGTAATCAATATAGTGTTTAAATAAAATGTGTTTTATTTACTCTCAAAGGTGCTTGGGGCCATATTGTATTAGTATCAGTGTTCTAAAAGGCATGCCATGGCGTGAGGCGTGGCTCCGCCATTACGAAAAGCCTCATAACGTTGCTGTTTGGCGTGGCGCGTGACAAGGCGTGATATGGCGCGCCATGGCACATTATGGCGTGTTATGGCGTGTGTTTTTTTTCGTTTGAGGCACGATTTTTTGCTCTTTGTTATGTCTTTTCTAATCAGAGATACAAGGATTGTGGTTTTCGTTAGATTTTTGTTACTAGTTATTGATCTAACACTTATAAAAAGTAGTTATATTTAATATAAATTTATATTTATGTGGTAATATAATTTCAAATTAATACAAAATCACCGCCTTACATCACGCCTTGAAAAACACCATGGCTCGCCATGGCTCGTTAAGTTTGAGGCTTGACATTGCCGCCACGCCACGCCTCACGCCATTTAGAACCTTGATTAGTATTATTCATGTGTTTCACTTTGGATGTTTTGAATTCCAGAATAATTGTGCTATGGTATATCACATTATTCAAACCATCCACAGTCAATCATACTTTGGAAGTAGGTAATGAGGCAAGACTGTCATCAGTAGGTCTGTACTGTGTCTGGGACAAAGGGGCTACAGTGTTCATGAGTACTCCTGACATAGGGATTCGAGTATTGGATTCAACCCACGCTCACTTGAATAGTGTTGGGTCAAAAATATGGTTTATACTTTGCTTTTCTGAGAAATTGTATTTTTTTGTTTTGTTTAGATGTTTACGGTCGGTGAGTGAGTTTACGGCCGTAAACCCTATTTACGACCCATGTTTCCCGTGTGTATATATATAGGGAGGGGAGTGAGGAAAAGAGTGATGCACACAAATGAGCTTAAGTGTGTGCACTTGAAGGTGTTCTAGAGAGAGAAACTAGAGAGAAGTTTTGTGTGTGTTAATCTTTGTATCCGAATCTTCATTGTAATCATATCATACATAGATTCATCATCTTCTTCTTCTTCTCCTTCTCTTATTATTGTGATCTGACATCATCCGTTTGATTGGGATTCCGCGCCATCAAACGGGTCTGATTGATACAAAGACATTTTTGGGGACTTACAATTGGTATCAGAGCTTGGTTGTATCAATCAATTTTTTCAGATCTGGAGCCGATTTGATCTTATTTTGAAAAGATTCTTGCTTTTTTGGATAGATCTCGAAAAATTAAGGGGGGGGGGGGTTTCTTCGCGTTTTTCGTAAAAATGAATTTTTGATCGCGTTTTGGAGCAAAAAGGGTGAAAAAACGTTGTTTTTCGTCAAGAACAGCGATTTCTGAAGAGTTTACGGTTTTTGAAGGGTTTACGGTCCGGAGTTTACAGCTGGAAACGTGTTTACGGTTCAGGTTTGCTGCCTCGGCTCGGATAGCGGCTAGGGAAGTCAGCTTCGCAGCAGCTTCAAATAAAAAAGGGACGGGAAGTTAGGGGGAGGCGGGGATCGAACCCACGATCTTTGATTCATCAGTCAGCACGCATTGCCAACTCCACCATCAGATCCCTTGTGATTTCCTTTCAAAATATTAAACTTAACCTCTCCCTATCGCATCAGTTTCGCAAATTTTACACTTTTTGCCCAAAAAATCAATTCCTTTTATTTTTAAGCTCCATTTTCAACCAAAATTTTAGTTTTTTTTAAATTTTAAATTTTTATTTTTGACTTTTTACTTAAAATTTTGATTTTGACTTTTAAAGTTTGACCTTTGACTTTAAAATTTGACTTCATCGTTTGACTTTTAAGTTTTCAAATTTAGATTTTTGGTTTGACTTTTAAGTTTGACTTTTGAATTTGATTTTTAAGGTTGACTTTTGAGGTTTATAGTCAAAGGGAATTTTTAAATTTAATTTTGACTTCTAGTTGTGCTTTTAATAGTTTTTGAAGTTTACGAGGGAATTTAAAACATGAAAGAGAGTCGTCAGAAGATGTTAAGACAAAATTTCAAAATGCTCGATTATATCCCTGGAGAAACCCTTGAAGCTCAGTTGCAGCGATTTACCACACTCGCTACTGAGATGAATATAGCTGAGATCTTCTTGACCAAATCTGAGATAAACAAAAAGTTGCTGAATGCACTTCCAAAATCGTGGGATGTGGACGTGGCTGACATCAAGAACACAAAAGATCTCAATCGTCTTATTCTGGCTGATATAATTGAAGAACTTGACACTTTGAATTGTCGAAAAAAAATGAGTTCCGCAAACCTTCCGGTCAATGAAGTGTCATGTTCTCATTCATGTGAAGTTTCATGTTCTCAATCATGTGAAGATACGATTAAATTTCTTCGGGAACAAATTGATTTATTAAAAAGGGAAGTTGAGGACCTGAGATATGAAGGATATCAACTCAGGAAAGGACAGAAACCCCTGAAGGCTGAATTAGAAGCAAAAACCAAAGACTTTAGGAAACTTCAGGAAGAGTATAGCAACAAGTGTGAAAATTATAACTATATTAAGAGACAACTTGCTGCTGTAACTGAAGAACTTGACGCTTTAAAAATTAAGTGTGGAAAAACAGACGTTAGTTTTAAAAATTATACTGCGTCAAGTCAGACAGTCGAGTCCTTATTTGAAACCCAATTAAAATTCAAAGATCATCAAAACAAGGGTCTAGGGTATGATAGTGTTCCTCCACCTTTCAATCATAACTACACATCCATCCCCATGGCACAGGAAGAAATTGACAGGGAGGGACATCTTCGATATGGCAAACCAGCTGGATTTATGTCAGGAGGCATTCAAGTTGAAAATACTAATGCTTCTACTTTATGTGCAGGTAAAGTAGCAGAGGGTGAGAACAAGGAGAACACCATTGAACAAACCAACATCTCCTTGAACTCTGAATCTGTTGCTTCGAACTCAACTGCTTCTGATCAACCTGCCGTTGAGAAATACAGGCCACCAATTCCAACGCAACAGAGTTCTTATTGCAAGTGTGCATGTGGGAACAACAAGAGACAAGTCAATGATACGCCACCAGGGGACGGAAGAAACAATTTCCCAGTGACAAAAAAGACTTGTTTTCACTGTGGAACACCTGGTCACATTGCCCGAAATTGTCCAAATCGCGCATACGTTCCTTACTACGCACAAGGATGGCAGAACGCGCCAAGAGGGAGATACTCCAAAAGATACCCCTTGAGATCACGATCAGACATTGACGACTGGAATGCCAAGAAGGCCAAGAATGCAACTCCCAAGGCCAAGAATTCAACTCCCAAGGCCAAGAATCAAACTCCAAAGGACAAGAATCAGAATACCAAGCGCAAGAAGGGAATGTCGGCCAAGAAGCCAAATCCAAGAGATGCTCCCTTAAAGTCAAAATCAAAGTCATCTCAACAGCCGACATCAAGATCAAAAGCAAGTACTGAGTCACCCATCAGATCGAAAAAGAAATGGGTTAAACCCAACTACAAATGGGTTCTGAAGGCTCAATCTCCCAAATATTCTAACGATTCTAATATTTCTATATCTTCTGTTTGTGATAAAGAGGATATGTCATAGGAGAAAGTACCGTGCAAGGATGACAAAGGTCGACCCGGTTTCAAAATGGATTGGGTTCCAAAGACCAATTGATCCGGGTCTGTGTCGGAGCAGCTATGGAGGCATATCATCAGACTTCGGTTTGTTGGTGGTGGCTGTTCCTGGCACTTGATAGGAGACATCTCTAAACTGTACAACACTCAGAACATTGTTTGGGAGAATGTGTCCTTTGCGGGAAGGGAAGAAAAGAAGTGATCACTCACGGGGTTTATGCTTAATGAGATGAAGAATTTTCGGATCTGTTCTGAGTTTACGCGTGCTGCTCTCAGGCCTTCTGGATGCAAATTCAATCGGTGGCTTACGGTTTGAGTTTTCTTCTCTATACTCCTGAGTTTTTCTTAAGATGATTCGCTTTAAAGACTAATTTTTGTTTTAGGATAGTTTAAATTTGCGCATTTATTTTCGTTTCTCTCTTATGCACAAATTTAGGGGGAGAAATAAAATCAAAACAAAAATTTTTAAATTTAAAAAAAAATCCAAAAACTTTAGAAAATCAGAAAATAAAAAAAATGTTGGTTGTGAAATGTGCTTGAGGGAGATGTTTTGGGAAGTGATATTATCAAGTGATAACAGACAATCTGAGTCTACGTAACGCACCCAAAGTTGAAGGTTCTATGCTCTGGTTTGATGCGTCGGTAGGCACGAAAGATTCTAAATGGACTTGACTACGCAGAGTTGAACTTAGGAAATTTATAGACTTGACACATCTTGACCTAGTTAGATACGTTCAGCCTGACAATACGACGCTCGGATAGGTTGAGCAGGGAGATATATATGGGAATCCACTCGTCACATTAAATGAACCCGTACTTGGAACCGTGGTTTAACTTTTCCTCGATGTGCAGATTCTATCCTTAATTTCGGTTGGATGCGGAAACTGGTAAATTCTGATAAATTAGGTCTATAGAAAATCGTTTTCTTTCTTTCTGTCTGTTAGTCATATGTTGTCTCCTTTGCGTGATTTCCAACCCGACCTGGTACACAACATATGCAACTCTATTTCTCTGCATGTTTTATATATATATATATATATATATATATATATATATATATATATATATATATATATATATATATATGAAATTCCTCTTATCTGTTAGCCATATGCTGTCTCCTTTGCATGACTTCCAATCCGACCTTGTACACAACATATGCAACCTTCTAGTTCTCAACCCCTCTGGAACAATAAGTAATAGCAATCTGAATCTGTTCTCTCTCTGAATGATTGTCTGCTCACCCGGTGTAAGGAGTACTCTGGAAGTTCTTGATGGCTGGGGCATATCAGGAAGCGGGAAACATGTTCCAGTACAATTAAAATTAAACACTCAAAGATTGTCTATAGATCTCGCTGCTCAATTTAGGTGGACAACAATATCCCTGGTCGTCGTCAGCTGAATGGTCCTTAAGATATAGTATCTAGGAACTTAGGATCAGATATAATATTTAGGAACTTGAGTTCACCTTGCCTTGTATCAAATAGCATGTCCTAAATAAGTCACAATTTTTTTTGTTTAAGTGGACAACAATACCGGCGATCGACCAGACAAAGACGTGAAGATAGAAGGTACCGTCAAGTGGATAAAGGCTGTCTAAAAACTTTGATCCCAAATCACTCTTAAAGTTAGATATCATTTTTATTTTTGTTAAATTTGTCATAGTTTCTTGTAATTTAAATATTAGGGGAGAATTAAAAATTAAAAATAATGAAAATAAAAAAAAAAAGCAGAAAAATTCAAAAATCAAAGAAAAATCAAAAAAAATTAAAAATCCAAAAATAGTGTTATTTCTGTTTTATTTCTTTTCAGAAAAATCAAAAATCCAAAAATATTTTTGTTTCTGTTTTAATTTGTGTGCTAAGTTTTCTTTTAGTTTTGTTTTGTTTTGAAAAGTGATTTCAGGTATATAGATAAGACTCATGGAGATTGTGTCGAAAATTTCTGAGCCAAGGCTTCGTCCGTAAGCATCGAAGAATTCGCATTCGAAGGAGAAAGAAATGAAGATTATTGTTTCGACATTCAGTCTTTCAACCCAGAAGCAAGGTGAAACTGAAATTGAAGAATATGTGACGGATTGCATTGAAGCCTCCTCAATCAGTATGCTGCTATCTTAAACCTGCTGAAGTGATCCATAAGATTTGTTCTCTCTGAAGATTCTCAAGCTGAAAGCGCTATCTTTCAAGAATCTGTACGTCAAGCCTCCTCACCTGACGTGCATTCAAAGCCAAACTCTGAAGAAATGCCAAATTGCTCAAGATGAAGTCATTCATAGAGGATTCATATATTCATCCTCATGCTGTGAAGAATTTGAAGATAATAGCTAAAGCCAAGCTCCCAATGAAGATTAACCAGAAAAGTCAGCTACTTTTTAGGGTGAGCTTGTTGGGTCATTTAAGAAAAGAAAAGAAAGCTATAAACCTTGGAGGAGATTGTTGGGTCAAAATTATGGTTTATACTTTTCTTTTCTGAGAAATTGTATTTTTATGTATTGTTTAGATGTTTACGGTCGGTGAGTGAGTTTACGGCCGTAAACCCTGTTTACGACCCATGTTTCCCGTGTGTATATATATAGGGGTGAGGGGAGTGAGGAAAAGAGTGATGCACACAAATGAGCTTAAGTGTGTGCACTTGAAGGTGTTCTAGAGAGAAACTATAGAGAAGTTTTGTGTGTGTTAATCTTTGTATCCGAATCTTCATTCTAATCATATCATACATAGATTCATCATCTTTTCTTCTTCTCCTTCTCTTATTATTGTGATCTGACATCATCCGTTTGATTGGGATTCTGCACCATCAAACGGGTTTGATTGATACACAGGCATTTTTGGGGACTTACAATTGGTATGAGAGCTTGGTTGTATCAATCAATTTTTTCAGATCTAGAGCCGATTTGATCTTATTTTGGAAATATTCTCGCTTTTTTGGATAGATCTCGAAAAATTAATGGGGGGTTTGTTCTTCGCGTTTTTCGTAAAAACGAGTTTTTGATCGCGTTTTGGAGCAAAAAGGGTGAAAAAACGGTTTTTTTCGTCAATAACAACGATTTCTGAAGAGTTTACGGTTTTTGATGGGTTTACGGTCCGGAGTTTACGGCCGGAAACGTGTTTACAGTCCAGGTTTGCGGCCTCGGCTCGGATAGCGGCTAGGGATATTAGCTTCGCAGCAGCTTAAAATAAAAAAGGGACGTGATGTTAAGGGGAGGCGGGGATCGAACCCACGACCTTTGATTCATCAGTCAGCGCGCATTGCCAACTCCACCATCTGATCCCTTGTGATTTCCTTCCGAAATATTAAACTTAACCTCTCCCTGTCGCATCAGTTTCGCAAATTTTACACTTTTTGCCCAAAAAATCAATTCCTTTTATTTTTAAGCTCCATTTTCAACCAAAAGTTTAGTTTTTTTTTTTAATTTTAAATTTTTATTTTTGACTTTTTGCTTAAAATTTAGATTTTAGTTTTAAAGCTTAACCTTTGACTTTAAAATTTGACTTTATCGTTTGACTTTTAAATTTTCAAATTTAGATTTTTGGTTTGACTTTTCAAGTTTGACTTTTGAGTTTGACTTTTTAAATTTGACTTTTAAGGTTGACTTTTGAGGTTTATAGTCAAAGTGAATTTTTAAATTTAAGTTTGACTTCTAGTTGTGCTTTTAATAGTTTTTGAAGTTTACGAGGGAATTGAAAACATGAAAGAGAGTCGTCAGGAGATGTTAAGACAAAATTTCAAAATGTTCGATTATATCCCTAGAGAAACCCTTGAAGCTCAGTTGCAGCGATTTACCACACTCGCTACTGAGATGAATATAGCTGGGATCTTCTTGACCAAATATGAGATAAACAAAAAGTTGCTCAATGCACTTCCTAAATCGTGGGATGTGGACGTGGCTGACATCAAGAAGACAAAAGATCTCAATCGTCTTAGTCTGGCTGATATAATTGAAGAACTTGACGCTTTGAATTGTCGAAAAACAATGAGTTCCGCAAACCTTCCGGTCAATAAAGTGTCATGTTCTCAATCATGTGAAATTTCATGTTCTCAATCATGTGAAGATACGATTAAATTTCTTCGGGAACAAATTGATTTATTAAAAAGGGAAGTTGAGAACCTGAGATATGAAGTATATCAACTCAGGAAAGGACAGAAACCCCTGAAGGTTGAATTAGAAGCAAAAACCAAAGACTTTAGGAAACTTCAGGAAGAGTATAGCAACAATTGTGAAAATTATAACTATATTAAGAGACAACTTGCAGCTGTAACTGAAGAACTTGACGCTTTAAAAATTAAGTGTGGAAAAACAGACGTTAGTTTTAAAAAATTATACTGCGTCAAGTCAGACAGTCGAGTCCTTATTTGAAACCCAATTAAAATTCAAAGATAATCAAAACAAGGGTCTAGGGTATGATAGTGTTCCTCCACCTTTCAATCATAACTACACATCCATCCCTATGGCACAGGAAGAAATTAATTGACAGGGAGGGACATCTTCGATATGGCAAACCAGCTGGATTTATGTCAGCAGGCATTCAAGTTGAAAATACTAATGCTTCTACTTTATGTGCAGGTAAAGTAGCAGAGTATGAGAACAATGAGAAAAGCATTGAACAAACCAACATCTCCTTGAACTCTGAATTTGTTGCTTCGAACTCAACTGCATCTGATCAACCTGCTGTTGAGAAATACAGGCCACCAATTCCAACGCAACGGAGTTCTTATTGCAAGTGTGCATGTGGGAACAACAAGAGACAAGTCAAGGATACGCCACCAGGGGCAGGAAAAAACAATTTCCCAGTGAAGAAAAAGACTTGTTTTCACTGTGGATCACCTGGCCACATTTCCCGAAATTGTCCAAATCGCGCATACGTTCCTTACTACGCACAAGGATGGCAGAACGCGCCAAGAGGGAGATACTCCAAAAGATACCCCTCAAGATCACGATCAGACATTGACAACTGGAATGCCAAGAAAGCCAAGAATGCAACTCCCAAGGCCAAGAATTCAACTCCCAAGGCCAAGAATCAAACTCCAAAGGACAAGAATCAGAATACCAAGGGCAAGAAGGGAATGTCGGCCAAGAAGCCAAATCCAAGAGATGCTCCCGTCAAGTCAAAATCAAATTCATCTCAACGGCCGACATCAAGATCAAAATCAAGTACTGAGCCACCCATCAGATCGAAAAACGAATGGGTTAAACCCAACTACAAATGGGTTCCAAAGGCTCAATCTCCCAAATCTTCTAACGATTCTAATATTTCTAAATCTTCTGTTTGTGATAAATAGGATATGTCATGGGAGAAAGTACCGTGCAAGGATGACAAAGGTCGACCCAGTTTCAAAATGGATTGGGTTCCAAAGACCAACTGATCCCGGTCTGTGTCGGAGTAACTATGGACGCATATCATCAGACTTAGGTTTGTTGGTGGTGGTTGTTCCTGGCACTTGATAGGAGACATCTCTCAACTGTACAACACTCAGAACATTGTCTGGGAGAATGTGTCCTTTGCGAGAAGGGAAGAAAAGAAGTGATCACTCATGGGGTTTGTGCTTAATGACATGAAGAATTTTTGGATCTGTTCTGAGTTTACGCGTGCTGCTCTCAGGCCTTCTGGATGCAAATTCAATCGGTGGCTTACGGTTTGAGTTTTCTTCTCTATACTCCTGAGGTTTTCTTAAGCTGATTCGCTTTAAAGACTAATTTTTGTTTTAGGATAGTTTAAATTTGCGCATTTACTTTCGTGTCTCTCCTATGCACAAATTTAGGGGGAGAAATAAAATCAAAACAAAAATTTTTAAATTTAAAAAAAAAATCCAAAAACTTTAGAAAATCAGAAAATAAAAAAAATGTTGGTTATGAAATGTGCTTGAGGGAAATGTTTTGGGAAGTGATATTATCAAATGATAACAGACAATCTGAGTCTGCGTAACGCACCCAAATTTGAAGGGTCTATGCTCTGGTTTGATGCGTCGGTAGGCACGAAAGATTCTAAATGGACTTGACTATGCAGAGTTGAACTTAGGAAATTTATAGACTTGACAAAGCTTGACCTAGTAAGATACGTTCAGCCTAACAATACGACGCTAGGATAGGTTGAGAAGGGAGATATATATGGGAAACCACTCGTCACATTAAATGAACCCGTACTTGGAACCGTGGTTTAACTTTTCCTCGATGTGCAGATTCTATCCTTAATTCCGGTTGGATGGGGCAACTGGTAAATTCCGATAAATTAGGTCTATAGAAAATCGTTTTCTTTCTTTCTGTCTGTTAGTCATATGTTGTCTCCTTTGCGTGATTTCCAATCCGACCTGGTACACAACATATGCAACTCTATTTCTCTGCATGTTATATATATATATATATATATATATATATATATATATATATGAAATTCCTCTTATCTGTTAGCCATATGCTGTCTACTTTGCGTGACTTCCATTCCAACCTGGTACACAACATATGCAACCTTCTAGTTCTCAACCCCTCTGTTACAATAAGTAATAGCAATCTGAATCTGTTCTCTCTCAGAATGATTGTCTGCTCACCCGGTGTAAGGAGTACTCTGGAAGTTCTTGATGGCTGGGGCATATCGGGAAGCGGGAAACATGTTCCAGTACAATTAAAATTAAACACTCAAAGATTGTCTATAGATCTCGCTGCTCAATTTAGGTGGACAACAATATCCTGATGGGTTTTAGCCATAAGAACTTTCCTATGTGCGCATGCAAAACCCTAATGCTTGGATCTAGGCTTTCTAATAAACATGCTTTGAATCCAAGTCTTCTAATGACTAATTAGGTTAAATAACAACATTGAAACAGATCTAGAATCATACCTTTGAGTTCCTTGTTGATCTTGAGGTCTTGGAGCTTTTAGAGTCACAAATGTCACTCCTCTAATGGCTTACAAACACCAATAGCAAGAAGAATGATTTAGGAGAGAGGAGAGGGGAGGAATTCGGCCAGGGTTCTCTTACTTTAGGAGAGGTATCGAATTCCCTATGCCATAGGGTCTATTTATACTTGTAGACTCCTTAAGGGTTACAACCTAAACCCTAATTGGATAACTTAGACTTTAAGTTAATCCATATCCTTTCCTTGATAACCCTTTGGACGATTTTGGCTTATCCTAGCCCTAGAAATCGTCCAATCCTATATCAATAAGGATTTACAATCTAAAGTTTAACTATCAAACAATTGACAATTTATACCCCTTTATTTAATTAATCTCTTTAAGTCACCAAATTAATTCTATGACTTATATTAATCAAATAACAAATACATTATTCATTATATTATTCTCATAATATATTAATAATATTTACTCTCTCTTAATAAATCATCCTATCAAGTTGCTATGGTGAAGGCAACCCAAAAGGACCATGCACAACCGGGTCAAATACTTGTCTAATATAGTTGCAGCCTTAGACACTATTCCAACAGTCTCCCACTTGGATAAGTCTAGTAACTATATGCACAAGTACAATTCGGTTTGCAATCGTAGCTCTCAAAGACGCTGTCAAATCTGATCTAATCAATCTTGTCCTTTAGATAAGGGAACGTACAGTCCTCTGTTAGATATCATGCTGACAATCCTATGGAATGGTTAGTCAAGCATTTAGGTTTCTCGATCTCTGATTTATTTGACATAGAACTTAATCAAACACATCAATTTAGTTCTGACCGGGCCCGGCACATAAGTCAAATCAAATCATCGAGCGGCCGAGATATCGCTTTTACCTTCTTAGATAAAAGTTACAGATAAACTTCGACTTATATGCATTTACTTATTCATTAACCAACTATACACAACAATACGTTTTATAACACCAAGTTACTGATGCGTTTTCGTATTATCAATGTACAATCAATTAACAAATAATAAATCATATATCTAGGTTTTAAGACTATATGATATTATCGTCTTGCGACCACCTTTTATATCGTATTCCATAAGGTGATTCCAGCAAGCGCGGGTTTATTCCAATGCTCAAAACTAGTTCATAAGCACTCATGAACGTTGCAGCAATCCTTTGCTATGTCTAACACCATTTAGACATTCTACACACCAATTCATGACAATCTTCATTCATATCTACTCCCAACATATGAACGATTGTGGACCATTTGAACAATTCGATTATTCCTAATAAACTCAATTATTCTGGAAGTCAAAACATGCAAAGCGAAACAATAGCTAAACAATTAACATAAGATAGTAACATTACTCATAAATAAAACTCCTTTATTTAATCATCAAATGTCAATTACATTTATCTATTACACGTTTCTAATACTATCTAATCTATGCTAATATCATCCTTCAGCCCAATACTCCTAGCATGCTGCAAGTGCTTAACCCTACTCAGTCCCTTCGTAAGCGGATCTGTTGGGTTATCTTCTGATGATATCCTCTTCACTACGAGTTGTCCTTCTTCTACACGATGTCTAATGAAGTGATACTTTCTGTCGATATGTCTTGATCTACCATGATCCCTTGGTTCCTTGGTCAAGGCAACCGCGCCTTCGTTATCACAGAAAATCTCCATTGGATCCTTTATGGCAGGTACAACTCCAAGATCACTGATGAAGTTCTTTATCTATATTGCCTCCTTCGACGCTTCGCTCGCTGCAATGTACTCTGATTCGCACGTTGAATCAGCTACGGTTTCCTGCTTGGAACTCTTCCATGTCACTGCTCCTCCATTTAGGGTAAAGACCCAGCCCAACTCCGAACGGTAGTTGTCCCTGTCGGTCTGAAAGCTGGCGTCACTATACCCTCGCACCTTCAAGTCATCACTCCCTCTGAGGACTAAGAACCATTCCTTCGTCCTCCGAAGGTACTTAAGGATGTTTTTCACCGCAATCCAATGTGCTTTGCCAGGATTCCCTTGATATCTGCTAACCATGCTCAAAGCGAAGGCTACATCAGGGCGAGTACAAGTCATAGCGTACATAATTGAGCCAACTACGGAAGCGTATGGTACTCGGCTCATTTCTGCTATCTCAGCTTCGGTACTCGGACTTTGAGTCTTACTCAATTTGGCATTACTTTGTATCGGTAGTTCTCCCTTCTTTGAGTTTTCCATACTAAAACGGTTTAGTACCTTCTCTAAGTAAGTATTCTGACTAAGTCCAATTAGTCTCTTACTTCTTTCTCTTACTATCCTTATACTTAAAATGTAAGAAGCCTCTCCGAGGTCCTTCATAGCGAAGCAGTTCCCGAGCCAGGACTTAACCTCCTGCAGAGTCGGGATGTCGTTTCCTATGAGTAATATGTCATCGACATATAGAACGAGGAAGCTTACTATACTCCCACTGGCTTTGACATATACACAAGATTCGTCTTCGCTTCGTACAAATCCAAACTCTTTGACTTTCTCATCGAAGCAAAGATTCCATCTGCGAGATGCTTGATTAAGTCCATAAATGGACTTCTCAAGCTTACACACTCTATTCGGATGCTTCGGATCCACAAACCCCTCTGGCTGAGCCATGTAAATATCCTCAGCCAACTTTCTGTTAAGGAAAGCGGTCTTGACATCCATTTGCCAAATCTCATAATCATGAAATGCGGCAATTGCTAGGATCACTCTAATAGATTTAATCTTCGCAACTGGTGAGAAGGTCTCATCATAGTCAACTCCGGGAGTTTGAGTAAAGCCCTTCGCGACCAATCACGCTTTATATGTGTGTACGTTCCCATCCACGTCGGTCTTCTTCTTGAAGATCCATTTGCACCCAACGGTCTTACGTTCGGGCACGTAATCAACCAAATTCCAAACTTGGTTATCATACATGGATTGAATCTCGCTATCCATTGCCTCTTTCCACTTTGCAGACTCCGGGCCTGCCATGGCTTCCTTATAGCTATTAGGTTCATCAAGGTTTACTAGTGTACCATCACTAATATACGTGTCCCCTTCGGTAGTAATATGAAAGCCATAAAAATGGGGATGAACTCTAACTCTATCGGAATGTCTAAGAGGTAAGGATTCGTCAATCGGTTCAACCGGAGTTTCCTCCTCGGGTTGAATGCAAGCAGTAGAGGTTCCTTCATCTATCGACTCTTGAATCTCTTCAAGTTCGATTTGCCTCCCACTGTCTCCTTGGCTCATGAGTTCTCGCTCTCGGAAAACTCCTCTCCTCGCAACGAAGACAACATTGTCCTTCGGTCTATAGAAAAGATATCCAAAGGATGTCTGCGGGTAGCTAGCCGATGAAAATACATCGCTCACTTCGAGGTTCAAGCTTGTCGTGAGTATCTCGTCTTACGAAAGCCTCGCAACCCCAAACCTTGATATGTGCCAACGAGGGAGCTTTCCCTGTCCACATCTCGTGAGGTGTTTTGGCAACCTTCTTAGTAGGGACTCGGTTAAGGACATGGGCGGCAGTCTCTAAGGCATACCCCCAAAAAGAGATAGGTAGTGAAGCACGAATCATCATAGAGTGAACCATATCCAATAAGGTTCGATTACGCCTTTCTGCCACACCATTCAACTGCGGTGTCCTAGGAGGCGTCAATTGTGAAACTATTCCACACTCCTTTAGATAATCATGGAATTCAAGACTTAGGTACTCTCCTCCTCGATCGGATCGAAGCATCTTGATTTTCCTACCCAATTGATTCTCCACTTCATTCTTGAACTCTTTAAACTTTTCAAAGGCGTCTGACTTTTGCTTGATTAAGTAGATATACCCATATCTACTATAGTCATCGGTAAAAGTCACATAGAAGCGGTTCCCATCCTTCGTGGTTGATCTAAACGGTCCACATACATCGGTATGTATTAGGTCCAATAGACCCTCGCCCCTTTCACATGTACTCGTGAAGGGTGACTTAGTCATCTTTCCAAGCAAACAAGACTCGCATGTGTCATCTTCCCTAAGGTCGAATGACTCCAACACTCCATCCTTTTGGAGTTGCACTATGCGTTTCTTGTTGACATGTACAAGACGACAATGCCACAAGGATGCTTTATCCATACTAGTGGAAGAATCAACATTCAAAACATCATTTCCTAAGTTATCAACAATCATAACAGTTTCATATATTCCATTACATGGTATAGCTTCAAAGTAAAAGACACCATTTATATAAGCCAAAATAGAACCATTCTCATTATTAAAAGAAAATCTAAATCCTTGTCTATATAAACCATGAAATGAAATGATGTTTCTAGCCATTTCTGGCGAATAGCAACAATTGTTCAAATCTAAAACCAAACTATTCCTAAGCACTAAAGAATACACTCCAATCTTGGTCACAGGCGACGATCTTCTGTTCCCCATGATTAGATTGATCCTTCCTTGCTCCACATCCCTACTTCTTCTTAGTCCCTGCACATTAGAACAAATGTGATAACCACAACCGGTATCAAGAACCCAAGAAATAGCATGATTAGAATCGTTAGATTTGATTGTGTATATACTTGCGAAAGATGGCTTGATCTTTCCTTCTTTGATCGCTTGAAGGTAATCCGGGCAGCTTCTCTTCCAATGTCCTATCTTGTGGCAGTGGTGGCACTCTGCCTCCTTTGGGTTAGAGCAGGGCTTAGCAGGATCAACTTTGGTCCCACTAGAAGAGGCACCATCTCGGGCTTTCACCTTGCGATAGTTCTTCGATGAAGCTTTCCTCTTCTTTCCTTTCCCTTGAACAATAGCCAAGACAGGTGCAGCGGACGGATTGGGAGTAGGTGCAACAGACTTGTCCTTGAAGTTGCTCTCAGCGACCCTCAAGAGACCTTGGAGTTTGCTTAGGGTGACCTCTTCTTTGTTCATGTGGTAGGTCATCCTAAATTGGTTGTACATCGGAGGCAAAGAGTGAAGCACCATGTCGATTGCCAACTCCTCACCGAAGTCAACATTTAACTTGCGAAGGCGGTCGACATACCTTTGCATCTTTTGCAGGTGCACGGTAAGAGATTCTCCATGACCCATCTTCGCGGAAATCATGTTGGTGAAAATCTCATAACGCTCTTGTCTCGCGTTTTGATGGTATCTTTCCAATAAGTCTTGGTGCATCTCGTACGGGTACATGTCCTCGTAGGACTTTTGGAATTCGGAGTTCATGGTGGCGATCATGATGCAATGTACCTTCGTTTCATCTCGCTCATGAGTTTCAAAGGCGGTGATTTCGGCGGGAGTTGCAACTTCGGGGTTGATTTTCTCGAGCTTCTCATCGAGGACATACTCCTTATCCTCATAGCGAGCAATGGTGCGAATGTATCTTATCCATTCGCTAAAGTTCGTTCCTTCGAAGGTGACCTTTTGGCAAAGGCTCATCAACGTGAAAGAACTAGCAGCAGCGTTGTTTGCGTTCGACATCTTTGATTAGAAAAAGGACAAAGATAGATTAGAATAAGAATCCCTAATTATCACCCAATAAGAAAAATTAGGGCTAGGATCCAACAATAACATTTACATACTAGAAAAGGGATGCCGTAATCTAACATGCAAATAAATTGAAGGTAAGTGAATGACGATTCACTAATTCTCCATTACAAAACTTAAACTATTAGACCTAAGTGTTTTTGAGAATTCCTAGGTTCGGATGAGATTCATTGAAACTATTCAATGGCATGTTTAAATCTCGATATGCCCCTCTCGTTTGTGACTGGGATGCCGAGGATCACAAAGCGGGTGTGAATTACCATGCAAATGCACATGGTGCCTTCATTGTAACGATCACCTATTCGATGTGCCGGTAAACCACACACGCTCCATCGAACTATGATAAACAATGAATCACCCCTTGCCACCTTCGCTTAGAACCAATTAGTGTGCCGGTAAACCACACACGCTCCACTAACTTCTTAGCAAGGTGCAAAGTGTAATTTCATGGGATTGCATCAATTCACTTTTCCTAAAGTAACTAGGATTGGGAAATTTTAAAAATATGTGTAGTTACTTTATATTTCTTATTATACTTTTAATGAGAGGATGAGGTTGCCCTATCCTACCCGTTCGGCTAACGACCCTCCACCAATCAAGCAAGCGGTGGGTGTGACTGTACACCCATTAAGCGTCATTTTATAGGCCGCAACCTTATACCCACCTTATAGATCGGCTTCGTGAATGAGGCCTACTTACGGTAAGACTAGCATTTAGTTATACATATATATATATATATATATATATATATATATATATATATATATATATATATATATATATATATATATATATATATATATATATATATTATTCTAGTAATATCATATTAGTATAGGGTTGTATTTTAAAACTTTTAAAATCTAGGGTTTTAAATTTAAGTTGTCTAAATTAAAACTTTTAATCATAAATGTAAATTTCAAAACTTGAGGACAAGTTTTAAACATTTAAAACATGGAGGATCAAATAACAAATAATTCCAATTAACAATTAATATCCTAATTATCTATATTTGATTTTATTCAAGATAATTACCAAAATAATTAAAATAATTAATTAATTATCATATAAGGAAATTAAATATTTTATTAGTTGATAAATACCTTTAATTAGATCAAGATAATAGTCATATATATCAAAAAATCGGATTTAGATTGATCTATTATGACTAAGGCAAGTTTCCATAAGATAATCATGAAAAAATCCCGAATCTGGCCATTCCTGACGCCTGGACTCGCCGAGTGCACAAGGGGACTCGCCGAGTCAGGCCTACTCGCCGAGTCCACCTTGGGACTCGCCGAGTCAGTGACCCAGAAACCTAAAAATCGAATTTTGCAGGTTTGTTTCAGTTAATCAAGCAACAATTTAAAGAAAACCAAGCTAGGCTCTGATACCACTGATGGGTTTTAGCCATAAGAACTTTCCTATGTGCGCATGCAAAACCCTAATGCTTGGATCTAGGCTTTCTAATAAACATGCTTTGAATCCAAGTCTTCTAATGACTAATTAGGTTAAATAACAACATTGAAACAGATCTAGAATCATACCTTTGAGCTCCTTGTTGATCTTGAGGTCTTGGAGCTTTTAGAGTCACAAATGTCACTCCTCTAATGGCTTACAAACACCAATAGCAAGAAGAATGATTTAGGAGAGAGGAGAGGGGAGGAATTCGGCCAGGGTTCTCTTACTTTAGGAGAGGTATCGAATTCCCTATGCCATAGGGTCTATTTATACTTGTAGACTCCTTAAGGGTTACAACCTAAACCCTAATTGGATAACTTAGACTTTAAGTTAATCCATATCCTTTCCTTGATAACCCTTTGGACGATTTTGGCTTATCCTAGCCCTAGAAATCGTCCAATCCTATATCAATAAGGATTTACAGTCTAAAGTTTAACTATCAAACAATTGACAATTTATACCCCTTTATTTAATTAATCTCTTTAAGTCACCAAATTAATTCTATGACTTATATTAATCAAAGAACAAATACATTATTCATTATATTATTCTCATAATATATTAATAATATTTACTCTCTCTTAATAAATCATCCTATCAAGTTGCTATGGTGAAGGCAACCCAAAAGGACCATGCACAACCGGGTCAAATACTTGTCTAATATAGTTGCAGCCTTAGACACTATTCCAACAGTCTCCCACTTGGATAGGTCTAGTAACTATATGCACAAGTACAATTCGGTTTGCAATCGTAGCTCTCAAAGACGCTGTCAAATCTGATCTAATCAATCTTGTCCTTTAGATAAGGGAACGTATAGTCCTCTGTTAGATATCATGCTGACAATCCTATGGAATGGTTAGTCAAGCATTTAGGTTTCTCGATCTCTGATTTATTTGACATAGAACTTAATCAAACACATCAATTTAGTTCTGACTGGGCCCGGCACATAAGTCAAATCAAATCATCGAGCGGCCGAGATATCGCTTTTACCTTCTTAGATAAAAGTTACAGATAAACTTCGACTTATATGCATTTACTTATTCATTAACCAACTATACACAACAATACGTTTTATAACACCAAGTTACTGATGCGTTTTCGTATTATCAATGTACAATCAATTAACAAATAATAAATCATATATCTAGGTTTTAAGACTATATGATATTATCGTCTTGCGACCACCTTTTATATCGTATTCCATAAGGTGATTCCAGCAAGCGCGGGTTTATTCCAATGCTCAAAACTAGTTCATAAGCACTCATGAACGTTGCAGCAATCCTTTGCTATGTCTAACACCATTTAGACATTCTACACACCAATTCATGACAATCTTCATTCATATCTACTCCCAACATATGAACGATTGTGGACCATTTGAACAATTCGATTATTCCTAATAAACTCAATTATTCTGGAAGTCAAAACATGCAAAGCGAAACAATAGCTAAACAATTAACATAAGATAGTAACATTACTCATAAATAAAACTCCTTTATTTAATCATCAAATGTCAATTACATTTATCTATTACACGTTTCTAATACTATCTAATCTATGCTAATATCATCCTTCAGCCCAATACTCCTAGCATGCTGCAAGTGCTTAACCCTACTCAGTCCCTTCGTAAGCGGATCTGCTGGGTTATCTTCTGATGATATCCTCTTCACTACGAGTTGTCCTTCTTCTACACGATGTCTAATGAAGTGATACTTTCTGTCGATATGTCTTGATCTACCATGATCCCTTGGTTCCTTGGTCAAGGCAACCGCGCCTTCGTTATCACAGAAAATCTCCATTGGATCCTTTATGGCAGGTACAACTCCAAGATCACTGATGAAGTTCTTTAGCTATATTGCCTCCTTCGACGCTTCGCTCGCTGCAATGTACTCTGATTCGCACGTTGAATCAGCTACGGTTTCCTGCTTGGAACTCTTCCATGTCACTGCTCCTCCATTTAGGGTAAAGACCCAGCCCGACTCCGAACGGTAGTTGTCCCTGTCGGTCTGAAAGCTGGCGTCACTATACCCTCGCACCTTCAAGTCATCACTCCCTCCGAGGACTAAGAACCATTCCTTCGTCCTCCGAAGGTACTTAAGGATGTTTTTCACCGCAATCCAATGTGCTTTGCCAGGATTCCCTTGATATCTGCTAACCATGCTCAAAGCGAAGGCTACATCAGGGCGATTACAAGTCATAGCGTACATGATTGAGCCAACTACGGAAGCGTATGGTACTCGGCTCATTTCTGCTATCTCAGCTTCGGTACTCGAACTTTGAGTCTTACTCAATTTGGCATTACTTTGTATCGGTAGTTCTCCCTTCTTTGAGTTTTCCATACTAAAACGGTTTAGTACCTTCTCTAAGTAAGTATTCTGACTAAGTCCAATTAGTCTCTTACTTCTTTCTCTTACTATCCTTATTCTTAAAATGTAAGAAGCCTCTCCGAGGTCCTTCATAGCGAAGCAGTTCCCGAGCCAGGACTTAACCTCCTGTAGAGTCGGGATGTCGTTTCCTATGAGTAATATGTCATCGACATATAGAACGAGGAAGCTTACTATACTCCCACTGGCTTTGACATATACACAAGATTCGTCTTCGCTTCGTACAAATCCAAACTCTTTGACTTTCTCATCGAAGCAAAGATTCCATCTGCGAGATGCTTGATTAAGTCCATAAATGGACTTCTCAAGCTTACACACTCTATTCGGATGCTTCGGATCCACAAACCCCTCTGGCTGAGCCATGTAAATATCCTCAGCCAACTTTCCGTTAAGGAAAGCGGTCTTGACATCCATTTGCCAAATCTCATAATCATGAAATGCGGCAATTGCTAGGATCACTCTAATAGATTTAATCTTCACAACTGGTGAGAAGGTCTCATCATAGTCAACTCCGGGAGTTTGAGTAAAGCCCTTCGCGACCAATCACGCTTTATATGTGTGTACGTTCCCATCCACGTCGGTCTTCTTCTTGAAGATCCATTTGCACCCAACGGTCTTACGTTCGGGCACGTAATCAACCAAATTCCAAACTTGGTTATCATACATGGATTGAATCTCGCTATCCATTGCCTCTTTCCACTTTGCAGACTCCGGGCCTGCCATGGCTTCCTTATAGCTATTAGGTTCATCAAGGTTTACTAGTGTACCATCACTAATATACGTGTCCCCTTCGGTAGTAATATGAAAGCCATAAAAATGGGGATGAACTCTAACTCTATCGGAATGTCTAAGAGGTAAGGATTCGTCAATCGGTTCAACCGGAGTTTCCTCCTCGGGTTGAATGCAAGCAGTAGAGGTTCCTTCATCTATCGACTCTTGAATCTCTTCAAGTTCGATTTGCCTCCCACTGTCTCCTTGGCTCATGAGTTCTCGCTCTTGGAAAACTCCTCTCCTCGCAACGAAGACAACATTGTCCTTCGGTCTATAGAAAAGATATCCAAAGGATGTCTGCGGGTAGCTAGCCGATGAAAATACATCGCTCACTTCGAGGTTCAAGCTTGTCGTGAGTATCTCGTCTTACGAAAGCCTCGCAACCCCAAACCTTGATATGTGCCAACGAGGGAGCTTTCCCTGTCCACATCTCGTGAGGTGTTTTGGCAACCTTCTTAGTAGGGACTCGGTTAAGGACATGGGCGGAAGTCTCTAAGGCATACCCCCAAAAAGAGATAGGTAGTGAAGCACGAATCATCATAGAGTGAACCATATCCAATAAGGTTCGATTACGCCTTTCTGCCACACCATTCAACTGCGGTGTCCTAGGAGGCGTCAATTGTGAAACTATTCCACACTCCTTTAGATAATCATGGAATTCAAGACTTAGGTACTCTCCTCCTCGATCGGATCGAAGCATCTTGATTTTCCTACCCAATTGATTCTCCACTTCATTCTTGAACTCTTTAAACTTTTCAAAGGCGTCTGACTTTTGCTTGATTAAGTAGATATACCCATATCTACTATAGTCATCGGTAAAAGTCACATAGAAGCGGTTCCCATCCTTCGTGGTTGATCTAAACGGTCCACATACATCGGTATGTATTAGGTCCAATAGACCCTCGCCCCTTTCACATGTACTCGTGAAGGGTGACTTAGTCATCTTTCCAAGCAAACAAGACTCGCATGTGTCATCTTCCCTAAGGTCGAATGACTCCAACACTCCATCCTTTTGGAGTTGCACTATGCGTTTCTTGTTGACATGTACAAGACGACAATGCCACAAGGATGCTTTATCCATACTAGTGGAAGAATCAACATTCAAAACATCATTTCCTAAGTTATCAACAATCATAACAGTTTCATATATTCCATTACATGGTATAGCTTCAAAGTAAAAGACACCATTTATATAAGCCAAAATAGAACCATTCTCATTATTAAAAGAAAATCTAAATCCTTGTCTATATAAACCATGAAATGAAATGATGTTTCTAGCCATTTCTGGCGAATAGCAACAATTGTTCAAATCTAAAACCAAACTATTCCTAAGCACTAAAGAATACACTCCAATCTTGGTCACAGGCGACGATCTTCTGTTCCCCATGATTAGATTGATCCTTCCTTGCTCCACATCCCTACTTCTTCTTAGTCCCTGCACATTAGAACAAATGTGATAACCACAACCGGTATCAAGAACCCAAGAAATAGCATGATTAGAATCGTTAGATTTGATTGTGTATATACTTGCGAAAGATGGCTTGATCTTTCCTTCTTTGATCGCTTGAAGGTAATCCGGGCAGCTTCTCTTCCAATGTCCTATCTTGTGGCAGTGGTGGCACTCTGCCTCCTTTGGGTTAGAGCAGGGCTTAGCAGGATCAACTTTGGTCCCACTAGAAGAGGCACCATCTCGGGCTTTCACCTTGCGATAGTTCTTCGATGAAGCTTTCCTCTTCTTTCCTTTCCCTTGAACAATAGCCAAGACAGGTGCAGCGGACGGATTGGGAGTAGGTGCAACAGACTTGTCCTTGAAGTTGCTCTCAGCGACCCTCAAGAGACCTTGGAGTTTGCTTAGGGTGACCTCTTCTTTGTTCATGTGGTAGGTCATCCTAAATTGGTTGTACATCGGAGGCAAAGAGTGAAGCACCATGTCGATTGCCAACTCCTCACCGAAGTCAACATTTAACTTGCGAAGGCGGTCGACATACCTTTGCATCTTTTGCAGGTGCACGGTAAGAGATTCTCCATGACCCATCTTCGCGGAAATCATGTTGGTGAAAATCTCATAACGCTCTTGTCTCGCGTTTTGATGGTATCTTTCCAATAAGTCTTGGTGCATCTCGTACGGGTACATGTCCTCGTAGGACTTTTGGAATTCGGAGTTCATGGTGGCGATCATGATGCAATGTACCTTCGTTTCATCTCGCTCATGAGTTTCAAAGGCGGTGATTTCGGCGGGAGTTGCAACTTCGGGGTTGATTTTCTCGAGCTTCTCATCGAGGACATACTCCTTATCCTCATAGCGAGCAATGGTGCGAATGTATCTTATCCATTCGCTAAAGTTCGTTCCTTCGAAGGTGACCTTTTGGCAAAGGCTCATCAACGTGAAAGAACTAGCAGCAGCGTTGTTTGCGTTCGACATCTTTGATTAGAAAAAGGACAAAGATAGATTAGAATAAGAATCCCTAATTATCACCCAATAAGAAAAATTAGGGCTAGGATCCAACAATAACATTTACATACTAGAAAAGGGATGCCGTAATCTAACATGCAAATAAATTGAAGGTAAGTGAATGACGATTCACTAATTCTCCATTACAAAACTTAAACTATTAGACCTAAGTGTTTTTGAGAATTCCTAGGTTCGGATGAGATTCATTGAAACTATTCAATGGCATGTTTAAATCTCGATATGCCCCTCTCGTTTGTGACTGGGATGCCGAGGATCACAAAGCGGGTGTGAATTACCATGCAAATGCACATGGTGCCTTCATTGTAACGATCACCTATTCGATGTGCCGGTAAACCACACACGCTCCATCGAACTATGATAAACAATGAATCACCCCTTGCCACCTTCGCTTAGAACCAATTAGTGTGCCGGTAAACCACACACGCTCCACTAACTTCTTAGCAAGGTGCAAAGTGTAATTTCATGGGATTGCATCAATTCACTTTTCCTAAAGTAACTAGGATTGGGAAATTTTAAAAATATGTGTAGTTACTTTATATTTCTTATTATACTTTTAATGAGAGGATGAGGTTGCCCTATCCTACCCGTTCGGCTAACGACCCTCCACCAATCAAGCAAGCGGTGGGTGTGAGTGTACACCCATTAAGCGTCATTTTATAGGCCGCAACCTTATACCCACCTTATAGATCGGCTTCGTGAATGAGGCCTACTTACGGTAAGACTAGCATTTAGTTATACATATATATATATATATATATATATATATATATATATATATATATATATATATTATTCTAGTAATATCATATTAGTATAGGGTTGTATTTTAAAACTTTTAAAATCTAGGGTTTTAAATTTAAGTTGTCTAAATTAAAACTTTTAATCATAAATGTAAATTTCAAAACTTGAGGACAAGTTTTAAACATTTAAAACATGGAGGATCAAATAACAAATAATTCCAATTAACAATTAATATCCTAATTATCTATATTTGATTTTATTCAAGATAATTACCAAAATAATTAAAATAATTAATTAATTATCATATAAGGAAATTAAATATTTTATTAGTTGATAAATACCTTTAATTAGATCAAGATAATAGTCATATATATCAAAAAATCGGATTTAGATTGATCTATTATGACTAAGGCAAGTTTCCATAAGATAATCATGAAAAAATCCCAAATCTGGCCATTCCTGACGCCTGGACTCGCCGAGTGCACAAGGGGACTCGCCGAGTCAGGCCTACTCGCCGAGTCCACCTTGGGACTCGCCGAGTCAGTGACCCAGAAACCTAAAAATCGAATTTTGCAGGTTTGTTTCAGTTAATCAAGCAACAATTTAAAGAAAACCAAGCTAGGCTCTGATACCACTGATGGGTTTTAGCCATAAGAACTTTCCTATGTGCGCATGCAAAACCCTAATGCTTGGATCTAGGCTTTCTAATAAACATGCTTTGAATCCAAGTCTTCTAATGACTAATTAGGTTAAATAACAACATTGAAACAGATCTAGAATCATACCTTTGAGTTCCTTGTTGATCTTGAGGTCTTGGAGCTTTTAGAGTCACAAATGTCACTCCTCTACTGGCTTACAAACACCAATAGCAAGAAGAATGATTTAGGAGAGAGGAGAGGGGAGGAATTCGGCCAGGGTTCTCTTACTTTAGGAGAGGTATCGAATTCCCTATGCCATAGGCTCTATTTATACTTGTAGACTCCTTAAGGGTTACAACCTAAACCCTAATTGGATAACTTAGACTTTAAGTTAATCCATATCCTTTCCTTGATAACCCTTTGGACGATTTTGGCTTATCCTAGCCCTAGAAATCGTCCAATCCTATATCAATAAGGATTTACAGTCTAAAGTTTAACTATCAAACAATTGACAGTTTATACCCCTTTATTTAATTAATCTCTTTAAGTCACCAAATTAATTCTATGACTTATATTAATCAAATAACAAATATATTATTCATTATATTATTCTCATAATATATTAATAATATTTACTCTCTCTTAATAAATCATCCTATCAAGTTGCTATGGTGAAGGCAACCCAAAAGGACCATGCACAACCAGGTCAAATACTTGTCTAATATAGTTGCAGCCTTAGACACTATTCTAACATATCCCTGGTCGTCGTCAGCTGAATGGTCCTTAAGATATAGTATCTAGGAACTTAGGATCAGATATAATATCTAGGAACTTGAGTTCACCTTGCCTTGTATCAAATAGTATGTCCTAAGTAAGTCACAATTTTTTTGTTTAAGTGGACAAAAATACTGGCGATCGACCAGACAAAGACGTGAAGATAGAAGGTATCGACAAGTTGATAAAGGTTGTCTAAAACTTTGATCCCAAATCACTCTTAAAGTTAGATATCATTTTTATTTTTGTTAAATTTGTCATAGTTTCTTCTAATTTAAATATTAGGGGAGAATTAAAAATTAAAAATAATGAAAATAAAAAAAGCAGAAAAAATCGAAAATCAAAGAAAAATCAGAAATATTAAAAATCCAGAAATAGTGTTATTTCTGTTTTATTTCTTGTTCAGAAAAATAAAAAATCCAAAAATATTTTTTTTCTGTTTTAATCTGTGTGCTAAGTTTTCTTTTTGTTTTGTTTTGTTTTGAAAAGTGATTTCAGGTATATAGATAAGACTCATGGAGATTGTGTCGAAAATTTCCGAGCCAAGGCTTCGTCCGTGAGCATCGAAGAATTTGCATTCAAAGGAGAAAGAAATGAAGATTATTCTTTCGACATTCAATCTGTCAACCCCAGAAGCAAGGTGAAGCTAAAATTGAAGAATATGTGACGGATTGCATTGAAGCCTCCCCAATCAGTCTGCTGCTATCTTAAACCTACTGAAGTGATCTAGAAGATTTGTTCTTTCTAATGTTCTCTCTGAAGATTCTCAAGCTGAAAGCGCTATCTTTCAAGAATCTGTACGTCAAGCCTCCTCACTTGACGTGCATTCAAAGCCAAACTCTATAGAAATGCCAAACTGCTCAAGATGAAGTCATTCATAGAAGATTCATATATTCGTCCTCATGCTGTGAAGAATTTGAAGATAATAGCTGAAGCCAAGCTCCCAATGAAGATTAACAATAAAAGTCAGCTACTTTTTAGGGGGAGCTTGTTGGGTCATTTAAGAAAAGAAAAGAAAGCTATAAACGAAGGGGGAGATTGTTGGGTCAAAAATATGGTTTATACTTTTCTTTTATGAGAAATTGTATTTTTATGTATTGTTTAGATGTTTACGGTCGGTGAGTGAGTTTACGGGCGTAAACCCTGTTTACGACCCATGTTTCCCGTGTGTATACATATAGGGGTGAGGGGAGTGAGGAAAAGAGTGATGCACACAAATGAGCTTAAGTGTGTGCACTTGAAGGTGTTCTAGAGAGAGAAACTAGAGAGAAGTTTTGTGTGTGTTAATCTTTGTATCCGAATCTTCATTCTAATCATATCATACATAGATTAATCATCTTCTTCTTCTTCTTCTTCTCTTATTATTGTGATCTGACATCATCCGTTTGATTGGGATTCCGCACCATCAAACGGGTCTGATTGATACACAGGCATTTTTGGGGACTTACAATTGGTATCAGAGCTTAGTTGTATCAATCAATTTTCTCAGATCTAGAGCCGATTTGATCTTATTTTGAAAAGATTCTTGCTTTTTTGGATAGATCTCGAAAAATTAGGGGGGGGGGGTTGTTCTTCGCGTTTTACGTAAAAACAACTTTTTGATCGCGTTTTGGTGCAAAAAGGGTGCAAAAACGTTGTTTTTCGTCAAGAACAGCGATTTCTGAAGAGTTTACTGTTTTTGATGGGTTTATGATCCGGAGTTTACGGCCGGAAACGTGTTTAGGGTCCAGGTTTGCGGCCTCGGCTCGGATTTCGGCTCGGCTCGGATCGCGGCTCGGGAAGTCAGCTTCGCAGCAGCTTCAAATAAAAAGAGACGTGAAGTTAGGGGGAGGCAGGGATCGAACCCACGACCTTTGATTCATCAGTCAGCGTGCATTGCCAACTCCACCATCATATCCCTTGTGATTTCCTTCCGAAATAATAAACTTAACCTCTCCCTGTCGCATCAGTTTCGCAAATTTTACACTTTCTGCCCAAAAAATCAATTCCTTTTATTTTTAAGCTCCATTTTCAACCAAAATTTTAGTTATTTTAAATTTTAAATCTTTATTTTTGACTTTTTACTTAAAATTTTGATTTTGACTTTTAAAGTTTGACCTTTGACTTTAAACATTGACTTTATCGTTTGATTTTTAATTATTCAAATTTAGATTTTTGGTTTGACTTTTCAAGTTTGACTTTTTAAATTTGACTTTTATGGTTGACTTTTGAGTTTTATAGTGAAAGGGAATTTTTAAATTTAAGTTTGACTTCTAGTTGTGCTTTTAATAGTTTTTGAAGTTTACGAGGGAATTGAAAACATGAAAGAGAGTCGTCAGGAGATTTTAAGACAAAATTTCAAAATGTTCGATTATATCCCTGGAGAAACCCTTGAAGCTCAGTTGCAGCGATTTACCACACTCGCCACTGAGATGAATATAGCTGGGATCTTCTTGACCAAATCTGAGATAAACAAAAAGTTGCTGAATGCACTTCCGAAATCGTGGGAAGTGGACGTGGCTGACATCAAGAAGACAAAAGATCTCAATCTTCTTAGTCTGGCTGATATAATTGAAGAACTTGACGCTTTGAATTGTCGAAAAACAATGAGTTCCGCAAACCTTCCGGTCAATGAAGTGTCATGTTCTCATTCATGTGAAGTTTCATGTTCTCAATCATGTGAAGATATGATTAAATTTCTTCGGGAACAAATTGATTTATTAAAAAGGGAAGTTGAGGACCTGAGATATGAAGGATATCAACTCAGGAAAGGGCAGAAACCCCTGAAGGCTGAATTAGAAGAAAAAACCAAAGACTTTAGGAAACTTCAGGAAGAGTATAGCGACAAGTGTGAAAATTATAACTATATTAAGAGACAACTTGCTGCTGTAACTGAAGAACTTGACGCTTTAAAAATTAAGTGTGGAAAAACAGACATTAGTTTTAAAAATTATATTGCGTCAAGTCAGACAGTCGAGTCCTTATTTGAAACCCAATTAAAATTCAAAGATAATCAAAACAAGGGTCTAGGGTATGATAGTGTTCCTCCACCTTTCAATCATAACTACACATCCATCCCTATGGCACAGGAAGAAATTAATTGACAGGGAGGGACATCTTCGATATGGCAAACCAGCTGGATTTATGTCAGGAGGCATTCAAGTTGAAAATACTAATGCTTCTACTTTATGTGCAGGAAAAGTAGCAGAGGATGAGAACAAGGAGAACACCATTGAACAAACCAACATCTCCTTGAACTCTGAATCTGTTGCTTCGAACTCAACTACTTCTGATCAACCTGCCGTTGAGAAATACAGGCCACTAATTCCAACGCAACAGAGTTCTTATTGCAAGTGTGCATGTGGGAACAACAAGAGACAAGTCAAGGATACGCCACCAGTGGCAGGAAGAAACAATTTCCTAGTGAAGAAAAAGACTTGATTTCACGGTGGAACACCTGGTCACATTTCCCGAAATTGTCCAAATTGCGCACACGTTCCTTACTATGCACAAGGATGGCAGAACGCGCCAAGAGGGAGATACTCCAAAAGATACCCCTTGAGATCACGATCAGACATTGGCGACTGGAATGCCAAGAAAGCCAAGAATGCAACTCTCAAGGCCAAGAATTCAACTCCCAAGGCCAGGAATCAAACTCCAAAGGACAAGAATCAGAATACCAAGGGCAAGAAGGGAATGTCGGCCAAGAAGCCAAATCCAAGAGATGCTCCTGTAAAGTCAAAATCAAAATCATCTCAACGGCCGACATCAAGATCAAAATCAAGTACAAAGCCACCCATCAGATCGAAAAACAAATGGGTTAAACCCAACTACAAATGGGTTCCGAAGGCTCAATCTCCCAAATCTTCTAACGATTCTAACATTTCTATATCTTCTGTTTGTGATAAACAGGATATGTCTTGGAAGAAAGTACCGTGCAAGGATGACAAAGGTCGACCCAATTTCAAAATGGATTAGGTTCCAAAGACCAACTGATCCCGGTCTGTGTCGGAGCAACTATGGAGGCATATCATCAGACTTCGGTTTGTTCGTGGTGGTTGTTCCTGGCACTTGATAGGAGACATCTCTCAACTGTACAACACTCAGAACATTGTCTGGGAGAATGTGTCCTTTGCGGGAAGGGAAGAAAAGAAGTGATCACTCATGGGGTTTGTGCTTAATGACATGAAGAATTTTCGGATCTGTTCTGAGTTTACGCGTGCAGCTCTCAGGCCTTCTGGATGCAAATTCAATCGGTGGCTTACGGTTTGAGTTGTCTTCTCTATACTCCTGAGTTTTTCTTAAGCTGATTTGCTTTAAAGACTAATTTTTGTTTTAGGATAGTTTAAATTTGCGCATTTACTTTCGTGTCTCTCCTATGCACAAATTTAGGGGGAGAAATAAAATCAAAACAAAAATATTTAAATTTAAAAAAAAAATCCAAAAACTTTAGAAAATCAGAAAATAAAAAAATGTTGGTTATGAAATGTGCTTGAGGGAGATGTTTTGGGAAGTGATATTATCAAGTGATAACAGACAATCTGAGTCTACGTAACGCACCCAAAGTTGAACGGTCTATGCTCTGGTTTGATGCGTCGGTAGGCACGAAAGATTCTAAATGGACTTGACTACGCAGAGTTGAACTTAGGAAATTTATAGACTTGACACATCTTGACCTAGTTAGATACGTTCAGCCTGACAATACGACGCTCGGATAGGTTGAGCAGGGAGATATATATGGGAATCCACTCGTCACATTAAATGAACCCGTACTTGGAACCGTGGTTTAACTTTTCCTCGATGTGCAGATTCTATCCTTAATTCCGGTTGGATGCGGAAACTGGTAAATTCTGATAAATTAGGTCTATAGAAAATCGTTTTCTTTCTTTCTGTCTGTTAGTCATATGTTGTCTCCTTTGCGTGATTTCCATCCCGACCTGGTACACAACATATGCAACTCTATTTCTCTGCATGTTATATATATATATATATATATATATATATATATATATATATATATATATATATATGAAATTCCTCTTATCTGTTAGCCATATGCTGTCTCCTTTGCATGACTTCCAATCCGACCTTGTACACAACATATGCAACCTTCTAGTTCTCAACCCCTCTGGAACAATAAGTAATAGCAATCTGAATCTTTTCTCTCTCTGAATGATTGTCTGCTCACCCGATGTAAGGAGTACTCTGGAAGTTCTTGATGGCTGGGGCATATCAGGAAGCGGGAAACATGTTCCAGTACAATTAAAATTAAACACTCAAAGATTGTCTATAGATCTCGCTGCTCAATTTAGGTGGACAACAATATCCCTGGTCGTCGTCAGCTGAATGGTCCTTAAGATATAGCATCTAGGAACTTAGGATCAGATATAATATCTAGGAACTTGAGTTCACCTTGCCTTGTATCAAATAGTATGTCCTAAATAAGTCACAATTTTTTTTGTTTAAGTGGACAACAATACCGGCGATCGACCAGACAAAGACGTGAAGATAGAAGGTACCGTCAAGTGGATAAAGGCTGTCTAAAAACATTGATCCCAAATCACTCTTAAAGTTAGATATCATTTTTATTTTTGTTAAATTTGTCATAGTTTCTTCTAATTTAATTACTAGGGGAGAATTAAAAATTAAAAATAATGAAAATAAAAAAAAAGCAGAAAAATTCAAAAATCATAGAAAAATCAAAAAAATTAAAAATCCAAAAATAGTGTTATTTCTGTTTTATTTCTTTTCAGAAAAATCAAAAATCCAAAAATATTTTTGTTTCTGTTTTAATTTGTGTGCTAAGTTTTCTTTTAGTTTTGTTTTGTTTTGAAAAGTGATTTCTGATGAGATTAAAACAACCTTTAATCTATGAAGATCAATTAGATCTTGAACAAGTATGTAAATATAAAACTATAAGAACATGAAAATAAGAACGAAACAAGATTGAATCAAACGTGTCGAATGATTAAACAAAATCCTCAGAAGAGCTCGATTAAGAACATCAACTGTAGAGGATTGGTAGGTTACAAGAACGATTAAAGAAACCTGTAATGCTATCGTTATGCTCTTGATGAATTGCTATTTCGTTAATCTCTATTATCGTTAACCTAATATGCATGCAAGCATATACTTATATATAAAACATAAAAGGCTCTCGGTTGGACAGGCCCAAACCGGAATACAAAATAACTATACTATCGAGCCCAAAAGACGCAATCTTCAAAATAATCTTCAGCCCAACAATCTCCCCCTTTGCGTCAATTTGGAGCGAGACCTTCACTTGTTACTTGGGCCAGCAGCTGAAGCAGGTACCTTCTTCTTCACAGTGCTAAACAGACATTTGGTGATAGAGAGAATGGTCTGTCTAAACCGGATGTACCAATTGATCATGTCGTTGAAGTATTTGATGTCATCAGCTGAATTCTCTTTACACCGTTTGATGATCGATGACACATGCTCCAGACAAGCAGTGGTGTAAAGGTATTTGTCAGCTAAAGCAAAGAGACATTTCTGTCCTTCTGCTCTAGTGAACATAACCGAGTTGCGTCTCGGGTCAATCTTGCCCATTTGCATTTGGTTGAGATCACTGGCCGATCCCACAGGAGCAATCTTCGGTTTCTTCTTGAAGACTGTGGCGACCTCCTGATCCATAAGGGCAACCTCCATGATGTAGCAGGCTAACATCCTTTTGATATGGTCTATAATGGGACCATATTCGGCTTCATTAGTCAAAAGGATATTATACAGGACAATCCAATCATGAGGATTTAAATTCGGTAGATCTGCCAGGGATATAAGATGAGCAGTTCTTGCAGATCCCCGAATCAACTTGAAGCGAACGTTTATAAAACGACCTTCGGTGTAAGGTTTCAGCACCCGAACGTTCACAATCTTCTGGGCGCTCCAAGTAAGGTATTGAGGACGAGCAGCCGCCAGATAGAAGTCAATGAGCTCCCTGTCAAGCTTAGCGTTCGGGTGAGGGACTTCAAAGATGTTAGAGAAGGCGTGGAAGATAAACGCCTTTCGAGTCAGCGGCATGTCGAACTGCGAGTCGACAGTATTGTTGCAGTCGAATGATATAACCGGCTCGAGCCATAAGATGTTGGGAGTATCTATGGCCTCTTTAATCATACGCTCCCTGGTCCAGGCAGGGAAGAGAGTCTTCCGGCTCTCGAGGAGATCGTGGGCTTCCTTTTGCTTGCGTTCGGCTTCTTCAGCCTCTCGCGCCACACGACTAGCATCATCGTCAGCATTGCGACTGTTCTTTCGTTTTAACATGTCAGCAATGGTCTCCTTGTCTTCATCTTCATCTTCTTCCTCAGCTATGTTTTTGCCTTTGTTCTTCACACCCGAACCCGAAGCTTGACCAGTCGGAGGTGGTTCGGTTGTGTGAGTAGCTTTGGAGGAAGGAGGTGGTTTCGATCCGTCCTTCTTCTCATCTCCCCCTTGTTTCGGAATGGACACGAAACTGGGAAGGCCTTCGATTTTGCTTAGAAGGTCCATGGCCGGAGAGAGCTTTTCAGCAAGGGTCCGCCTCACTGAGTGGTTCAGAATAGGATCGTGTGCTTCGAGGATGTTGGATAACGCCGCGTGGACATCCGAAACACAAGTTTTGATCACCTCCCTTTCGGATCGAAGAGCGTCCAGTTGTTGTTGTGAGTTGGAAAGTTGCGTGCTCTTGACCTTTAGGGCGGTTGTTTTGCTCGCCAGAACGTCCATCAATGAATTCTCGGCTGCGAGATCCTCCTGTAACTTAGCGAGGTGAGCATCGATGGAGGCACGAAGGGCCGAGTTGTCGTCGCTTATATTTTGGCGAAGGGCAGCGAACGAAGTCAACTCCGTTGAGACAAACTTGGCCAATTGCTGAACAATCGGTTCCAAAGTTGTCTTAGTGGCGTCGGCGCTTTCCTGCAATGACTTCAACAGGATAGAAGCGTCGAAGAATAGTTTATCGACTTTTTCGGTCGCTGCCTCACAGGCTCTGGTTGAGGCGTCAATCGCAGCAGTTGCTGAGGCCACCGAATCATTTTGAGCCCTGGAGAAGGCGTCAACAATTTTCTGAAGGGCTGCTTCAGAGAGAGAGGACTGCTGGTTGGAAGAGGAGGCAAGAAGTAGGTCAACCTTCTCGTTAAGCTCTTTGAGATGCTTCTTCGTCACTGGAGCATCATCCTCCTCGTCACTCTGAACCTGAAACGGACTATAGTAGACCGAATCAAAGTTCATGTGTTCACCACCAAGGTAAGGGTTTTCTCCATCAGAGGCATTTTCTGGAGATGGAGGGGGTGGTGAAGCTGGGGGTGTTGTGGTTTTGGTGGGTTCAGGTTGAGTGGGTGTGGGGTTAAATTTGGGTGGTGGTTGAGTATTGTAACGCCTGTGTTTCCGGGCTTGCCATATTTAGCAATATAATAGTCTAGGTTAACCTTTGTAACCCGTTTTGAAATAATAAGAATGTATTATTTGAGTATTATGTGTTTTGTGCTTAATTGCTTAATTATGTGGTCTGATTAATTAAGAATAAAAATAAGCGTCAAAATTTAAGTGTAAAATAAACTTAATATCTTTGGTTAATGTTGTAGTAGTCGAAATGAGGTTTCCGAATATATATAGAACGCCCAAATCTGACTTCGTATGAGGAAGTTATGATTTATCGAAGTTCCGGCTTAGCGGTGTGCAGCCCGAAATACTCGATTTGAGATCGAGCGGTTTTTAGCCGAAGCAATCTAAATGAGAATCGAAGATCTCATTGTTGGTATCGAAGCGATAAAAAGTTAGGCGAGAACGGACATCAAACGAAGAAGTTATGAATTTATAACGAAAGTTTCTGTCGCGGCCTATTAAAAATAATTAATCAAAATAAAGTCAAAATTAGCCGACGGAGTCTAAACGAAAGTCGTAGAGCGTGGTCTCACCTTTCCGTGGATATAAAGAACGTCGAAAACGGAGTTCGTATGAAGAAGTTATGAATTTCCGAAGTTTATTAATCATTTTGTATTTATTTTTAATTCAAAATTCGGAGGCATTATCCGAAGCCGAGTCACCCGTCTGATCCAAGGTACGCCCCGCGTACGTGAGTACGCTATCGCGTAACTCCGATAGTGTCGACACTTCGGATGACGCATGCAATGACGATTTCGGACGCGTACGCGCTGCGTACGCCTGTACGCCCCGCGTACTCCGAGGCTCCAGCCTCTATATAAAGGATCCGAAGGCAGCCTCATTTGTTGTTCAATTTCTTCTCTTCTCTCTAGTCTTTTGCATCGTTTTTCGTGCCGAAGCTACCCCGAAGCCCCGGTATCATACTCTAGCCCCGAGGCAAGTCCCGAGATCCCGAAGATCCCGAGAAGCGCGGTTCCCGAGTCGAAGCTCTGCCCGCGAGAAGTTCGATTTTCGAGGAGATCTTCCAGATCTGCTGAGGAATACTACTTCTATAAGCCGTAGTGCTGTCGGATCGTCTTCTGATCAAGTGAGTGTGTACTTATTTCTTCTAATACAATAATACGAAGTATTTTATATAAAAATACGTGCTATGTGTATATATTTGGTTGTGTTATGTGTGAATGAGTATTCACTCTCTTCTATCTTATAGATCTGCTTATTTCTTTATGAGATATGTGTTATGTGTGTGTGTGCCTCATCTGTTATGTGATATATGTGTTGATTCAAGCATGCTATACAGGTTTTCTTTAAACTATGTATACAAATGTATATTTTTATCTACTAATATGTTGGGTAGAACATGGGTAGATAGTTGGTGTGTAATAAACAGATGAGAGGCCTCGATGTTGTTGTTGTTGTTGATCTAGTTATTCAGCGGAGTATGGATAACGACCACGGACTCTTTCTAGACAGTCCAGTGGAACGCTAGCAGGTTCATAACCTGTAGGTGTTGTGAACGATGTGTTCACCGGTGTACTCTATCCCCCTCATGGTTGCCTTTAGGATATCTATTGTTGAGGAAACCCCTTCGCAGTGATGTCCGTCCCGATGAAAATCCTAGATTAGGTCCCTTGAGATAGTTGTTTTAGGGACGTAAAGTGAGGATAACGGGAATGGGTAATCGGGATAGTGTTTGGTTGGTGAAATTAAATATAACTTATTTATTGTGGGTTGAAAACCCTATATGCTCACCAGGCTCCCAAGCCTGACCCACTCAGTTTTATTTGTATTACAGGAAGTGGCACAAGGGCGTAAGATGGATGGATCATCTTGTTGTTTTGTTTACAAGTCTGTATATGTATATATTTGTTGAATGACTTGTAATGTTTATCGTTTATGCTTTATGGTCTGTATCGGAACATGACATCCCGAGTTTTGATTATATAATGAAATGCATCTCTTGATGAAATGCTTTGATAAATATTATTTTATCATGTTTTGTTTTGGGAACAAATTCCGCAACTCTTTCAAATCAAAAGGATTTACTCTGAAAATATTTAAAAGCATAAATGAAAATCGGTCTTTTCTGGCCGAGATTTTGGGGATGTCACAAGTATGGGTAGGTTCGGTTATATGGGTTTCGGTTTGTGGTGGTTCGGTTACGGGAGGGGTTTCGGTTACTGGTGGTGTTTCGGTGGCAGTGGTGAAGATGGGTGGAGGTATAGGGAAAGAGGTTGGGGGAATAGTGGGGTTTATGGTCGGAATGGAAGTAGGAATGGTTGGTGGAGGTGAAGGAGCTGGGGAATTCTGAAGTTCCATTTCTGGGGTAGGGGACCGAGGTGGTGTGTTGCCTCGTTGAGGGGATTCGTCTCCTTGAGAGCCGTCAGAACCCGAACTCTCGCCCTCAGAGTCACTGGAAGAAGAGGGAATTACAAGCTTTCGCTTCTGTTGAGTCTTCCTCCTCTTCGGCTGTGGGGACTGTGCAGCCTTCATTTGTTTCCTCTTTTTGGGAGAAGGACCCTTTGGAGCTTTGGTCGCTTGCTTCCATTTTTCAGCCTTTTTGCCCCTGTTCACCGGTTTGTCTGCATCATGGATAGACCTGAGCATATCCGGTGTCAGTTCCCTAGGACCAGTTGGCCTGAACTCCTTGATCGTTCGAATCAACCTGCTGTCAGAGGGCACGTCGCCATACATTGTCTCCGGGATGGATCCAATGAAAGAGAATTTAGATGCATCTGAGACGATGATCTTCTTGGTATGAAACGTACCAACAGAAGACATCGATGCACCGTCAGCAGTGGGAACGTCAAACTTGTCCATCGCCCACCTTGTAATCAAGATCCAGAACCGGGCCAACGACACCTTAGAGTGTCGGGATGATGAAGAAAAGCTCTGGATGAGCTGTTGCCATAGGACCAACCCATAGTCCAGGTTAATCCCGTTGTAGACCCCGTACATGATCGACAGGAAGAGACGACTTGCACCGTCGGATCCTGAGCTCCTTTCCGACAAGCCCTTGAAAAGGACTGTAAATAGGCCGTTCCACTGTGGCGGCAGGCAGGACTTTTTGAACTTACCGACGGAGGTAAGGACCTCCGTGTACCCCATGTTGTAAAACATGTTATACAGATGCCCCACCGGAATCGTCTCCGGATTGATTCTTGATGGGTCAACAGCAAACCCCAGCATGGTGCAGAAACGTTGGCGAGAAACTGAGGTCTTGTGTTCTGCAATTTCGAAGAACACCCGGTCAACTGCCTTGTCGTAATAAGAAGTCGCATAAACCTGCGATAGGGCCACCATTGGCACAGATTCAATTCTTGAGAGAGCTGGTGCAAGTTGGGAGTACTTCAAGCACTCAATAATCGGCGACATTTAGGATTCTAAGCGTATGTATACGATATTAGAACTAGCATGTAATCGTTTGGAGTAATAAGGTGAAATAATTCGGTGTGTAGATCAAAATGGTGAGAACAAGGAGTGGCGTTGGAAATGCTGATGAAAACAGGAATCAACCACCTGTAATTCAACAAGTACCTGTCGTAGCTGATGCACCTGAGCCGATAACAATGGCTGGTGTACAAATGATGATTCAAATGATGTTGGATCGTCAGATGGAAGAAACAAGACGCCTGCTTAGGCAGAATCGTGAAGAACCGTCAATTCAAGCGGAAGAGCCCGAGGAGAATGGAGGGCAGTCTGAAGGAGAAAACTTTAGTGGGATCATTGGTCAAGACGAACAACCAGTGGTTAGACGCAATAACCAGTATGGAGGAAATGATGGTCGTGGGTGCAAGTATAAGGATTTCATGGCATCCAAACCACCATGTCTATCCGGAAGCCCGACGCCGGTGCAAGTTATGGATTGGGTCTCCGAAATGGAGACTATGTTTGAAAGTTGCGAATGCAGCAACAGGCAGAAGACCGCTCTTGCGATCCCTCTGCTAAAATCTGGCGTGTTGAGTTGGTGGAAGCTGTTAGCTGACTCTATGCCCAAGGGAGAAGCAAGCAAAATGTCTTGGGAAGACTTTGTGGAACAACTAAAAATGCAATACTGCTCCGAGCAGGACCTTCTGGAAATCAGTAATGAGTTTCAGAATTTGAAGAAAGGGAAATTGAGCGTTACTGAATACGCTGCAAGTTTCACAGAAAAGATGAAGTTTATCCCATATTTGGTGCCTACAGAACTCTCTAAGGTCAACAAGTTTGCCCTTGGACTACCAGCGGACTATGGTCCAATGGTTAAGCAAGCAACCACATTGAAAGCCGCCATCTGGGCTGCTAGAAATGTTGAGACCCAGATCAGGGAAAAAGGTCTGGAAAGGTCAGAGGTTGGCGAGAAAAGGAAAATCGATGGATTTTCAGGGTCCAGCAAGAAAAGTAAATTCTCGAAGTCTAGTTCGAGAGGAAGTGGAGGAAAGGTAGAGGCGAAATGGTGCGACAAGTGCAAGAAGAAGCATCATGGGAAGTGTGGCGGGGAAACCACATGCTTCAAATGTGGAAAGCCAGGGCATTATGCCAACGACTGCACCTTCACCAAGAATGTTTGTTATGGTTGTGGTGAGGAGGGGAACATCTCAAGGGATTGTCCGAAAAAGAAGGAAGCAGCAAGACCCAACATTCCGCCAAAGCCAAAGGCGAGAGCATTCCAGATGACACTGGAAGCTGCTAAAGATGAAGCTGATGTCGCTTCAGGTACCTTTCTCGTTAACAAATTGCCTGCCCAAATTTTATTTGATTCTGGAGCCAACTACTCCTTTATATCGCATGAATTTGGTAGAAAACTAGCTTTGCCTGTTGTTAGACTAGATAATGCTTTATTAGTCGAAGTTGCTAGTGGCAAGTTTGTACCTGTTAGCTATCGCATGAAAAACATCTTAATTGATCTAAATGGGAATAAGTTCCACGAGGAATTATTGCCTATCGAACTTAATGGTTTCGACATCGTATTGGGAATGGATTGGCTTAGCGCCAATGATGCCGAAATTTTATGCAAGAAGAAAATAGTCAAAGTAAACCCGCCTGGGAAAGATTCGTTTATGGTGTATGGAGATAAACGCAGAGTGAATTCTGGAATCATTTCATTGATGAAAGCCAGAAAATGTTTGACCAAGGGGTGTACATCGTTTTTAGCATTCGTGATTGATGCTAAGAAGGAAAAGAAGGTGATGCAGAATATTCCAGTTGTGTGTGATTATCCGGAAGTATTTCCCGAAGATCTTCCTGGATTACCGCCAGATCGACAAGTGGAATTCCGTATTGACTTGTTGCCAGGAACGACACCAATTGCAAAAGCACCTTATCGATTAGCACCGACGGAGATGAAGGAGCTAATGATGCAACTTCAGGAGTTATTGGACAACGGTTTCATTAGACCTAGTTCATCGCCCTGGGGAGCTCCGGTGTTATTTGTAAAGAAGAAAGATGGAAGTATGAGAATGTGCATTGATTACAGAGAGCTGAACAAGGCAACAATAAAGAATAGATATCCGTTGCCGAGGATTGATGACCTGTTTGATCAATTGCAAGGTTCGAGTTATTTCTCGAAGATCGATCTTAGGTCAGGATATCATCAGCTAAAAGTAAGAGAGCAAGATATCGAGAAGACTGCATTCAGAACAAGATATGGACACTACGAGTTCTTGGTTATGTCGTTTGGACTAACCAATGCTCCAGCAGCGTTCATGGATTTGATGAATAGGGTTTGTAACCCGTTCCTTGATAAATCCGTGATAGTGTTCATAGACGACATTCTGATTTACTCGAAAAGCCAGGAGGAGCATGGCAGACACTTGCGAGAAGTGTTAGAAGTCTTGAAGAAGGAGAAGCTGTATGCTAAGTTCTCCAAATGTGATTTTTGGTTTCGTGAAGTCCAATTCTTGGGTCACGTGGTCAACCAAGAAGGGATAATGGTTGATCCAGCAAAGATCGAAGCTGTGACGAAGTGGGAACAACCGAAAAGTCCCACGGAGATTCGAAGCTTTTTAGGATTAGCCGGATATTACCGAAGGTTTATCCAAGGCTTTTCTTCGATCGCTAGTCCATTGTCAGCTTTGACCCACAAAGGAGCTACTTATGCTTGGGGTGAGAAGCATAAGGAAGCATTTGAGAAGCTAAAGGAGAAGCTATGCGAGGCACCGATACTTTCTCTACCCGATGGAGTTGAAGACTTCGCTGTCTATAGCGATGCGTCTGGGGTTGGATTGGGTTGTGTTTTGACCCAAAGAGAAAAGGTGATAGCATATGCGTCTCGACAGCTGAAAGAGCATGAAAAGAACTACCCGACTCATGATTTGGAGTTGGCAGCGGTAGTTTTCGCTCTGAAAATATGGAGGCATTACCTCTATGGCACGAAGTGCAAACTTTTCACTGATCATAAGAGTCTCCAATACCTCTTTAATCAGAAAGAATTGAATATGAGGCAACGACGCTGGCTAGAATTACTTAAAGACTATGACTGCGAGATACTTTACCACCCCGGTAAAGCTAATGTTGTTGCTGATGCTCTCAGTCGGAAAGTCAATCCTGAAAGGAAAAGGCCAAGAGCGTTGAGAATTGAAGTTGTCTCAACTATTTTGGAAAGTATAAAGAAAGCTCAGAGCAAAGCTTCTGAGAAGAATGACAGAAAGGAGGAACGTTTGGGCAAAACGTTGGTGTTCGGTGTAAACAGTCATGGACTGAAGGTGTTCCAAGATCGGATTTGGATACCTAAGACAGGAGGAGTCAGAGATCTTCTGATGGAAGAAGCTCACAAGACCATGTACTCGATTCATCCGGGTAGCACTAAAATGTATAGGGACCTGAAACCCTACTACTGGTGGCCGACGATGAAGCTTGATGTTGCAAAGTATGTGGCCGAGTGTGTGACTTGTGCGAGAGTCAAGACACAACATCAGAAACCGTACGGGAGTTTAGAACCTTTGCCTGTGCCTATGGGTAAGTAGGAAGACATTGCTATGGATTTTGTCACTAAACTGCCCAGAACAAAGAATGGTCACGACATGATTTGGGTGGTCGTTGATCGATTCACTAAGAGTGCGCATTTCATAGCGGCCAGGGAGAAATGGTCTATGGAGAAGCTTGCGAATTCTTACGTGAAGGAAATTGTGAGGCTTCACGGTGTTCCGTTAACGATTGTGTCGGATCGTGATAGCCGTTTCACATCGAGGTTTTGGAAAAGTCTACAAGAGGAATTGGGTACCAAGTTGTGTTTAAGTACAGCTTACCATCCGCAGACTGATGGTCAGAGCGAACGAACGATACAAACACTTGAAGATATGCTGAGAGCGTGTACCTTGGAATTCCTAGGTAATTGGGATGAACATTTACCTTTGGTAGAGTTTTCCTATAATAATAGTTTTCACTCGAGCATTAAGATGGCACCTTACCAAGCTTTGTATGGACAGAAGTGTCGTACGCCGTCTTGTTGGCTTGAGGCTGGGGAAAAGCAGTTTATGGGACCGGAGTTGGTTCATCAAACTGCTGAAAAGTTGAAAATAATTAGGGAAAGAATGTTAGCGGCTCAGGATCGTCAAAAGAGCTATGCTGACAAAAAGCGAAGACCGATGACTTTTGAAGTTGGAGATTTGGTTTTGCTTAAAGTCTCGCCGTGGAAGGGACTTATAAGATTTGGTAAAAGGGGAAAGTTGAGTCCAAGGTTTATTGGACCGTTTAAAGTTCTTCAGAGGATTGGGAACCAAGCTTACAAGCTCGAATTACCCGAAGAACTGAATGGAATTCATAACACTTTTCATGTGTGTTATTTGAGGAAGTTCACGGGAGAAGTTCCCGACATAATTCCAATTTCTGAATTGAGAATTGATGAGAACAAAAGGTTGATTGAAGAACCAGAGGCAATTGTTGACCGAAAGACTAAGAAATTGCGACGCAAGATGGTTGGGTTAGTGCTTGTCCGATGGAAACACACGAATGGGCCGAATCTCATCTGGGAGACGGAGAGTGACATGATGGGTCGCTATCCCCATTTGTTTGTTGATGTGTGATTCCGGGGACGGAATCATTCTAAGGTGGAGAGAATTGTAACGCCTGTGTTTCCGGGCTTGCCATATTTAGCAATATAATAGTCTAGGTTAACCTTTGTAACCCGTTTTGAAATAATAAGAATGTATTATTTGAGTATTATGTGTTTTGTGCTTAATTGCTTAATTATGTGGTCTGATTAATTAAGAATAAAAATAAGTGTCAAAATTTAAGTGTAAAATAAACTTAATATCTTTGGTTAATGTTGTAGTAGTCGAAATGAGGTTTCCGAATATATATAGAACGCCCAAATCTGACTTCGTATGAGGAAGTTATGATTTATCGAAGTTCCGGCTTAGCGGTGTGCAGCCCGAAATACTCGATTTGAGATCGAGCGGTTTTTAGCCGAAGCAATCTAAATGAGAATCGAAGATCTCATTGTTGGTATCGAAGCGATAAAAAGTTAGGCGAGAACGGACATCAAACGAAGAAGTTATGAATTTATAACGAAAGTTTCTGTCGCGGCCTATTAAAAATAATTAATAAAAATAAAGTCAAAATTAGCCGACGGAGTCTAAACGAAAGTCGTAGAGCGTGGTCTCACCTTTCCGTGGATATAAAGAACGTCGAAAACGGAGTTCGTATGAAGAAGTTATGAATTTCCGAAGTTTATTAATCATTTTGTATTTATTTTTAATTCAAAATTCGGAGGCATTATCCGAAGCCGAGTCACCCGTCTGATCCAAGGTACGCCCCGCGTACGTGAGTACGCTATCGCGTAACTCCGATAGTGTCGACACTTCGGATGACGCATGCAATGACGATTTCGGACGCGTACGCGCTGCGTACGCCTGTACGCCCCGCGTACTCCGAGGCTCCAGCCTCTATATAAAGGATCCGAAGGCAGCCTCATTTGTTGTTCAATTTCTTCTCTTCTCTCTAGTCTTTTGCATCGTTTTTCGTGCCGAAGCTACCCCGAAGCCCCGGTATCATACTCTAGCCCCGAGGCAAGTCCCGAGATCCCGAAGATCCCGAGAAGCGCGGTTCCCGAGTCGAAGCTCTGCCCGCGAGAAGTTCGATTTTCGAGGAGATCTTCCAGATCTGCTGAGGAATACTACTTCTATAAGCCGTAGTGCTGTCGGATCGTCTTCTGATCAAGTGAGTGTGTACTTATTTCTTCTAATACAATAATACGAAGTATTTTATATAAAAATACGTGCTATGTGTATATATTTGGTTGTGTTATGTGTGAATGAGTATTCACTCTCTTCTATCTTATAGATCTGCTTATTTCTTTATGAGATATGTGTTATGTGTGTGTGTGCCTCATCTGTTATGTGATATATGTGTTGATTCAAGCATGCTATACAGGTTTTCTTTAAACTATGTATACAAATGTATATTTTTATCTACTAATATGTTGGGTAGAACATGGGTAGATAGTTGGTGTGTAATAAACAGATGAGAGGCCTCGATGTTGTTGTTGTTGTTGATCTAGTTATTCAGCGGAGTATGGATAACGACCACGGACTCTTTCTAGACAGTCCAGTGGAACGCTAGCAGGTTCATAACCTGTAGGTGTTGTGAACGATGTGTTCACCGGTGTACTCTATCCCCCTCATGGTTGCCTTTAGGATATCTATTGTTGAGGAAACCCCTTCGCAGTGATGTCCGTCCCGATGAAAATCCTAGATTAGGTCCCTTGAGATAGTTGTTTTAGGGACGTAAAGTGAGGATAACGGGAATGGGTAATCGGGATAGTGTTTGGTTGGTGAAATTAAATATAACTTATTTATTGTGGGTTGAAAACCCTATATGCTCACCAGGCTCCCAAGCCTGACCCACTCAGTTTTATTTGTATTACAGGAAGTGGCACAAGGGCGTAAGATGGATGGATCATCTTGTTGTTTTGTTTACAAGTCTGTATATGTATATATTTGTTGAATGACTTGTAATGTTTATCGTTTATGCTTTATGGTCTGTATCGGAACATGACATCCCGAGTTTTGATTATATAATGAAATGCATCTCTTGATGAAATGCTTTGATAAATATTATTTTATCATGTTTTGTTTTGGGAACAAATTCCGCAACTCTTTCAAATCAAAAGGATTTACTCTGAAAATATTTAAAAGCATAAATGAAAATCGGTCTTTTCTGGCCGAGATTTTGGGGATGTCACAAGTATGGGTAGGTTCGGTTATATGGGTTTCGGTTTGTGGTGGTTCGGTTACGGGAGGGGTTTCGGTTACTGGTGGTGTTTCGGTGGCAGTGGTGAAGATGGGTGGAGGTATAGGGAAAGAGGTTGGGGGAATAGTGGGGTTTATGGTCGGAATGGAAGTAGGAATGGTTGGTGGAGGTGAAGGAGCTGGGGAATTCTGAAGTTCCATTTCTGGGGTAGGGGACCGAGGTGGTGTGTTGCCTCGTTGAGGGGATTCGTCTCCTTGAGAGCCGTCAGAACCCGAACTCTCGCCCTCAGAGTCACTGGAAGAAGAGGGAATTACAAGCTTTCGCTTCTGTTGAGTCTTCCTCCTCTTCGGCTGTAGGGACTGTGCAGCCTTCATTTGTTTCCTCTTTTTGGGAGAAGGACCCTTTGGAGCTTTGGTCGCTTGCTTCCATTTTTCAGCCTTTTTGCCCCTGTTCACCGGTTTGTCTGCATCATGGATAGACCTGAGCATATCCGGTGTCAGTTCCCTAGGACCAGTTGGCCTGAACTCCTTGATCGTTCGAATCAACCTGCTGTCAGAGGGCACGTCGCCATACATTGTCTCCGGGATGGATCCAATGAAAGAGAATTTAGATGCATCTGAGACGATGATCTTCTTGGTATGAAACGTACCAACAGAAGACATCGATGTACCGTCAGCAGTGGGAACGTCAAACTTGTCCATCGCCCACCTTGTAATCAAGATCCAGAACCGGGCCAACGACACCTTAGAGTGTCGGGATGATGAAGAAAAGCTCTGGATGAGCTGTTGCCATAGGACCAACCCATAGTCCAGGTTAATCCCGTTGTAGACCCCGTACATGATCGACAGGAAGAGACGACTTGCACCGTCGGATCCTGAGCTCCTTTCCGACAAGCCCTTGAAAAGGACTGTAAATAGGCCGTTCCACTGTGGCGGCAGGCAGGACTTTTTGAACTTAGCGACGGAGGTAAGGACCTCCGTGTACCCCATGTTGTAAAACATGTTATACAGATGCCCCACCGGAATCGTCTCCGGATTGATTCTTGATGGGTCAACAGCAAACCCCAGCATGGTGCAGAAACGTTGGCGAGAAACTGAGGTCTTGTGTTCTGCAATTTCGAAGAACACCCGGTCAACTGCCTTGTCGTAATAAGAAGTCGCATAAACCTGCGATAGGGCCACCATTGGCACAGATTCAATTCTTGAGAGAGCTGGTGCAAGTTGGGAGTACTTCAAGCACTCAATAATCGGCGACATGTAGGAATCGTACGCCAAAGGATTGAGGTCAATCACCAGACATTGCTGAGGACGGATGGGGAGGATTTGTGAAGTAGCATGGACGGAAGAGGATTCAGCCATTGTTGAAGGTTTGAAGAAGATGATGAACAGGAAGGTTGTTTTGGGAGTATTTGTGCTTTGGAAATTTCGTAGGCAGTAAAGAGGTAAAAGGTGGTGTAGAAGGGCTTTTATAGTGGGTGATAGGAGAGAGGAAAATCGTTTCAAATCTCTTATGGAAATACGAAACGGTTTCTTGAGTGACAGATGGATGACAGTTGAGGCGTGCGATGATCACGTAGGAGAGAGAATGTCAGATTCCTAGGATCACGCCACCCAACAAGCGCCGTTTCAGAGAGAAAACCGTTTCCATTCCTCACACGCCTTAAATGCCAGAGTGATGACGCTTGGATTTCGCACACGCGTCCTCAATGTTAGTAAAAGCATGGCCGTTTCAAATTCACACGCGCCCACTTTTACCGTCGTTTGAATTTCAATCCTTTTAACTCCCGCCGAGTCAGCAACTTTTCGTCTTATCCTTTTAAACGACATCTTTTGAATTAATTACCCACGTGGATTGTTTTTGACCACAACTTGATAATTAACCACCAAGTAATAACATATCCTGTAAAAGTTAGTAACGGAATTTTGGAAAATCAAAGATTTTCGTGCAAAGAGTGTAAAAGAAAAAGAAATAAAGCAACTCTTTTAAGGATATTCTGTGATGTCAATAATGACACGAAACTGATGATCCCGGGCACGAATCTCTTCCTTCAAGGTCAAGAGAGACCTTAAAGTGTTAGTGTGGATTCCCGTTGAATTACGATCAAACATTTATTAATAAATGTTGAAAGGCTTCTTTTAATTAGGCTAAATAAGGGTGGCTTTCGCTTTGATTCATCAATTCTATTCTTGAAATAAGAAAGTAAGTGAACAAAGTACTTGTGAGACCGGTGTAGCCTGTTGAACAAGTAGGTAGGAATTTATTTTAAATTGGCTTGGAAAAATATAAAATCTCAGATAAAAAAAAATAAAACCTGGATCCCAAGGGAAGAAATGTTATGGTGTTTAACAATTTCATAGGAATCACACAAAAGAAAATTTGAGATTTCATTAGGGTACATTCGTCAATCCTTTGGTGAAAACTTGAGCAATTTAATTGTTCACCGTCAATTCATTAGGTGTTGAATTTTGGGTTTCACTCAGCTCGTAGTGACACGAAACTAAGATCATAAACACAGATGTTGTGTAACCATAAACCTCAGTGGTAATTTCTGAGAGTTTCAAGGGTTACGTTGATGAAACGAATGTAGTGGAGAAGTAAAATGGAGATGGTGTAAGAGAACATAGTACCTCTGCTGCGAAAATAAGGACCAAGCAGGAAACTCTTAACTCATGTGAGAAAAGAGTGAGGTAGCTCACGATTAGAATAAATGTGTTAGCCTTATTGGGAAGACAAGGTTTGTGTATACCAGGTCATGAAGGCTATTATTCAAAATCTTATGAGGCTTGGGACACATACAGCAGCATGCTTCTAGGGACACTTAAGTAATTCATCAAATACATCCCCATAAACGAACGAACACACAAGAAAGAGAAAAAAAAATATTTTTGGAGTTTTTGAGATTTATTAAAGAAAGAAATAAGACTAAAAAAAAACTTTGGGAAAAGAATATGAAAAACCGAACCCGAACGTTCGGTTGGGAAAAAGTTGAAAAACCGAACCCGAGCGTTCGGTTGGTTTCGGTTCCAGAAAATTTTGAAAAACCGAACCCGAACCTTCGGTTGGTTTCGGTTTAGGAAAATTTTGAAAAACCGAACCCGAACCTTCGGTTGGTTTCGGTTCAACAAAATTTTGAAAAACCGAACCCGAACCTTCGGTAGGTTTCGGTTTTGGAAAATTTTGAGAAACCAAGGAATTTAGACATGCAAGTGAAAAATACTTTTAACACAAAGAAAAACAAAATTGTACAAGAAATATACAACAGAGAAAAACTACCTTTGAAGTAATGAGCGAGTCAGATGGTTGAACCGAACCCGAACGTTCGGTTAGTTTCGCTTCTTACGTTTGAGGTTGAGAGGTAGTGTGAGGTACTGACTCTGATTCCATCATACCTAGCCCTTGCAATATTTTATTGAATGATGCTTCAGGAAGAGCTTTGGTAAAGACGTCAGCCAGTTGATCAGTGGTTCTTACGAAGTGAACTTCGACGTTTCCATCTTCCACGTGATCTTTGATGAAGTGATACCTCAGTGCTATGTGTTTGGTTTTAGAGTGTTGCACTGGGTTATGACAGATCCTAATTGCACTTTCAGAGTCACAATATAGTGGGATCTTCTTCATATTGAGTCCATAGTCTCGAAGTTGACTCTGGATCCAAATCACTTGTGATGTGCAGGATGCAGCGGCAATGTATTCCACTTCGGCAGTAGACAACGACACACACGTTTGTTTCTTGGATTGCCAGCTGACCAACTTCCCGTCAAGGAATTGACAGCCACCAGTTGTGCTTTTTCTGTCGAGTCCACATCCTCCAAGATCAGCATCAGAATAGGCTTGAACGAAGAAGCCTGAGTTGGAAGGATACCATAGACCTAAGGAGGTGGTTCGCTTGAGATAGCGTAAGATGTTCTTCACTGCAAGCATGTGAGGTTCGCATGGGTTTGCCTGAAATCGAGCACAGTAACACACAGAAAACATGATGTCAGGCCTGCTAGCAGTTAGATACATCAGTGAGCCTATCATTTGACGATAGAGCGTGATGTCGACAGCCGGTTTGTCAAGAGATGGAGTAAGCTTGGTGCCGAATGCCATTGGGACTTTGACTTTTGAGTCTCCCATCATGCCAAACTTTGCTAGGAGAGTCTTCGTGTAAGCTTCCTGATTAATAAAGATACCTTCGGGTCCCTGTCTAATATTTAAACCAAGGAAAAAGTTAATAGGACCCATTGAGCTCATTTCAAATTTAGTCTCCATCAACTTTCTGAATTCAGCTGTTAAGCTGGGATTCGTGGAGCCAAAGATGATGTCATCGACATAAATTTGAACTATCATAAAGTGGTTACCTTCCTTTTTGCGAAAGAAGGTTGGGTCAACCGAACCTTGTTTGAATTTAGACATCTTTAAAATTTTAGTTAGCGTTTCATACCAGGCTCTCGGAGCTTGTTTGAGGCCGTACACAGCTTTATCCAGAATATAGCAGTGGTTTGGATACTTTTCGTTCACGAACCCAGGAGGTTGCTCCACATACACTGTTTCTTCGAGTTCTCCATTGAGAAATGCACACTTGACGTCCATTTGGAAAACCTCAAAGTTTTTGTGAGCAGCATAAGCCAGAAATATTCTAATAGATTCTAGCCTAGCTACTGGAGCGAAAGTCTCTTCATAATCTATCCCTTCCTCCTGACAGTATCCCTTTACCACCAGACGAGCCTTTTTCCTTATAATATTACCTTCCTTGTCCATTTTGTTCCTAAAAACCCATTTGAGACCAACAACCGAAGCATCTGGAGGAGTTGGAATGAGGCGCCAGACTTTGTTCCTTTCAAATTCATTCAGTTCGTCTTGCATTGCTTGAACCCAATCAGAGTGATCGAGGGCAATGTTAACTGTCTTCGGTTCAACTTTTGATACGAATGAGTTAAACATACAAAACTCAACCTTTGAAAATAAGGATGTCTGTTTTGCCTTCAGTTGTGATCGGGTCAGAACCTTTTCAGATACATCACCGACTACTTGAGAGATAGGATGATCTCTGGTCCATTTGGTAAGAGGATGGTAATTCGGATCAAAGGTTGGGTCTAGTTCAGCATTGATCATTTCTTCTGGCTCAGATTGGCTATCGTAATCAAGCGTCATATCATCATGCTCCCCCTCGATTGATGAGCTTTGAGAAACTTGAGGTTCAGAGGTTTCTTGTGGTGCTGAGCTTTCAGGCGTTGAAGCACCTTCGGTTGGAGAGGTACCTTCGGTTGGAGAAGCGCCTTCGGTTGGAATTGTAGAACTTGGCTCCCCCTCGACATGTGAGCTTGGCTCCCCCTCGACATGAGAGCTTGGCTCTCCCTCGACTGAAGTATTGTTGGATGGAGGTTCATCAGTAGTCGATCCTCCTTCATGCATTCTCCTTGCAGCTTCTTCGACAATCTGCTTCATGTGGTTAACCTTGTTGTCTGCTGCACCTGCTTCTGAGAGAGAAGCTTTCTCTGGTTCGTCAAAGAGCTCCAGAAAGTTCTCGTATAAATTGGCAATCGAGACTGTGACTTGGCCAGTTTCAGGAAAGATTTCCCCAGCGGTGTCTTCTTTGGCCTGTAGCCTTTTGACATAGCTATCATCAAAGGTCACATAGTATGTCTCTTCAATCCTTCTCGAACGCTTGTTTAGGACCCTGTATGCCTTGGATGTGAGCGAATAACCCAGAAAGATTCCCTCGTCGGCTTTGACATCAAACTTGTTGCGGTGTTCTTTAGAGTTAAAGATGAAACACCGTGAGCCGAACACATGGAAAAATTTCACATTGGGCTTTCTGTTGTTTAGTATCTCATAAGGTGTGAGCGTGAATCGCTTGTTGAGATAGGACCTGTTCTGTGTAAAACAAGCAGCAGAAATAGCATCAGCCCAAAAATAAAGAGGTAAGGAAGCGAAACTTAGCATAGTTCGGGCAGCTTCACACAAAGATCGGTTTCGTCTTTCGACTATTCCGTTCTGTTGAGGTGTGTAGGGAGCTGAGAAGTTGTGACTTATTCCCTTTTCTGCTAGAAACTCTTCAAACTCCTTGTTCTTGAATTCCAGACCATTGTCGCTCCTAATGTTGCGAACGACCTTCTTGAGCTGTACTTCAATCTGCTTGATGAACAATTTCAGCTTAAGAGTCGCTTCAGATTTGAGCTTTAGAAAGAACACCCATGTAAATCGTGAAAAGTCATCAACACTAACAAGAATATACTTGCTACCACCGATGCTTTCGATAGATGAAGGACCACACAAATCGATTTGAAGTAATTCGAGTGGTTCAACAACTTTTGTGTTGATTACAGATGGGTGACTTTGACGACTCTGCTTCCCCATTTCGCATGCAGCACACAAATGATCTCTGTCGAACTTGAGCAATGGAAGACCCCTAACATGACCTCCAATGACAAGTCGGTTGATATCTTTAAAGTTGAGATGAGAGAGTCTTCGGTGCCACAACCAGCTTTCGTCGGATTGAGCTTTTGATAACAGACATATGGCTGGGTTTCCTTTGATAGGTTTAAGGTTTAAGGGAAACATTTCACCCTTTCGCTCCGACTTGAGAATCACTTTCTTTGTCTTTTTCTCTATGATTTCAGAACCTTCATCATCGAATGAGACTTTGAGACCTGTACCTCCAACAAGCTGAGATACACTGATGAGGTTGTGTTGGAGTCCTTCCACATAAGCCACCTTCCTTATAGTAAAGTCTCCATTTGTTATCATCCCGTATCCCTTTATGGTGCCGAAAGAGTTATTTCCAAACTTGACGTTGCCACCATTTGCAAGAGATCTGTATTCCCTGAGCTCCTCTTTCCTCCCTGTCATGTGACGTGAGCAGCCACTATCGATGTACCATTCTTCGTCGAACTGCTTGTCACTTATAACCTGCAAAAATTAAGCAGATTTAGGAACCCAAAGTTTCTTGGGTCCATGTGAGCTTTTCATGGGAACAGGAACAGTAAGAGAGATGTCAACCAGATATGTTCGTTTTATGAGAGTTGTTTCATCTTTCTTTTTAATGGTGAAAACTTTTATTTTGTTAGGATTGGGTGCATTCGGTTTGGACTCTGGTTTGGATTCATTGACCTTCTGTTTGCCCTTTTGTTCAGCTGACGAATGAGATTTTTGAGAACAAACAGAATTAGCTTTGGAGCAAGATGTAGATGAATTGGTGGAAGTAGAAGAATTAGAAGAACGAGAAGAATTAGAATGAGTAGGTTTGGATTGAGAGGACTTCCTGGCTGGAGACTCTAGGTGACCCTTTTGCTTTTGATCATTGGAGGGACTGACCTTAGAGTTTTGTTCTCTTTTGACTTCAGAACCGAACCTTTGCGTTCGGTTGGAATTGTTCTTTGAACCGAACCTTTGGTTTCGGTTGAAGTCTTTTTCAGAACCGAACCTTTGCCTTCGGTTGGTATTTTCTTGTGAACCGAACCTTGGCTTTCGGTTGTTGTGGCTCTCAGGCTTTTCAACAGGATTGTTTTCATACTTCAGATTCTTGTCTTGATGTGAGAAGTATGCATTCTGGGATTGCCAGAATTGTCTCCTTTCAGAGAGATTCTTCCTGTATCTTTGGTTCCTTTCTCTCTTCTTATTCCTCATCTGCTTTGGTTGATGATGAACATTAGCTTTCGTTTTCGGTTTCTCCTTGGCTGGTTCCTTTTGAACTGAAGGAGTTTTACGTTGAGCCGAGGGAGTCGAGGGAATGTCTGAAGGAGTTTCCCTTTGAGCTGAGGGAGTAGAGGGAACTTGATCTTTTGCCGAACTTTCATCCTCCTGAGGAATGTCTTTCGTACCACTGGTGCTAGGCTCGTCGAAATTGTCCGGTTTATTCAAGGGTTCAGGTATGTATCTTCCTTTACTCATCCAGGAGGTTCTTTCAGATAAGCCAATGGTTTCGTTTGCATTATCTATTAGAGCTTCCCAGAAGTACTCATCACAGCCATCAGCATTGTCTTCGTTTACAATAGCTGTGAGTTCAGCTGTTTGATGTTCGGTTACTCCAGTCAACTTGTAAACTTGATTCGGAGTGGTCCTGACCTTTTGATACACAACTGCTTTCTCAACTAATATCGGGGACTTTTGTTGGGACAATCGACCGAACTCCATTGAATTTTCAGAAATAAGATTCTTGTGGTTTTCAGGTTCGCTTTTAACAAATTCTGAGCAGTCAACCGTGTCCTCTACAGAAATTTCACTCATGTTGTCGTCTTCGTTAAGCTCAGATGCATTTTCAACATCAATTTTGTTTTCTGAGCTTACGTTGGCGTTTAAAGAGTCAAATTTTTGTATAGTTTCGGTTCTCATTTTAAGTCTATCATTTTCATCCAAAAGATTTTTAAGCATGTCCTTGTGGTCCTTGGATTTAATGAAGGACTCAATTTTGTCCAGTCCATACATGTAGGTCGGATTGACATCATCAGACGATATCACACTCTCACAATTATAGGCTTCGGCATCGATTTCATCCTCCTTAAACTCAAGGAAGGGCAAAATCATGCGATGGATCTTTTGGCCTATTTTACAGTCCAAGTGAAGCTGAGTTATATTAGAATATAGACGTTTAGCAATTAAACAAAAAACATTCCGCTGTTTTAATAATTTTAAATTATCTCTTTGCAAGTAAATGTTTTCGTCTTTAACTTTAACTAATTCAGACTCCTTCAACTCGATCCACATCCTCCGCTCCTCACTCTTCGACGCCACCCTGCTTAATTGATCAGTTAGGTTAGAATTGGTGACTCGAGTTTGAGTTAAGCTACTATCTAGATGAGAAATTCTTGTATTAACGTTATTTAGTTCTTTCTCATATGAGGATGGTGGTACTTTAGATGAAATGAAAACCGATTGTACCTTCTTTATCAGTTCATCGAGCTCATTGAACTGCTGGCTGAGTGGTTTGGCCGTAAAGCACATGTCCTCCTGCACCTTCGGTCCATCGCTTCCACCATCGGTGTTGTATCCCCTCATTTGAGATACGTCAGACACCATGAAGCATCTTCCTCCACTGTTCTCCTCCTTGGCCACATAAGCCTTTCCATGGGTAGGCTTTCTTACTTCATCGTCTTCTGAGTCGGTAGACCAAACTTCCGTGCTACCGAACTCGTCATCATTAACCGAACCCTGCACAATAAGAGCATTAATAGAAGGGTTAGCGGTAGACTTCTTCTTTCTCAACTCATCCAGCCTCTTCTGCAACACAGCTTCCTCATCATTTCCATCATCCTTTTCAGCCATCTTCTTAAGGACACAATCCTTAGCATAGTGGTTTTTCCCATCACAGTAAAAACAGCTTACTCCGGAATCGCCATCCACCTTCGGTTCCTTCTTGGGCTCCTCAGCCTTCGGTTCATTGTTCACCTTTTCTGAGCTGTAGCTCCCCTGCCAGTTTCGGTTTTTATTGCCGGGGAATCTCTTCTTTATGAACCTTTTGGGATTGGACACCATCATGGCATAATCCTCAGTCGTGAGGTCATACTCCTCCAAGTTGAGGTCTTCATCCTCCATCACAGCTTTACTTTTTGATAGGAGGGCCAACGAACCAAGACTCGAAACGACGTTCTTCTCTTGCAGCACAATCTTCTCTTGGGACTTGAGAATGCCCACCAATTTTTTCCAAAGAGTATGATTTAAACTGCTCATGGGCTTTGACTGTGGAAACCACTGCTCTCCATTCAGACTTCAGTCCATTCAAGAAAGTAACCTTCTGTTCGATAAGCTTCCTTTCAATATCGTGTTTGATCATCTTGCTGAGAAGATGATTGAAGCGATCGAACGTCTGGGTCACCGTTTCTTCGGCCCCTTGCCTGAATTCTCCAAACTCAGATAAAAGCAAAGTTTGGATAGAATGTTCAAGATCCTCGTCTGTAGAATACAGTTCACGAAGTCTATCCCAAACTTCCTTTGCCGTCGTGCATGAGCTGACCAACCTAAAGGTGTCGGACTGAAGAGCAAATCTGATCAACCTTAACGCCTTGATATTGCACTGGAATTTGTCCTTCTCGTCTTGTGCAATATCCTTAACATCCTTCAGCAGATCATTGTACTCCTTTTGTGTCTTAATGGTCTTGGACGTTGCAGAATGAGAAAACGGTCCATTGATGATGGCTTCCCATATGAGGTACCCATTATCTTCAGATCCAATCACGTAGTCTTCAAAGTGATGCGCCCATACTTCATAGTCATGGGTGTATAAGATTGGAATCTATGTCGTCGAACCGATGCTGTTGGAAATATTAATAGGGTTTGATTGTGTCTCGTCCATTATGATCGAAAAAACCTGTTCAAAGATCAAACTTGTAATAAAGCAGATTAGGGCAAAACAATAAATATCAAGATACGTCAATAATGAGATGACGGCTCAATAAATATCGATAGTTGCGGAAAAACCCTAATGGAAATCTTTTTCACAGAAAAGATGTGTATCGATTACACAGCCTCCTGCTCTGATACCAATTGATGAGATTAAAACAACCTTTAATCTATGAAGATCGATTAGATCTTGAACAAGTATGTAAATATAAAACTATAAGAACATGAAAATAAGAACGAAACAAGATTGAATCAAACGTGTCGAATGATTAAACAAAATCCTCAGAAGAGCTCGATTAAGAACATCAACTGTAGAGGATTGGTAGGTTACAAGAACGATTAAAGAAACCTGTAATGCTATCGTTATGCTCTTGATGAATTGTTATTTCGTTAATCTCTATTATCGTTAACCTAATATGCATGCAAGCATATACTTATATATAAAACATAAAAGGCTCTCGGTTGGACAGGCCCAAACCGGAATACAAAATAACTATACTATCGAGCCCAAAAGACGCAATCTTCAAAATAATCTTCAGCCCAACAATTTCGGGTATATAGATAAGACTCATGGAGATTGTGTCGAAAATTTCAGAGCCAAGGTTTCGTCCGTAAGCATCGAAGAATTCGCATTCGAAGGAGAAAGAAATGAAGATTATTCTTTCGACATTCAGTCTTTCAACCCAGAAGCAAGGTGAAGCTGAAATTGAAGAATATGTGACGGATTGCATTGAAGCCTCCTCAATCAGTCTGCTGCTATCTTAAACCTGCTGAAGTGATCCAGAAGATTTGTTCTCTCTAATGTTCTCTCTGAAGATTCTCAAGCTGAAAGCGCTATCTTTCAAGAATCTGTACGTCAAGCCTCCTCACCTGACGTGCATTCAAAGCCAAACTCTGAAGAAATGCCAAATTGCTCAAGATGAAGTCATTCATAGAGGATTCATATATTCATCCTCATGCTGTGAAGAATTTGAAGATAATAGCTAAAGCTAAGCTCCCAATGAAGATTAACAAGAAAAGTCAGCTACTTTTTAGGGGGAGCTTTTTGGGTCATTTAAGAAAAGAAAAGAAAGCTATAAACCTTGGAGGAGATTGTTGGGTCAAAATTATGGTTTATACTTTTCTTTTCTGAGAAATTGTATTTTTATGTATTGTTTAGATGTTTACGGTCGGTGAGTGAGTTTACGGCCGTAAACCCTGTTTACGACCCATGTTTCCCGTGTGTATATATATAGGGGTGAGGGGAGTGAGGAAAAGAGTGATGCACACAAATGAGCTTAAGTGTGTGCACTTGAAGGTGTTCTAGAGAGAAACTAGAGAGAAGTTTTGTGTGTGTTAATCTTTGTATCCGAATCTTCATTCTAATCATATCATACATAGATTCATCATCTTCTTCTTCTTCTCCTTCTCTTATTATTGTGATCTGACATCATCCGTTTGATTGGGATTCTGCACCATCAAACGGGTTTGATTGATACACAGGCATTTTTGGGGACTTACAATTGGTATCAGAGTTTGGTTGTATCAATCAATTTTTTCAGATCTAGAGCCGATTTGATCTTATTTTGGAAATATTCTCGCTTTTTTGGACAGATCTCAAAAAATTAGGGGGGGTTTGTTCTTCGCGTTTTTCGTAAAAACGAGTTTTTGATCGCGTTTTGGAGCAAAAAGGGTGAAAAAACGTTTTTTTTCGTCAATAACAGCGATTTCTGAAGAGTTTACGGTTTTTGATGGGTTTACGGTTCGGAGTTTACGGCCGGAAACGTGTTTACGGTCCAGGTTTGCGGCCTCGGCTCGGATAGCGGCTAGGGATGTTAGCTTCGCAGCAGCTTAAAATAAAAAAGGGACGTGATGTTAAGGGGAGGCGGGGATCGAACCCACGACCTTTGATTCATCAGTCAGGGCGAATTGCCAACTCCACCATCTGATCCCTTGTGATTTCCTTCCGAAATATTAAACTTAACCTCTCCCTGTCGCATCAGTTTCACAAATTTTACACTTTTTGCCCAAAAAATCAATTCCTTTTATTTTTAAGCTCCATTTTCAACCAAAATTTTAGTTTTTTTTTTAATTTTAAATTTTAATTTTGACTTTTTACTTAAAATTTTGATTTTGGCTTTTAAAGTTTAACCTTTGACTTTAAAATTTGACTTTATCGTTTGACTTTTAAATTTTCAAATTTAGATTTTTGGTTTGACTTTTCAAGTTTGACTTTTGAGTTTGACTTTTTAAATTTGACTTTTAAGGTTGACTTTTGAGGTTTATAGTCAAAGGGAATTTTTAAATTTAAGTTTGACTTCTAGTTGTGCTTTTAATAGTTTTTGAAGTTTACGAGGGAATTGAAAACATGAAAGAGAGTCGTCAGGAGATGTTAAGACAAAATTTCAAAATGTTCGATTATATCCCTGGAGAAACCCTTGAAGCTCAGTTGCAGCGATTTACCACACTCGCTACTGAGATGAATATAGCTGGGATCTTCTTGACCAAATCTGAGATAAACAAAAAGCTGCTGAATGCACTTCCGAAATCGTGGGATGTGGACGTGGCTGACATCAAGAAGACAAAAGATCTCAATCGTCTTAGTCTGGCTGATATAATTGAAGAACTTGACGCTTTGAATAGTCGAAAAACAATGAGTTCCGCAAACCTTCCGGTCAATGAAGTGTCATTTTCTCAATCATGTGAAATTTCATGTTCTCAATCATGTGAAGATACGATTAAATTTCTTCGGGAACAAATTGATTTATTAAAAAGGGAAGTTGAGAACCTGAGATATGAAGTATATCAACTCAGGAAAGGACAGAAACCCCTGAAGGTTGAATTAGAAGCAAAAACCAAAGACTTTAGGAAACTTCAGGAAGAGTATAGCAACAATTGTGAAAATTATAACTATATTAAGAGACAACTTGCTGCTGTAACTGAAGAACTTGACGCTTTAAAAATTAAGTGTGGAAAAACAGACGTTAGTTTTAAAAAATTATACTGCGTCAAGTCAGACAGTCGAGTCCTTATTTGAAATCCAATTAAAATTCAAAGATAATCAAAACAAGGGTCTAGGGTATGATAGTGTTCCTCCACCTTTCAATCATAACTACACATCCATCCCTATGGCACAGGAAGAAATTGACAGGGAGTCACATCTTTGATATGGCAAACCAGCTGGATTTATGTCAGGAGGCATTCAAGTTGAAAATACTAATGCTTCTACTTTATGTGCAGGTAAAGTAGCAGAGTATGAGAACAATGAGAAAAGCATTGAACAAACCAACATCTCCTTGAACTCTGAATTTGTTGCTTCGAACTCAACTGCATCTGATCAACCTGTCGTTGAGAAATACAGGCCACCAATTCCAACGCAACGGAGTTCTTATTGCAAGTGTGCATGTGGGAACAACAAGAGACAAGTCAAGGATACGCCACCAGGGGCAGGGAAAAACAATTTCCCAGTGAAGAAAAAGACTTGTTTTCACTGTGGAACACCTGGTCACATTTCCCGAAATTGTCCAAATCGCGCATATGTTCCTTACTACGCACAAGGATGGCAGAACGCGCCAAGAGGGAGATACTCCAAAAGATACCCCTCAAGATCACGATCAGACATTGACGACTGGAATGCCAAGAAAGCCAAGAATGCAACTCCCAAGGCCAAGAATTCAACTCCCAAGGCCAAGAATCAAACTCCAAAGGACAAGAATCAGAATACCAAGGGCAAGAAGGGAATGTCGGCTAAGAAGCCAAATCCAAGAGATGCTCCCGTAAAGTCAAAATCAAAGTCATCTCAACGGCCGACATCAAGATCAAAATCAAGTACTGAGCCACCCATCAGATCGAAAAACGAATGGGTTAAACCCAACTACAAATGGGTTCCGAAGGCTCAATCTCCCAAATCTTCTAACGATTCTAATATTTCTATATCTTGTGTTTATGATAAATAGGATATGTCATGGGAGAAAGTACCGTGCAAGGATGACAAAGGTCGACCCAGTTTCAAAATGGATTGGGTTCCAAAGACCAACTGATCCCGGTCTGTGTCGGAGCAACTATGGAGGCATATCATCAGACTTAGGTTTGTTGGTGGTGGTTGTTCCTGGCACTTGATAGGAGACATCTCTCAACTGTACAACACTCAGAACATTGTCTGGGAGAATGTGTCCTTTGCGAGAAGGGAAGAAAAGAAGTGATCACTCATGTGGTTTGTGCTTAATGACATGAAGAATTTCCGGATCTGTTCTGAGTTTACGCGTGCTGCTCTCAGGCCTTCTGGATGCAAATTCAATCGGTGGCTTACGGTTTGAGTTTTCTTCTCTATACTCCTGAGGTTTTCTTAAGCTGATTCGCTTTAAAGACTAATTTTTGTTTTAGGATAATTTAAATTTGCGCATTTACTTTCGTGTCTCTCCTATGCACAAATTTAGGGGGAGAAATAAAATCAAAACAAAAATTTTTAAATTTTAAAAAAAAAATCCAAAAACTTTAGAAAATCAGAAAATAAAAAAAATGTTGGTTATGAAATGTGCTTGAGGGAGATGTTTTGGGAAGTGATATTATCAAATGATAACAGACAATCTGAGTCTGCGTAACGCACCCAAATTTGAAGGGTCTATGCTCTGGTTTGATGCGTCGGTAGGCATGAAAGATTCTAAATGGACTTGACTAGGCAGAGTTGAACTTAGGAAGTTTATAGACTTGAAAAATCTTGACCTAGTTATATACGTTCAGCCTGACAATACGACGCTCAGATAGGTTGAGCAGGGAGATATATATATATATATATATATATATATATATATATATATATATATATATATATATATATATATATATATATATATATATATATATATATATATATATGGGAATCCACTCGTCACATTCAATGAACCCGTACTTGGAACCGTGGTTTAACTTTTCCCCGATGTGCAGATTCTATCCTTAATTCCGGTTGGATGGGGCAACTGGTAAATTCCGATAAATTAGGTCTATAGAAAATCGTTTTCTTCTTTCTGTCTGTTAGTCATATGTTGTCTCCTTTGTGTGATTTCCAATCCAAACTGGTACACAACATATGCAACTCTATTTCTCTGCATGTTATATATATATATATATATATATATATATATATATATATATATATATATATATATATATATATATATATATATATATATATGAAATTCCTCTTATCTGTTAGCCATATGTTGTCTCCTTTGCGTGACTTCCAATCCGACCTGGTACACAACATATGCAACCTTCTAGTTCTCAACCCCTCTGGAAGAATAAGTAATAGCAATCTAAATCTGTTCTCTCTCTGAATGATTGTCTGCTCACCCAGTTTAAGGAGTACTCTGGAAGTTCTTGATGGCTGGGGCATATCCGGAAACGGGAAACATGTTCCAGTACAATTAAAATTAAACACTCAAAGATTGTCTATAGATCTCGTTGCTCAATTTAGGTGGACAACAATATCCCTGGTCGTCGTCAGCTGAATGGTCCTTAAGATATAGTATCTTCGAACTTAGGACCAGATATAATATCTAGGAACTTGATTTCACCTTGTCTTGTATCAAATAGTATGTCCTCAATAAGTGACAATTTTTTTTGTTTAAGTGGACAACAATACCGGCGATCGACCAAACAAAGACGTGAAGATAGAAGGTACCGACTAGTGGATAAAGGTTGTCTAAAAACTTTGATCCCAAATCACTCTTAAAGTTAGATATCATTTTTATTTTTGTTTATTTTTTCATAGTTTCTTCTAATTTAAATATTAGGGGAGAATTAAAAATTAAAAATATAGAAAATAAAAAAAAATCAGAAAAATTCAAAAATCAAAGAAAAAATCAGAAAAAATAAAAATCCAAAAATAGTATTATTTCTGTTTTATTTCTTGTTCAGAAAAATCAAAAATCCAAAAATATTTTTGTTTATGTTTTAATTTGTGTGCTAAGTTTTCTTTTAGTTTTGTTTTGTTTTGAAAAGTGATTTCAGCTATATAGATAAGACTCGTGGAAATTGTGTCGAAAATTTTTGAGCCAAGGCTTCGTCCGTGAGCATCGAAGAATTCGCATTCGAAGGAGAAAGAAATGAAGATTATTCTTTCGACATTCAATCTTTCAACCCCAGAAGCAAGGTGATGCTAAAATTGAAGAATATGTGACGGACTGCATTGAAGCCTCCTCAATCAGTCTACTGCTATCTTAAACTTGCTGAAGTGATCCAAAAGATTTGTTCTCTCTAATGTTCTCTCTGAAGACTCTCAAGCTGAAAGCGCTATCTTTCAAGAATATGTACGTCAAACCTCCTCACCTGACGTGCATTCAAAGCCAAACTCTAAAGAAATGCCAAACTGCTCAAGATGAAGTCATTCATAGAAGATTCATATATTCATCCTCATGTTGTGAAGAATTTGAAGATAATAGCTGAAGCCAAGCTCCCAACGAAGATTAACAAGAAAAGTCAGCTACTTTTTAGGGGGAGCTTGTTGGGTCATTTAAGAAAAGAAAAGAAAGCTATAAACCAAGGGGGAGATTGTTGGGTCAAAAATATGGTTTATACTTTTCTTTTATGAGAAATTGTATTTTTATGTATTGTTTAGATGTTTACGGTCGGTGAGTGAGTTTACGGCCGTAAACCCTGTTTACGACCCATGTTTCCCGTGTGTATATATATGGGGGTGAGGGGAGTGAGGAAAAGAGTGATGCACACAAATGAGCTTAAGTGTGTGCCCTTGAAGGTGTTCTAGAGAGAGAAACTAGAGAGAAGTTTTGTGTGTGTTAATCTTTGTATCCGAATCTTCATTCTAATCATATCATACATAGATTCATCGTCTTCTTCTTCTTCTCCTTCTCTTATTATTGTGATCTGACATCATCCGTTTGATTGGGATTCCACACCATCAAACGGGTCTGATTGATACACAGGCATTTTTGGGGACTTACACTTGGTATCAGAGCTTGGTTGTATCAATCAATTTTTTCAGATCTGGAGCCGATTTGATCTTATTTTGAAAAGATTCTTGCTTTTTTGGATAGATCTCGAAAAATTAGGGGGGGGGGTTGTTCTTCGCGTTTTTCGTAAAAACGAGTTTTTGATCGCGTTTTGGAGCAAAAAGGGTGAAAAAACGTTGTTTTTCGTCAAGAACAGCGATTTCTGAAGAATTTACGGTTTTTGATCGGTTTACGGTCCGAAGTTTACGGCCGGAAACGTGTTTACGGTCCAGGTTTGCGACCTCGGCTCGGATAGCGGCTAGGGAAGTCAGCTTCGCAGCAGCTTCAAATAAAAAAGGGACGTGATGTTAGGAGGAGGCGGGGATCGAACCCACGACCTTTGATTCATCAGTCAGCGCGCATTGCCAACTCCACCATCAGATCCCTGTCGCATAAGTTTCGCAAATTTTACACTTTTTGCCCCAAAAATCAATTCCTTTTATTTTTAAGCTCCATTTTCAACCAAAATTTTTGTTTTTTTTAAATTTAAAATTTTTATTTTTGACTTTTTACTTAAAATTTTGATTTTTACTTTTAAAGTTTGACCTTTGACATTAAAATTTGACTTTATCGTTTGACTTTTAAATTTTCAAATTTAGATTTTTGGTTTGACTTTTAAGTTTGACTTTTGAGTTTGACTTTTTAAATTTGACTTTTAAGGTTGACTTTTGAGGTTTATAGTCAAAGGGAATTTTTAAATTTAAGTTTGACTTCTAGTTGTGCTTTTAATAGTATTTGAAGTTTACGAGGGAATTGAAAACATGAAAGAGAGTCGTCAGGAGATGTTAAGACAAAATTTCAAAATGTTCGATTATATCCCTGGAGAAACCCTTGAAGCTCAGTTGCAGCGATTTACCACACTCGCTACTGAGATGAATATAGCTGGGATCTTCTTGACCAAATCTGGGATAAACAAAAAGTTGCTGAATGCACTTCCGAAATCGTGGGATGTGGACGTGGCTGACATCAAGAAGACAAAAGATCTCAATCATCTTAGTCTGGCTGATATAATTGAAGAACTTGACGCTTTGAATTGTCGAAAAAATATGAGTTCCGCAAACCTTCCGGTCAATGAAGTGTCATGTTCTCATTCATGTGAAGTTTCATGTTCTCAATCATGTGAAGATACGATTAAATTTTTTCAGGAACAAATTTATTTATTAAAAAGGGAAGTTGAGGACCTGAGATATGACGGATATCAACTCAGAAAAGGACAGAAACGCCTGAAGGCTGAACTAGAAGCAAAAACCAAAGACTTTAGGAAACTTCAGGAAGAGTATAGCAACAAGTGTGAAAATTATAACTATATTAAGAGACAACTTGCTGCTGTAACTGAAGAACTTGATGCTTTAAAAATTAAGTGTGGAAAAACAGACGTTAGTTTTAAAAATTATACTGCGTCAAGTCAGACAGTCGAGTCCTTATTTGAAACCCAATTAAAATTCAAAGATAATCAAAACAAGGGTCTAGGGTATGATAGTGTTCCTCCACATTTCAATCATAACTACACATCCATCCCTATGGCACAGGAAGAAATTGACAGGGAGGGACATCTTCGATATGGCAAACCAGCTGGATTTATGTCAGGAGGCATTCAAGTTGAAAATACTAATGCTTCTACTTTATGTGCAGGTAAAGTAGCAGAGTATGAGAACAATGAGAAAAGCATTGAACAAACCAACATCTCCTTGAACTCTGAATTTGTTGTTTCGAACTCAACTGCATCTGATCAACCTGCCGTTGAGAAATATAGGCCACCAATTCCAACGCAACGGAGTTCTTATTGCAAGTGTGCATGTGGGAACAACAAGAGACAAGTCAAGGATACGCCACCAGGGGCAGGAAGAAACAATTTCACAGTGAAGAAAAAGACTTGTTTTCACTGTGGAACACCTGGTCACATTTCCCGAAATTGTCCAAATCGCGCATACGTTCCTTACTACGCACAAGGATGGCAGAACGCGCCAAGAGGGAGATACTCCAAAAGATACCCCTTGAGATCACGATTAGACATTGACGAATGGAATGCCAAGAAGGCCAAGAATGCAACTCCCAAGGCCAAGAATTTAACTCCCAAGGCCAAGAATCAAACTCCAAAGGACAAGAATCAGAATACCAAGGGCAAGAAGGGAATGTCGGCCAAGAAGCCAAATCCAAGAGATGCTCCCGTAAAGTCAAAATCAAAGTCATCTCAACAGCCGACATCAAGATCAAAAGCAAGTACTGAGCCACCCATCAGATCGAAAAAGAAATGTGTTAAACCCAACTACAAATGGGTTCCGAAGGCTCAATCTCCCAAATCTTCTAACGATTCTAATATTTCTATATCTTCTGTTTATGATAAATAGGATATGTCATGGGAGAAAGTACCGTGCAAGGATGACAAAGGTCGACCCAGTTTCAAAATGGATTGGGTTCCAAAGACCAAATAATCCCGGTCTGTGTCGGAGCAGCTATGGAGGCATATCATCAGACTTCGGTTTGTTGGTGTTGGCTGTTCCTGGCACTTGATAGGAGACATCTCTCAACTGTACAACACTCATAACATTGTTTGGGAGAATGTGTCCTTTGTGGGAAGGGAAGAAAAGAAGTGATCACTCACGGGGTTTGTGCTTAATGACATGAAGAATTTTCGGATCTGTTCTGAGTTTACGCGTGCTGCTCTCATACCTTCTGGATGCAAATTTAATCGGTGGCTTACGGTTTGAGTTTTCTTCTCTATACTCCTGAGTTTTTCTTATGCTGATTCGTTTTAAAGACTAATTTTTGTTTTAGGATAGTTTAAATTTGCGCATTTAATTTCGTTTCTCTCCTATGCACAAATTTAGGGGGAGAAATAAAAACAAAACAAAAATTTTTTAAATTTAAGAAATAATCCAAAAACTTTAGAAAATCAGAAAATAAAAAAAAAATGTTGGTTATGAAATGTGCTTGAGGGAGATGTTTTGGGAAGTGATATTATCAAGTGATAACAGACAATCTGAGTCTGTGTAACGCACCCAAAGTTGAAGGGTCTATGCTCTGGTTTGATGCGTCGGTAGGCATGAAAGATTCTAAATGGAGTTGACTAGGCAGAGTTGAACTTAGGAAATTTATAGACTTGACAAATCTTGACCTAGTTAGATACGTTCCGCCTGAAAATATGACGCTCGGATAGGTTGAGCTGGGAGATATATATGGGAATCCACTCGTCACATTAAATGAACCCGTACTTGGAACCGTGATTTAAATTTTCCTCGATGTGCAGATTCTATCCTTAATTCCGGTTGGATGGGGCAACTGGTAAATTCCGATAAATTAGGTCTATAGAAAATCGTTTTCTTTCTTTCTGTCTGTTAGTCATATGTTGTCTCCTTTGCGTGATTTCCAATCCAACCTGGTACACAACATATGTTGTCTCCTTTGCGTGACTTCCAATCTGACCTGGTACACAACATATGCAACCTTCTAGTTCTCAACCGCTCTGGAACAATAAGTAATAGCAATCTAAATCTGTTCTCTCTCTGAATGATTGTCTGCTCACCCGGTGTAAGGAGTACTCTGGAAGTTCTTGATGGCTGGGGCATATCAGGAAGCGGGAAACATGTTCCAGTACAATTAAAATTAAACACTCAAAGATTGTCTATAGATCTCCCTGCTCAATTTAGGTGGACAACAATATCCATGGTCGTCGTCATCTGAATGGTCCTTAAGATATAGTATCTAGGAACTTAGGATCAGATATAATATCTACGAACTTGAGTTTAAGATATAGTATCTAGGAACTTAGGATCAGATATAATATCTACGAACTTGAGTTCACCTTGTCTTGTATCAAATAGTATGTCCTAAATAAGCCACAATTTTTTGTGTTTAAGTGGACAACAATACCGGCGATCGACCAGACAAAGACGTGAAGATAGAAGGTACCAACTAGTGGATAAAGGCTGTCTAAAAACTTTGATCCCAAATCACTCTTAGAGTTAGATATCATTTTTATTTTTGTTAAATTTGTCATAGTTTCTTCTAATTTAAATATTAGGGGAGAATTAAAAATTAAAAATAATGAAAATCAAAAAAAATCAAAAAAATTAAAAAATCAAATAAAAAATCAAAAAAATTAAAAATCCAAAAATATTGTTATTTCTGTTTTATTTCTTGTTCAGAAAAATCAAAAATCCAAAAATATTTTTGTTTCTGTTTTAATTTGTGTGCTAAGTTTTCTTTTAGTTTTGTTTTGTTTTGAAAAGTGATTTCAGGTATATAGATAAGACTCATGGAGATTGTGTCGAAAATTTCTGAGCCAAGGCTTCGTCCGTGAGCATCGAAGAATTCGCATTCAAAGGAGAAAGAAATGAAGATTATTCTTTCGACATTTAATCTTTCAACCCCAGAAGCAAGGTGAAGCTGAAATTGAAGAATATGTGACGGATTGCATTGAAGCCTCCTCAATCAGTCTGCTGCTATCTTAAACCTGCTGAAGTGATCTGGAGGATTTGTTCTCTCTAATGTTCTCTCTGAAGATTCTCAAGCTGAAAGCGCTATCTTTCAAGAATCTGTACGTCAAGTCTCCTCACCTGACGTGCGTTCAAAGACAAACTCTAAAGAAATGCCCAACTGCTCAAGATGAAGTCATTCATAGAAGATTCATATATTCATCCTGATGCTGTGAAGAATTTGAAGATAATAGCTGAAGCCAAGCTCCCAATGAAGATTAACAAGAAAAGTCAGCTACTTTTTAGGGGGAGCTTGTTGGGTCATTTAAGAAAAGAAAAGAAAGCTATAAACCAAGGTGGGAGATTGTTGGGTCAAAAATATGGTTTATACTTTTCTTTTATGAGAAATTGTATTTTTATGTATTGTTTAGATGTTTACGGTCGGTGAGTGAGTTTACGGGCGTAAACCCTGTTTACGACCCATGTTTCCCGTGTGTATACATATAGGGGTGAGGGGAGTGAGGAAAAGAGTGATGCACACAAATGAGCTTAAGTGTGTGCACTTGAAGGTGTTCTAGAGAGAGAAACTAGAGAGAAGTTTTGTGTGTGTTAATCTTTGTATCCGAATCTTCATTCTAATCATATCATACATAGATTAATCATCTTCTTCTTCTTCTCCTTCTCTTATTATTGTGATCTGACATCATCCGTTTGATTGGGATTCCGCACCATCAAACGGGTCTGATTGATACACAGGTATTTTTGGGAACTTACAAATAGCTTTATGGATTTTATCACGAGTAAATCATGAGACGATAATATCTTATATTCTTCAAACCTAGAGATATGAGGTGTTGACTACGAGTTCGTTATACATTGATTGTACAAAAACGCATTGGTAACTTGATGTTATAAAACGTGCCATTGTGTATGATTCAAAAAGTAGTAGAACAAGCATATGAGTCGAAGTTTATCCATTCATTTTACCCTTGAAGGGATAGAAACGATATCTGTAGGCCCCTCGATGATTTAACTATGACACCCCTAAGTGCTTGGGCAAGCCTGGACGGATTTGATTTGTTCAATTAGTCAGTTGTCATAAATCAGAAATCGGGAAACAACAAATGGACAGAGAGATTGATTATAATCCATGTCTCAATCCATATCATATCACTACTAGAAAAACAACCTTTAGTGACGCGCAAACAATGACACATAGCGATTCACGATACGCAAAAGCGTACGTCCAAAATATATTGTCATCTCTTATAAAATTTGAAGGATAGAGGACACGATTTTGTGCGTGCCCTGAAATTAGTGTCAGAAAAGAAAAAAAATACGGAGGACGCCTATTATAAAATGTGTGTTATGTAAGTGTGTCACTTTAAATTTTTTTGTAATGAAACACGCGTTTTGAGTGGGAAATGAAATCCCCAAAAATTAAAACCCTGCCTATGTGAAGAATTAACCCCCCCCCCCCCCCCCGGTCCGCTTCCAATCAGCAAGAAACAAGCCTAGGGTCTTCGTCTTCCTTTCTCTCTCTCTAACCTAAAACCCATATTCTTCCTTGTAGCCTTTCTCGCCGTTACATCCATTGGCGCCATCGCCACCACCATGCCGCTCTGTCTCCTTCCATTTCTCAATCCGATGTCGCCGCGATACTTTATTCTTCCGGTACAACTGGATTGAGGATCTACAACTTCCCCAAAAATCCTTGTTGGATACATGCCTCTAGAATCAAATCAGGTAGAGGAGGACCTCGAGGTTAAACTATGTCGCATATTATATCACGTCCCTGTTCGTGTCAATAATACCTTCGGTAGTTATGTTGGTTCTGGCTCCGACGACTTCTATCAGGTTTTTGGTCTAGCATTTTTTAATACTTCCTTTGAAATTGCAATCGACATTCGCCTCTTGTATTATTCCCAAAATACTTCATGAATGAAATTGATAGGTTGTAACAATGGCTCTTGTGGCCCTATTCAACCCCTATTGTCGGTTCTCCTAAAAAAATTAAAGTCGCCATCCTATCTGGAAGTAATAAACGAACAAGAATCTTTCTTCTTCCTTTTCATTGTGTGCTATTTCTTCTGGATGTCTGGTTAATTCTGACAATTATCAGCTTCCATTTTTTCTCTCAGGTATCTTTATTTTCTCTTATTTCAACGACTGCACAGTGATGCAACGCTACAAAGAAATACCATTTGGGGAGATAGAACCTCATGTTTTGCAATTGTAGATTCTACTTTAGTTTATCTCCTCTCCCCACCTCTTTATTTTATAATGAATGTATCAGGGCAATGGTTAATGAAGGAAAAAGCAACTCGGTCTTGGTTAGTGGTGAAGGTGGGGCAAACTACAAAAATGCATATCCATCAATCAGGTACTTTACATGTGAATAGATTTCTCGGACTTATGTATGTTTCAGTTTCTATGCAACTTCCCCAAATTAATCTAGAGAAACTTCTAGGGTTTATGATTTTTTAGGTAATCTGCAGTGATTAGGTTAATTTACTCATAGTTTTGATTAAGTTTTTTTTATCATCATGTCCAGGTCCCTTCTCTACTATGTTCATGTGAGTCTTATACTCGGTAAATAAATATGTAATAAAGAGGAAACAAAACGAAGAAAACAAGATGAATTCTCAAATGGGAGAAAAGAGTTTGTTGCCTTTGTATTGTCTTATTTTTTTCTTTACAGCTCACTGGCATGGCTTAAGGTTTACTTGTAATTAATATTTGATATACATGTCTCCTCTTCATACAATGTAACTAGAATTGTGGAGAGGCGTTACGACTTAAAACTTAATTAATTGTGTTCCCTTCTTGTTAGTTACCTTCAATTCTTAACTCATCTATTTATTTACATGATGATTCCCCTTCCCTTTTTTGTAATTGATGACCAACTGTACATAAATATTTTGGATTCTTTATCCCTTTTTGAATACTATAATGAATCAAAGAAACATTCTTGTAAACATTGACATGAAGTAAGTAAATGGGAATGTGTCAGAAAATTGTAGATCAAATGATCATTCTTTATAGCAATTTCTTGAAAACAAAAACATCATTGTCAACTCCCACATTCCCATTCATCTTTATGAGAGCTTTTGTCTATTAAATAGTAATTGTTACCCTAGTCAATTAAATAGTAATTGTTACCCTTTTTGAATGAGGTTTTCTTCTTTGAGTATATAATGCAGATGGACTGCATGGCATTGCACTAAAATGATAATATATCCCACTTGTATGAACTTCATACAAGTGTATAAATAAAAGAAGAAACTCAAATGTAAAGGATTTTGAAAGTTGTACATGACTGGACCCAAGAAAATTTATCTTTTTTCTAACCAAATTTTCATATTTTCTTCTTTTTCTCTGTTAATTCCACAGACTTTTTATTGTTGGGCACTGCAGGCTGCACAATGTGTTACTACTGAAATTACAAATTTTGATGCTTCTGTCTCAGAAGCAAGAGTTTGTACAACTGCACTCCGTTTCATGCTTCAAATTCTTAATTAGGACTTCAGTAGCAGTGGTAGAGTTGCAAAAAACAGCATAGATGTTTATTCCTTTGTTGCTAAAGAAGACACTAACTCCACTTATACGCTAGTCCAGGTAATACTTTGTTTATTTATTTTGGTTTTGTGTTACATTTGAAAGCAACATGTGCATTTTAGACACAAACTCCAATTATACATAGGTGTACTTTTGTGTAATTCCAATTTCAGTCTATGAACTTTCAAGATCCACGTAAAAAGCATTGAGCTATTAAAAAACTTAGTCCTATTTAACATGTTTGTTGCATCATTCAGCTGACATTTTACCATGAGTATAAATAATATTATACATTTCTTGAAGCCTGGCATTTCTTGCAGATATATTGTTTCATTCACTTAAAGAGACAAGTGAATGAAACTAAGAAGACAAGTGTATAACTAATATTACACATGCAGTCTTTGTTTGGCAGCTTGGACAAACTTGTAGCACCCGATCGTCCATGCCACTCTTGGTAAAACAAATTTATAGTGTACTTCTTCCAATTTCAGTCTTTTTTCTTGTGCAATTTTATTTTTAGGAGGTATTTTACTTTATTAAATGTTTAAAGTTACAAGACATGAGTATGGGCACATCATGGAAAATTTTAGGGCAGTTGTTGGTCTTCCTCTTGGTGATCCATCAATGAAGTGGCCAACTTGCATCATGTAATAACATTTTAGGCGAAGATGTAGGTATATGTTTTTTTAATGAATAATGTAATCATATGTATGAATATGAAATAAAGTTTGTTATTTAGTATGTGATAATCATGTATAGGGAGAAAACAACTTCTATTGATTTGTTTTATCTTTCCGTGGATCGATTATTTGTATGACATTAAATTTTATGCAATGGATTGTATTTTTTATATATGGTATTTTATTTTACAATATGAGACAATAAATGTTAGTAAATCTATAAATAATATTGTTTTAAACATTTAAAATTACGATACGCAAAAATGTGTGTCATCTTCATTTACGACATGGCCTTTCATGACAGGGGCTTCCTTGATACGGAATGCGTGTCATAAAGACGTGTGTCGTAAGGTTACGACACGCAAATGCGTGTCGTCTTCCATTATGATAGGGTCTTCCTTGATACGCATTGTGTGTTGTAACCGTGCGTCGTAAATGCAAGTCGTAAGTAGACGACGCGCAAAAGTGTGTCGTCTCTCGTTATGACAGGGCCTTCCTTGACACGCATTTGCGCATCGTCTGAGCATTTTACGACAGGCATTACGCGTCGTAAAAGGCTGTTTTTGTAGTAGTTTATCTAGAATGGAGGAATATATGATCACTTATCTAATGGACGTGTCATTGATTTGTTCAGAGTTCGACAACGGCTTTCATGAGATACAATTGCCACTCAGGTTTTGAAGTCATACGTAATAATAGTTTTAGACTTATCCAAGTGGGAGACTTTTGGATTAGTGTCTAAGTTCATAATTATAATTGGTATGTACTTACCCGATTTGGCATGGTCCATTTGGGTTGCATGGCATCAGAACATTTCGATACACTTTTTGTGAGAAAAAGGTTATTTATGATTTATATTTATATATTATAAGTTCTAATATATTAATATGAAATCATATTATTTAATTAGTATTGATCAAAAATTAATTTGGAATTAATTTAGTGATCAAAAGAGGCTAATTAAATATGGACTCTTATATATATATATATATATATATATATATATATATATATATATATATATATATCTGTGTGTGTGTATGTGTGTGTGTGGAGTGGGCCAAGGTATATTTAGGATGGGCGAAGAGTGTATGGAAGTCCATGCAGCTTTTAACGCATGGATCCTATGTAAATGAAAGGCAATGGTTATTAGGGTTTACATGGATGTAACCCTAATCCTCCATAATATATAAAGGAGTCCTTGGTTCACAAAATTGACACTAGTGTGTGTACACAAGAAGGCAAAACCGATTTTGGTAAAAGAACCTTTTCTCTCAAGTTATTCAAAATGTTCTTGGTGTTGTGTGAAACTTTTGAGGTGTCACACTTAGGGCACTAGGCTCTTAAGCTCCATGGAATCAAGCTACAACAAAATGGTATGTCATTCTTCTAGATTCTTGTATTGTGTATACTTCATATTATGCTAGTTAGGATGAAACCTTGGAATATTGAATATTTGCATGTATAATAGAGAAAACATAGATCCAAGGTTTATAGGTCTGCATGTACAGCATAGGAGTGTTAGAATGCTCTAAACTCAACATGTTTGAGGTTCCTTCATCACTTAACTCTTGAAGCTCTTCAAGGTCAATTTGTCTCCCACTGTCCTCTTGGCATATGAGTTCTCTTTCGTAGAAAACCCCTCTCCACGCAACGAAGACAACATTTTCACTCGGTCTATAAAAGAGATATCCAAAGGATTTCAATGGGTAATCGATGAAAATACAACGCTCACTACGAGGTTCGAGCTTTTTGTGAGTCTCTCGTCTTACGAGGGAACCTTCCCTATCCACATCACTAAACCTTGATATGTGCTAACGAGGGAACCTTCCCTATCCACATCTCATGAGGTGTTTTTCCAACCTTTTTAGTTGGGACTAGATTAAGGATATGGGAAGCACTCTCTAAGGCATAACCCCAGAATGAGATATGTAACGAAGCTCGATTCATCACGAAACGAACCATGTCCAACAAGGTTCGATTGCACCTCTCACCTACAGTATTTAGTTGCATTGTCCTAGGTGGTGTCAATTGTGAAACAATTCCACATTCCTTAAGATACTCATGGAACTCAATATTGAGATACTCACCACCTTGATCAGATTAGAGGATCTTTATCTTCCTGCCCAATTGATTCTCCACTTCTTGTTTAAACTCTTTGAATTTTTCAAAGGTTTCTAACATATGCTTGATTAAGTAAATATACCCATATCTACTATAATCATCAGTAAAAGTCACATAGAAGCAGTTAGCATCCCTTGTGGCGGATCTGAAGGCTCCACACACATCGGTGTGTATGAGATCTAACAAACCCTCACCCATTGCACAAGAATCAGTGAAGGGTGACTTGGTTATCTTTCTAAGTAAACAAGATTCACATGTGTCATCCGAATTTAAGTCAATTGACTCCAACACTCCATCCTTTTGGAGTTGGGCTATGTGCTTCTTGTTGACATGTCCAAGACGACAATGCCATAAGCATTCTTTATCCAAACCATTGGACGAATCGATAAGCAACACATTATTTCCTAAGTTATCTACAACCATCACAGTTTCATATATACCATTACAAGGTAATGCTTCAAAATAAAATTTACCATTATAATAAGCATTAATGCCACCAATCTCATTATTAAACAAAAAAGTATACAAACCATGAAAAGAAATAATATTTCTCCCCATATCAGACGAGTAGCAACATTTATTCAACTCTAAATTTAACTCACCGCTAAGCAATAAAGAATAAACTCCAATCTTGGTGATAGGCGACACTTTCCTATTCCCCATGATCAAGTTCATCTTCCCGTGCTCCACATCCCTACTTCTTTTTAGACCCTGCAAATCAGAACAAATGTGAAAACCACATCCTGTATCAAGGACCCAAGAATTAGCGTGTGATTAGTTATTAGATAGAATAGTGTAAATACCTGCGAAGGTGGGATTGATCTTCCCATCCTTTATGTCCTGCAAGTATTTGGGGCAGCTTCGTTTCCAGTGCCATTTTTCATGACAATGGAAGAATTTTGCTTCCTTTGGATTGGAAGAGGGTTTATTAGAACCAAATTTGGTCCCACTTGAAGAGGATCCATCATGGGACTTTCCATTTTCGCTCTTAGAAGGAGTGATCCTCTTCTTTCCCTTCCCATGTCCAATTGCCAAGACAAGGGCAGCAGTAGTAGGAGTAGGCACAACATATTTGCCTTTTAAACTTCTTTCAGTAGTTCTAAAAAGGCCCTAAAGCTTTCTTAGAGTCCCTTCCTCCTTACTCATATGATACGTCATTCTGAACTTATCATAACAAGGAGGTAAAGAGAGTAGGATAATGTCAATAGCCAACTCTTCATTGAAATTGACATTTAACTTCAGCAAGCGATCCACAAACCTGTGCATCTTTTGCAAGTGAGCCGTGATGGACTCTCCATCCTTCATTTTTGTTATGATCATGGAGGCTATGATTTCATACCTTTCCTGCCGAGAACTTTGATGGTAACTTTCCAACAAATATTGGTGCATTCCATAGGGCCAAAAGTCCTCATATGACTTTTGAAGCTCAGCAGTCATTGTAACAGTCATGATAAACGACACCTTTGTCGCATCTCTCTCATGAGCCTTATATTCAGCAATCTATTTAGGAGTGGCAGTGTTGTCATCAATCTCCTTTAGCTCCTTATCGAGAACATATTCTTTGTCCTCTTAGCAAATGGCCATCCGAATGCTTCGAATCCAGTCATAGATGTTCTATCCATCAAAGATGACCCTCCAACATAAGTTCATGAGGGATAAAGAGTCGGAAGGGAATTGTTTTGAAGCAGTGTTCGAAGTAGACATCTGAAAAGAAAGACAAAGTTTAGATTAGATAAGGGTCCTTAATATAACACCCAAATGAAATATTACGGCTAGGATCCAACACAATATTCTATAATTCGGAAGAGGGATGCCGTAATCCATTTGTTAAATATTTGAAGGTAGGTAAATGACGATTTACCAATTTCCACCACGAAAAATGAAAACAAAGATTAAGTTTTAAATGAATTGAAATTCCTAGATTCTTTTGAGATTCATTGAACTTTTCAATGGCATGTTTAAATCTCAATTATGCCCTTCAAGTTTATGACTGGGATACCAAGGATCACAAACAAGGTGTGAATAACCATGCAAATGTGCTTGTTACTCTTGATGTTACTTATCACATAATGAATGTGCCAGTTAACCACACACACTCCATTGATTCTTGATTAACATCAAGCTACCTTTTATCACTCTTGTCAGGCCTAAATTAGTGTGTCGGTTACCCACACACGCTCCACTAACAACTTAGCAAGGTGTAAAGTGCAACTTTATGGAATAGCACCAACTTCACATTTTTCCTAAAGTAACTAAGATTGGGAATTTATAAAAGTTTAGTTACTTTATAATATCATTATACTTATTAATGTGGATTGATGTCCTATCCTACCTGTTCCGCTAACGACCCTCCACTTTATAATATCATTATACTTCTTTAAACAACCCTTATATACTAGCTCCGTGAATGAGACCTACTAATGGTAAGACTGACTTGTCTTATACATATATATATATATATATATATATATATATATATATATATATATATATATATATATAAGTATTAAAATTTTAATATTATATTAGTATAGGGTTGAATTTTAAACTTTTAAACTTCTAGGGTTTAGAATTAAAGTTTCATAAATGTGACTCTTCAAATTTCAAAACTTGAGGGCAAGTTTTCAAAATCTTCAAAAACTCTTGAGTTTTAGAATTTAATGTTACATAATTGAGACTTTCCAATTTCCACAACTTGAGGGCAAGTTATGAAACTTTTCAAGACCTTTTGAATTCCATAACTTAAGGAATTAAAGTTTCATGAACGAGACTTTTCATATTTCATAACTTGAGGACAAGTTATGAAACTCTTCAAGAAACATTAATATCAAATTTAACTAACAAAAATAATCATATAATTTATCATTTACCAATTTGACCTAATACTACTCATATAGCAAGATAATTTCAACTTCTACAAATAATTAGTTTTTCACAAAATCATGTAAGTATCTTAAAATTTGACAATCATCATGTTATTAGATGAGGATAACCATTACCATCTCATTAAAAACGAATTTTATGAACCAATATAGTTTGTGGTAATGATCCTAATCCAAAACAGGCCTAAAACTTCAAAATTCTACTAACAAATGATCCAACTCGTCGGGCCAGGCAATGGACTCATTGAGTTCATGGTTATATGAGTCAACTCTCGAGTCCACTCAGGGGACTCGTCGAGTCCAACAGCCAGACAGCGAAAATCATAATTTTTCAACTTTGAAAACTATACAATTGTATCTATATAATAGAAAACACCCATGGCCCTGATACCACTGATGGGTTTTATGTACTCTAACATACCTATGGTGCACACACAAACCTAATGCTTTGGATCTAAGTTTTCCCTATATATACATGCAATATTCTTATTCCAAAGCATGAAGCCTAAGTAGCATGCAACTTTGATATATGTATCATAAAAACTAGTTAGAAGATTACCTCTTGATGTAGCTTGTAGAACTTGGCCTTATAAGAGCTTAACACCCCAAGTGTGATGCTTCAAATAATTCACAAACACCAATAACAATTAGATGAATACAAGAGAGGTTTGGGAGATACTAAAATCGGCTATGCTCTTGCTTAGAATGCTAGTGTCTCCGATTTTAGGGCTTAAGGGGTTACATATATAGTGTAGAGTTCCAAGAGTCATATTTAAACCCTAATTCTTACACTTGGGCTTTTGATCCAACATCTCATATGGACTAACACTTAATGGACTTTCACATAAGCTTAATCCAACTCAAACCAATCATGGATCATCAGCCCAAACCATATGTATCACTGATTTACATAATCATTCCCTGTTAACTTAATCAGTCACTTTTGATCACTAAAGTAATTCCAAATTAGTTCTTGATCAATACCAATTAAATAATATGATTTCTCAATTAATATATTATACTTATAATATATTAATAAATAACAAGTAACCTCTTTCTCAAATATCCATCCTATCAAATTGTTCTGGTGAAGCCAACCCGAAATGGACCATGCTACTATCGGTTCAAGTACAAACCAATTATAGTTATGGGCTTAGAAACCTAATCCAACAATTGTGAAGGTGAAGTCTAGTGTTGTTGCGGCCGTCTTGAAACCAAAATCAAATTAGCTGAGGACGTGGCCAATGCAGGTTCTTGGGACTTGGCACGGTAGCGTGAAGGTCTACACAAATTGACTGGTAAGATTGTAAATATGAGTCAGGATCCTGAAGGGCAGCTGTCAAAGATGGATGAGGTGGAGAAGACCACAGGCGATGATAACCAGTTAACGGTTTAGGCCTACAAAAATTTGGTTGAAGTAGTTTTTGATTTTAAGGGATGTAAGACAATATTACTATCTTTTTTGTGTGGGGTTGGTGGGCAACCCCTTAATGTTGTGGTTGTTTTAACATTTCTTTGCATGCTTTATTGAATTGCGTGGTTATAGCAGTAGGATTTTAGAGGATCCTTATAGTTAGAATCCTAAGGAGTTTAGGATTTACTAGAACTCTCAGGATTCGAATAACCTGAAACAGTTAGTAATCCATTTAGGATCCCAAAATAGTTGAGACCCATTTAGGATAAATCTTCGATCATTCTTTAAGAAAGACAACTTTTTAAAAATAAGGATAGATAGAACCTGATCATACTCCGGCTTCGTGATCTTTTGTAACACCCTGTTTATTTAATAAATAAATAAATGATTGTATAATAGCCCTAAGATCATTAATTATATAGCAAGATGTTGGTTTTCGGGAGCCAAAGGTTACGATTTTAGAAGTCGGGGGTTAAAGGTGTCAGTTCCAGATTAGTTTTTTAAATAATTATGAAGTCATGGGTTATATGGTAACATCTGGGACTTCATGTGAAGAGATTGTGGAGGGTAAGGGACCGTTTGGTAATTATTGTACCTAAATTGCAATGGGTTTTAATATTGAGGGCTGTTTAGTAATTTGTGGGCTGAATTTGAAAATGATTTCAGGAACCAGGGTATATTTGGTAAATTATGGACTTAAGTTGAAGGGAATTTAGATGGCAGGGTTTAAAAGGTAAAATATGGATCTATTTTGAATTTAATTGGAGCTGGAGGGACCATTTTGGTCATTATGGCAAACTTTTATAATGGGATCGGGTATATAAGGTTATGTAACCCTAACCCAAGCAACACCCTTCCAGCCGTCATCTCCTTATCCCCCCTACTCCAGCCGCCGCTCTTGCTTCTTTGTCCTCTGGCGCCGCACCACCACCTCTGTTGAGGTCGTCAACCACCGTTGCCGATCCGCCAACGCGTCACATCCTCAAGCTTCTAGCGAGAACAAGTCGACGATGGGTTCCGGGTGTTCGTTGCCACCGTTACGCTCCATCAGTTGAAGATGAAAGCGCCGCTAGCCCCCGGTCAACACCGCTTCGGTCCGCGATGGCCTCCATTCATCCTCCTCATCTTTCTCCTGGTGCTATTTCTTAGTCGCGACCTCCGTATGGCTCTTGTATGTCGCTCCGATCGTCGTTTGCCACTCTGAGGGGATGTTGTGTTCGTAGTTTTGGGCCTCTGTCGAGTAGGAGTCATGAAGAACTACCATGGCAACCAACCATGGTGGCTATCATCGCAAATCCCACCACCTGCCGCTAGTTCTTCTACTTCTGTCGTCGCCGCCATGTGCCATCTGGTGGCGGTGAATTGTATGGGTGTGTGATTGTGCTTCAAGTGCGTGTTTAGGTGTGTGTGGTTGTGTTTCCATTCGTTATAAGTGTGTTTGGGATGTTTGTGTTGCCGAAGAGCAAGTGCACCACCATGGAAGCTAGCCATGGTGGTTGCCGTCAGTTGTAGCTTTTCTGCCACCGTGCGCCAGCGCCAGCCACCATTAGGTGGTTGTGTGTGTGTTAGTATTAGTGTGAGTGCGTGTTATTTGATATTTTGCATTGTAAACTGTAATAGTGTCGGAATAATGAAATGAAATCTCAAAACCACCACCATAGGGTGGTGGCTGCTGCCACCGGCCGCCGTGTCGGGTGGCGGTGTGCTTGCCTTGTTGAGTTTCATCTGTTTGGGATGCTTGAAACCCAAATGGGCCCAATGAAGCCTAATGTGCCCAGTGAAAACCCTAGTCTATTAGACCCTAGTTGACCTAAAAAGCCCAAACATGTGACTAATGGGCTTAGCGAGCCCTAATGGATCTAATGACTTAGCTATTGGGCCTATTGAGCTAACATGGGTTAGAAACCCTAATTAGGGTTTGGAAAACCCTAATGCCATGAAACCCTATTTTGGGATTTATCGGTACCGCATCAGAATTATTTAATGAATGTAATATATTAATTAATAATCATTTGCAATCAAGCTAAGTTAATATTGGACTTAATGGATTAATTCCTTAATGGGTTAAGGCAGAGACACTTAACCCTAATCGTCATTTTATGTGAAACCCTAATTGCACTTGGGTTTGTTGTTAGGCATTTCTATTGGGCCTTGATGATTGGGTTATTAATGGTCCATCCAAGATCAAGCAAAGGGACTAGAATAATTAATGGGCTTTGAGGTGAGGCCCGTGTGGGGAGTTGGGCCCAATTTAGAAAATTGGGCCATAATGGGCCAAGGTTTGGGCCCAATTTAGAAATTTGGGCCATGTGTTGGGCCTTGAGACATAGTTGGACTGTTGGGCCTTTGGATTGGGCCTTGGGCTTGTATAGAGCCAACCTTTGGGTAATGTAGTAATTATCCAAGTATGTGTTTATGATTATGTGTCGGGACCCAATTATTAATTGGGTGTTATTTTGGTGTTGACGGTTCGGGAATCTGTCATCCAGCAGCTGGGGTTGAGTCTGTCGGACTTCAGCAATGTTGGATTGAGTCTGCGGGACTTCAGCAGCGTGAGGTGAGTTACCTTCTAGTAGGGATGGGTCTAAGGCCACACTACCGGCCCACCAACAGGAGTAATTTGTAGATAATTGTCTTTGTGATAATTATCTTGGTATACGTATGTGATATGCTTATGAGATATGCTTATGTGATATGCTTATGAGATACGCTTATGTGATATGCTATGTGTGTTAGTGTTATAATAGGGAATAGCTTTTCCCTAATTCGGTCGTTAGGACCGAAGGGGAGGTCAGTAGCCCATATATGCCTGACTATATGATTATATTTTGTTATTGTATGATAGAGGTAGAAGTGAAATAGTCCCCGTTGCCGATTGAGATAGATTAGAGGGTAGCCGGCACCCCAGAATGGCCTGACATGGGCAGGTCAGCACCCCAGAATGGCTTGACATGGGTAGGTCGGGCACCTCAAAATTGTTTGACAGTACGTATGTTGTTTGGTATATGGTATGATGGGGGAACTCACTAAGCTGTGTACTTATGGTTTAAGTTTTGGTTTCAAGTACCTCGTTTTCAAAGGGAAGGAGTCGGCTTAATCGCAACGCATCACACCATGTTTTCCGCACACGAGATCCTTGGGATTACACTCTGATATGGTTTTATGATTCTATATTTGATTATTGACACTATGGTTTTGATATGAGATATTTTTATGAACATTTTTATACTGGTGGTTTTCTATAATAACTTAATTAAAAACGAAAATTTTGGCTTGTATTTTTGGGATGTTACAAGTTGGTATCAGACCCTTGGTTTGGGGGATTCGGGCACACTCTCGGGAGTGTCTAAACTCAAACTAAGGACTTGGTATGAAAGTTTTCAAAAGAAAATCATTTTATAAAAGAGTTTGAAAAGAATTTGGAAGGAGAAAAGAACTTTGAAAAGAACAAGGTGTGTGATGCATGCAATCAGCAGAGCTCAAGTAAGTTTTCCCCAAGATACCCATACATGTTATGTTATGATATGATTTTGAGAATTGCATGCTAGATTAGGGCTGAGGAGCTAGGAGGATGCCTTATATGCCTATTGTATGTACTTGTAGACTTGCATGCTAGTACTGATCAATCAGTAATAGGATAGCCTGTTTAGGTTACGCCTGGTTGTATGAGCCTTTGATTTGCATGTATAGATTCCTGAGTAGAGAATAGAATGGTTTGATTAGAATATGTTGGTTAGATTTTCCATTATCTGAATGCTGCTTTCTTTGTGCTTTGAGTGACTCTTAGTAATGTCAGCTAGCTACTAAGTGAATATGCTAAGCCGCGAGTGGCTATATTCATGAGGTAGCTAGTTGACATTAGTGGGAAGTCCTTCAGCAGCTGAGGACTGGGTGGCTACGGCAACCTAGGAAAGCCTAGCAAGTGCTTTAGTGGGTTTGGTTGCACTATTAGCGAGCATTCAGGGTACCAGTTTGAGGAAGTGACTTGGAGGATTCAGGAGGATTACTAGGGAAAGTATGGATAGGGGTGGAAGGTAGTATTGGGCCCGTACTACTGAAAGCACAGGATCCATACTCAAATTGGTGAGAGTCTTGGAGAATTCGAGAAGCTTGGAGAAGGATTTTATGACCGGTTTGGGGGTAGAGGACGTTCCAGGTGTTGCTGTTTAGCCATTGGCAAGTGAGCTAGTGACCGTGACAGGGTGTCAAACCCTGAAGGATGTGACTTCCAAAAGTTGTAAATGCAAGATTGGTTTGGAGCGCCCTGGGAAGAGAGGTTCGTGCCAGGTGAGTATAGTAGAGGGTCCCGGGAAGAGGCCCATGACTTCTAATCATCGGGTGAAAGGCCAGCGAGGCCGGAGTCAGTGTAGCACGTACAGAAAGTGCACAAGGGCGTTTGCTGCTCCAAGGGTTTAGGCTGCTACAAGGTAGCAGGGTTGGTCATGTCTGAAAAAGGTGATAAAGATTCTTGGGTATGTTTGAATCTTTGGAATGTCAGTTCAGTATGGTGTCAACACCCAAGAATGAGATTGAGATTCTGGTTCCGGCTCAGGAACAGGGCTTGGTCCAGTCGATGCGAGATCACAGAAGTTTATCTCATCAGAGATTACTTGTAGAGTTACGGGAATGGACCTCGGTGGTCTTTCGTTCAGCCAAGGAAAGGACTTTGGGAGCTCTCAGTAGTCGTCTCGATGCCTTTTGGGCCAGATTTATCGTGGGGAAGTTAGGGGTTCATTTGAAACCCAAGGTCTGTGGATCCTTAGAATCCTTCAGGAAGGAAGATCCTATAGTTAGTTCCTATCATCAAGATCAGGATTTCATCAAATGGTCGCGGGTATGTCATCTTCTGCCACTTCAAAGTGGAAATTTAGAATCTATAGCGCTTCAGAATTGTGAGAGAGTTAGATAAGTCAGATCTCGGGTCGGTTCTCTGCTATTGCTTGGGTCATCAATGTTGGATTAGTGTCTAAGTCCATAACTATTTTGGTATGTACTTGACCCGATTGTGCACGGTCCTTTTGGGTTGCCTTCACACTGGTGACTAGAAAGGATGATTGTTGAGGAGAGAGGTTGCTTCATTGTTAAGAATAATAAATTGGGGTATAAATATGATTTGTTAATATATTATATGAATAATATATTAATCTAGAATCATATTATTAATTAGTATTTAATCAAAAATTAATTAGGAATTAATTGTGGGATTAAAGGAACTGACTGAAAGTGCAAGGGCTATTTTGTAATTATTCAATAGTTGAGGCTTTGGGCCATTGGATCACCTTTATTAAGGCTTGAACGAAAATCCTAGAAGGATCTAGGAGTTTTCGTCCAAGGGCTTAAGGAAAGGAGTCCATGGACTTGCTTAGGCCCTAAGCTAAGGGATTAGGGTTTACACCTTGAAACCCTAGTTAGCCTTAAGTATAAATAGCACCCTAAGGCACTAAGATTTCGTCCAAGCCTTGGGCAACCCTAAAAAGGACGAAATCTAGGGCAAGATACCTTCTCTCCTCTCTCCAATATTCATCCTTTCACCTAGTGTGTTTGTGAGCCATTAGAGGTACTACACTTGTGGTACTTGCTTTCAAGAGCTAAGGAAATTCAAGGAACTAGTTGTTATTACTATATAACAACAAAAGGTATGTATTACATTCTTTTATATGGATTTCAAAAATAATAGTAGCATGCCAGGTTTCTTTTTGTGTTCATAATGATGTATAACTAATATTGATAACATAGATCCAATTCTAGGGTTGCATGCACACATATGATTGTTTGTATAAAACCCATCAGTGGTATCAGAGCCATTGGTTTTTGTTTTCAATTAGCTTTATTCAAATGTATGAACTTGACATATTAGGGTTTATGCCTAATAAACCTTGGAGGCTTGATTTTCGAAATTAGGGTTTCTAAACCCTACATTTCGAAAATTTTTGGTAAGATTTCCTAAACCTTTTTCTTTGGCCCCAAGATTTCGATTTTAGGGTTGTCTAACCCCAGAATTTAGAAATTTCCTCTTTCCCCATGATTAGATCCTAAATTTTAGGGATTTGGATATTGCCATATCTTGTAATTATCCTTTAAATGTTTAATTTTGGTAATTAAAGATTTTGAATATCCCATCCCATAATTTCAACTTCAAGAGGATTTAAGGGATTAGGTTAAATTAATTGTTTAATTTAATCTTTCTTACCAAAGTAAAAGATAATGGTCAAATTAGTTAGATAATCATTTCCTTAAGTGATAAACTTGATTTATTGGAATTATTTGATAAATTATCTTGCAAGAAATTGAATTAGGTCATATTTAGATAATTACTAATTAATTGGTTAATTATTATTATTTGTAATCTGATCTAGAATGTTCTTGCTTATGTTTTGAAAAGTTTCAAAATTTGCCCTCAAGTTTTGGAATTTAAATTGTTTGATTAAAAGGTTTAATTTTGAAAAAGTCTAAATTCTAAAACCCTAATTTTGAAAAGTTCAAATTACACCATTATGGTTTTATTAAATTAATTAAGTGTATAATTAAAAGAGAGGCAATAAATCCATAATGATATAGTTTATATTTAATTAAATTAAATGTATAATTTAGAAAATTAAACCACCTAGTATTTTAAAAGTGTAAAATACACCCTTATACTATGTAAAACATTAAAAGTCTAATATTATATATGTATAACTTAAATGCTAGTCTTACCGTTAGTAGGCCTCATTCACGAAGCCAATCTATAAGGGGGGTATAAGGTTATGGCCTATAAAATGGCCATTTAATAGGTGTCCACTCTCACCCACCGCTTCCTTGATTGGTGGAGGGTCGTTAGCCGAACGGGTAGGATAGGGCAAACCCTTTCCATTAAAAGTATAATGAAGTATAAAGTAACTAAACATTTTACAAAATTCCCAATCTTAGTTACTTTAGGCAAAAGTGAATTGATGCAATTCTATGAAATTACACTTTGTGCCCTTGCGAAGACATTAGTGGAGCGTGTGTGGTTAACCGACACACTAAATGGTTCTAAGTAAAGGTAGCAAAGGGTGACTCAATGTTTGTCATAGTTCGGTGGAGCGTGTGTGGTTAATCGGCACATCGAATAGGTGACTGTAACATTGGGGGCACCATGTAAGTTTGCATGGTTATTCACACCCTGTTTTGTGATCCTCGGCATCCCAGTCACAAATCAAGGGGCATATCGAGATTCAAACATGCCATTGAAAAGTTCAATGAATCTCAAAGGATCTAGGAATTTTCAATAGATTTAAAACTTAAATTTCTTTTCCGTTTTTCATGGTGGATATTGGTAAATCGTCATTTACCTACCTTCAAAAATTTTGCAACTAGATTACGGCATCCCTCTTCTAGGTTGTAGATTATTGTGTTGGATCCTAGCCTTGATGTTTCATTTGGGTGTCACATCAAGGATTCGAATCAACTTAACTTGAATTTTCTCCCATTTTGTAGTTGTCAAAGTATGACAGCTATGGTCTTCCCAAATCCCGTGGAACAAGCTTTCCACATGAAGATGATATTCCGTGATATTATCGACGAACAAGAGATCATGCTTCACTTCCTCCACCTCCTCCAATTATTCTCCCTAACCCACAAGTTCGAAGGCTTGAAAAGTTCAAGCTCACTCAAGCCCTTTTAGCAAGTAAACATGAAGAAGGAAAGTCAGTGTGTGCACACGTCCTAGAGATGAAGTCACACATTGATAGGTTAAGAATGTTGGGGTCCGTTGTCTGTGAGGAGCTGGCTGTTGACTGGGTTCTTCAGTTACTTACTGAATCATATAGTGAGTTCGTAAGAGAGTACTATATGATGAACCACGACGTGACCCTCATCGATCTCACCTATATGCTTATTGTTGTTGAATCAGCAATGATTTGGCGCACTGGAAAAGCAAAGTTGATTGGTGAATCTGCCTTCCAGACCTCTATGGATGTAGGCAATGGTAACGAAAGGCATGCCATGATCGAAAAGTTTGATCATAAGAGAAAGAAAAAGTCTGAAGTAGTTTCGTGTGCTATTCCAAAAGAGTTAATTTGCTTTTATTGCCAAGAGAATGGTCATTGGAGACAAAGCTGCCCTATTTACCTAAGAAATCTAAGAGATGGGAGAGTCAATACGTATGGCTCTACTTTAGGTAAAATCCATTAACTAACTCTTTTAAGTTCCTATTCTAGATTCTTAATACATAATGTGATAAGATTACAGTTGATGTTTTGTAGGATCAAAGAAAAGAAAGTAAGCTTAAGGGAAGAAGTGAGCTGAATCTAATCGTGAAGAAATGGATTTCGATCGTATTGTTGAAGATTAGAATTTTGAGCTACTACTTGGAGTTAGAATAGATTGCTAAGAAATATGTATTAACATAGTTTTCAATTGAATTGCATTGTAAGGACAAATTTTTCTGCAATAAAATAAATTTTGATTTTATATTATTTATTTATCCTTGCAATGGCGTATATGAAAAATTGATGTTTAAATGTTTCTGTTATTAGCAATAATGGATTATGTTGTTTGTGGAAATGTCAACAATTTACCAAATAGGGAGAGTTTCTCATCACCCAAGTTTCAAGAAGATAGAAACTTGGAATCATGCAACGAGTATTGTATGACGAATGAAAACTTCCATATTTTGGAAATTAGACTAATTCTCTGACAAAGTGTCAACTGAAGGACTATGAGATCAAGTACACAAAGTTGTGTGTTAATCAAGACCACCACAAGAGTCACTAAGATATTCGTCATGATTTATAAAAGGTTTAGTAAATATGATTATACTTATAAGATTAAGTGTAATTCTGAATTGATTGAAAGAGTTTTAATCAATAGCAGAACGGATAAGAAGAATCAAGTAGGCAGAAAGATAAAAGTTTCTCTATTCTAAGAAGAAGGGAGAGTACCTTTTTTTATGTTTTATGATAAGTCTTAATGATTAAGAACCATATCTCAATTGATCCTCTAAGTGATTCTTAGTACAATTGTATGTCTGAGAAGAGGAATAAAGGATTGAAGAAATGGTTAAAATCAAGAAGTCAATCATACTTCGTTCCAGAAACAAGTCTTAGAGTTAAGATTGTGACATTGAGTGACAAGTCTTAAGAAGGTTTATAACATTCATCAAATGTGGAATTTGAAAAATGTTTTCTTATTCTTCCACATTTGAAATTGGAAAGTTGTGATGTCTTGGATAAGACAAAGACCAACTCGGACCAATTTTGTAAAGTGTTTTCTCTTGATAAAAGCTACACTAAGTCTTGAATATTTGTTTGTCGAGAAATGTTTATTGACAAGAGAATCTTATATGTCAAGGAGTCAGTGGGAGTCTTAATGGTCTTGAAGTTCAAGAACTAATCAAGAATAAACCTTATCGATCATCACTAGCACACGACTTGAGGTTTATAACCTATCGTGTTGACATTATTTTGTTTTTGTCCCATTCCAATTGAGTTAATTATGCATGTGAGTTCTATGAGTTCTCATTTGAACGCATAAAAGGCAATGACCTTGATCAACGAAAAGTACATTGATAGGAAAGGATGAGCTGCTTAACTGCTTGGAAGACATGGTGGGCACTCGTGTTACCATAAGCCAAGAAATCAAGATTATGAGTTCAGTCCACATGAGTTTAGATTTGTCGCAAACTTTGGTTTTGACAAATTCGCATGGATAGGAACACATACACCTTTAAAATCTAAGTGTCATAAGATTCCCTCCTTCACGAAAATGACTGTAAGGAATTGCTTTCACTAAGAGAGATTGTAAGAAAATAGTGATTGTGAAAATTTCATCCTTAAATTCGATTATGGTTACGGTATCCCTTTCCATGATTCGAATTGTGAGATTTGGCAATTAGTCTGAATTGTTTAGACACACATATGAGCTATCTTAGGAAAAGGTGTATAAGTTTAAGAAGCTTAGATAAAGGCATATCGAGGCATCTGGTATTAGAAATCTGAAAGTTCAGCTTATTTCTGAATACATGTCAAAGCTAGTGGGAGCATAAGTGTTATGCTTATATGATAATAATCATCATGATAGTGGCAGCATAAATGTTGTGCTTGTATGATTATTAAGGCAAGTATTGCAAGTTAGCAATATTAATTATAGAAAACAAGAGTTATACTTTGCAAAGACATAAGGGTTGAAAAGTTGTTTTGCTATAATTAAGGGAGAGAATATTATGCTTCATTTCAAATCTAAAGGCTTAGATTATCGAATGTTAATAAATTTAGTCAAGGATACATAGTGTGTTCTCAAATTTCGATTATGATTACGGCATCCCTCTTCATAGTTCGAATTGTGAGAACGTGACACATAAAATATTATGGCAAAAGATTGATAAAGTATCACATCTTTATGTAAGACATTATGCATCGTGTCCCATACGCTTTGGGTATAGGATCGATTGCAAGTGCTATAATATTTGACCATTCTAAAAGTTTCCAAATGTCTAGCGCATTAAGAGGGAAAAAGGACAAGAACCGGTTTTTGACTAAGATAATTAAACAACTATCAAAGGACGATGCAAAGTTCGCTGAGGATTGGTTGCTTGTGAGAAGTTGGAAGTACGGTATTGGATGGACCATATCGACATTATTATGAATAAATAAGATTCTATTAAAAATGAGTTGTCATATAGAAAATATGGAAATGTTTCCATATTAGGAGTTGGACACTGAGAGTCTATGTCTAGATTATAAACTTTTATGCAAGAAGGATGTTCAAAGGAATGTACTTTGAGTGAGAGACATCACATCTATAGAATTGTTTCTGATAGACATTGTCCAAGTCTTGATGATTTTGAGCTATGACTTTATGAAAGGATCATTGCACAAAATGTTAGAATCTAGCATTCTTATACTTATGATAAGGATTGGGAGTTGTGAAATGAGTATGATTGGAAATGTGTTCATTTGATCTATTTCACAAAGTAAGGACCATAACTAAAGATAATGTGCATGCTAAGAGCATGGGACAATTGTTGTTATAATTCAAGTAATAAGTCAATTAATCGAAACAACAAATAATGAGTAATCGATATGGTGATAAATAAAAGGTGTTTTATTTATACTCAAAGGTTTGGGACCATATAGGATTAGTATTATTCTTGTGTTTCACTTTGCATGTTTTGACTTCCTGAATAATTAATTATTTCAGAATAATCAAATTATTCGAACGGACCACAGTCGTTCATATGTTGGAAGTAGGTATAAATGAAGACTGTCGTGAATTGGTGTGTGGATTGTCTAAAGTGTATTAGACATAAGCAAATGTTTGCTGCAACGTTCATGAGTGCTTATGAATATGATTTGAGCATTGGATTAAACCCACTCTCACTTGGATCATTTCATGGATTTTATCACGAGTGATTATGAGTCGATAATATTGTATATTCTTGAAACCGAGATGTGTGAGTTGTATCTTGCGAGTCAGTTACACATTGATAATATGTAAACGCACCAGTAACTTGGTGTTATAAAACATATTGTTGTGTGTGATTCGGTAAGTGAGTGCAAGCAAGCATTGAATCAAAGTATCCGTTCCTTTTATCCAAAGTAGGATGAAAGCGATATATGTGGGCCCCTCGATGATTTAGTGATGACACCCTAAGCGCTTGGCCAAACCGGGACTATTTTGATGTGTTCAATTGTAGTCTGTTGTCAGTCGTCGTAAATCAGAAATCGGGAAACAACACATAGACAGAGAGAATGATTTAAATCCATGTCTCAGTCTATACGATATCTAGAATGGAGGAATATATGATACCTTATCTAAAAGATATGCTTCTGATAAGATCAGAGTTGACAGCGGCTTTTGAAAGCTACAATTGCTAATCAGGATCTGAAGTCATACGCAGAATAGTTATTAGACTTATCCAAGTGGGAGACTGTTGGATTAGTGTCTAAGTCCATAACTATTTTGGTATGTACTTGACCCGATTGTGCATGGTCCTTTTGGGTTGCCTTCACACTAGTGACTAGACAGGATGATTGTTGAGGAGAGAGGCTGCTTTATTGTTAAGAATAATAAATTGGGGTATAAATATGATTTGTTAATATATTATATGAATAATATATTTGTGACAACCCGAAATTTCCATTCTGAACAAACCATTTGAAGCCAATAGAAGTAGAACAGTTACAGTGAAAACTCAGATTTCGAGTATAAGTTTGGCAGTTTTCAGGATTTTACATTTAAGGAGATATTAGGAGAGTGGATGCACTAGGGTTTTGTGCAACACTGTTATTCCAATACTCTAGGACATTATAATTCGTTTCAGGAATAAAAATATTTTCTGCCAAAATATCTCAGGACTATAAATAGAATTCTGAACCAAATTGGATCATTAGTTGAATTCCAATTAGAGAAAAGCCAAAATTCTCTCTCACGGATCTTCGGGTTTTTATCCCAAATTGTGAGTAACTCTTTCTAGTAGTGTTAGAAAGCTTTAAATGTGTTCATAACATAGATTACATAGCTAAATCATTCGATTTAGGAGTTTACTCCGCAAGGTGTTCTTGGGCGGTGAACTCCCGAAAGCAAGCCTAGATTGTCCCCCGTGATATACTACTGCCTTGGACTTATATAGGAGTGTATTAGGGACATGAAATCAACCAAGAATCACCCAAGTTTGGGAGTTCACGGCCCAAGAATATCTTAGGCCGTAAACTCCAAAAATCATACTCAAAATGGTGCTTTTAAGGCACCTAAGGCTTAGACTTGATTTTAGACATGTACCCTAAAGTGTTTAAAGCCTAGAAAACATAAGGAGTCATAAGTATTAAGGAGTTTACGGCCAAGACAAGTTCTTGGGCCATAAACCCCTATAAAGGGGTCAAATGACACCCTAACTCCTTCCTTATGCCTAGAACCCAACATAGATCATAACCTTGAAATGTTAGAGACTTGAAAACACCATAAACACCCTCCCAAGGGAGTTTACGGCCGTAAACTCCAAGGGAATATGGTCCCAGGGCCGTAAACTCCTTAAAAGAGTTAATAGGAAGCCCAAACACTTGATTTATCCTTGAAACAATTCACCACTAGAGTTGTAGTAATTCTAAGCTTCATTTAGTAACCCTAAGGAGAGTTTACGGCCAAGAGTTTACTCCCCTGAGCCGTAAACTCCAAAACATATGGTCATTAGACCTTAAACACCCATTAGAGGCCTTGCACTCCTTTGTTGCAACCCATTAGCCTCCTAGCACTTGACCAAAAGTGTTTTCCTCGTGTTAAAATGTTTATACTTGTATAATTAGTGTTTTAATCACTAATTATTTATATACGTATGTCTTCATATGTAATTAGGATCATTGTGTGTGTCTAGAGTCTTCACTTGACACCAAGCACTTGCCCAATCCTTCCTTACGATAACAGTCCGTTCAATTCCAGTCACTTACTGCAGATGAGTTCATACCCCTTAATCAATGATTTAAACTGTTTTTAAATGTTTTATGGGGGGGATACAAGTAGAATTATGCTAATTATTATATCAATCACATGTGATTAATAAGCAGCATTCAAATGATTGGCTACTCATTAGCCGTTTTACCAAACAGTTTCCTTCAAATGTTTTTCATAAACACTTTATGTGTTTAAGAACTCCTTATTACACTGTACATTTTATTCTATATATTACATTTCAAACTTATTTACAATTGTGTTTCAAACAAATGTTCTTTATACTAAACTGTTTTATCAAACCCATGCCTTCGAAACCATTTTATAGATCGACATCAAGTCGATCTTTTCTTAGAAAATATTTATGTTCAAAGGTTTTACAAATCTTATTTTATGCTTTTATATTATAAATTGCATGCCTCTATATGTATAGTTATATAAGAAATGTTTAAAAGACTTAGGAAGGCTATCCACCCTATTTCCTTTTCGCGCTTGAGATGTGGTCTGGTGGGATATCGGGTACTCGTCCGAAGGTCGTTTAAATATTAGTTATATATCATGTGTACATATATAGTCATAAAAGGTCCTTCCAGTTCATCCCATGCCCTTGGGTAGCAAGGGTATACATCCATGTCCATACGTACCAATTAGATTACTAGTAAACTGCCATTTGGGTAGTTTAGGAAGATACTAGAACTATTACTAGAACGCGATATCATACAATGAGTCAGTTCATTCATGAGTCTATACTTGCTAGATAGAGAGCACATACATTACAGCTAGAACATTTCATTACTATGAGTACATATACAACTATACTAGGGAAGAACATATACAACTATACTAGAGGAGAACAGATACAACTATACTAGAAAGACAACATATACAACGATACTAGAACGATTACATTACTATACTTGCTAGGTAGAGAGCACATACATTACAGCTAGAACAGTTCATTACATTACATATATATGAATACGTTAATTATTATGATGTGTATCGGAGCATGCCTTAAATGTCATGGTCCGAGTTGTAGCCAGAGTCTCTTGAAGGGAGAGCGTGAGTTTGCGTATAGATCTATACTGGATTGACTATCCTACACCTTGCTGCTAGCTACAGCTGGACCTGCAGATCTGCGGGTGCCAAACGTCATTCCGTTACTACGACCATTCTTATGTCGTTGTTACCAGTCAATAGTATGGTACAATTAATCACATGATGCCTTAATATAAATCTGGTTTAAGGTAAATAGTACAGCAGTAGTTCTGATAGCGCTACGTTTTAGTACTACATTAATTTTCCCTATACACATATTTAGTGATCTTTTCACTTAAACTATAAATGTAAAAACTATATTTTGTTAATAATAGTTACACTTGGGAAAATTAAACACTTTTACATGACACGAACATTTAGAACAGTTAAGTCTTGGTAGAAGACTACATTGAGAACAGTTAGGTCTTGGTAGAAGACACCCTTATATAATAGTAGGAATCATAGGGATTTCTAGCGTTTTTCAAATGTTTACAGTTGTTTTACAAACATTTTCATACTTACAGTTCATATACATTTACAATACTTACAATTCATTTACTTACAAATTATGTCATACAATTTAAGACACTAAAATACTTATGATCTCACCAGCTTTAAAGCTGATACTCGCTTTCAAAATTACTTGTATCCTCACGTCATCATAGACAGGTACCGATGCAAGGAGAAAGGAAGATGGAGCTCGTTCAAGACTCATCTTTCATTTTGATTTATGCTTTAGTGTTTATCAAAATTTGATAGAACACACTTGTATAATAATTCTATTATTAATGCAATGGATGATGTTGTTGCTTGTTTACTACTTTACATTGTTGTGATACTGTACATGACGTCCTCCGCCCCAGAACGTTTCCGCCGTTCTTGGTTTTGGGGTGTGACAATATTAATCTGGAATCATATTATTAATTAGTATTTAATCAAAAATTAATTAGGAATTAATTTTGGGTTTAAAGGAACTGACTGAAAGTGCAGGGGCTATTTTGTAATTATTCAATAGTTGAGGCTTTGGGCCATTGGATCACCTTTATTAAGGCTTGAACGAAAATCCTAGAAGGATCTAGGAGTTTTCATCCAAGGGCTTAAGGAAAGGAGTCCATGGACTTGCTTAGGCCCTAAGCTAAGGGATTAGGGTTTACACCTTGAAACCCTAGTTAGCCTTAAGTATAAATAGCACCCTAAGGCACTAAGATTTCGTCCAAGCCTTGGGCAACCCTGAAAAGGACGAAATCTAGGGCAAGATACCCTTCTCTCCTCTCTCCAATATTCATCCTTTCACCTAGTGTGTTTGTGTGCCATTAGAGGTACTACACTTATGGTACTTGCTTTCAAGAGCTAAGGAAATTCAAGGAACTAGTTGTTATTACTATATAACAACAAAAGGTATGTATTACATTCTTTTATATGGATATCGAAAATAATAGTAGCATGCCAGGTTTCTTTTTGTGTTCATAATGTTGTATAACTAATAGTGATAATATAGATCCAACTCTAGCGTTGCATGCACACATAGGATTGTTTGTATAAAACCGATCAATCAAGGATCGCTATATGCCTTTCTGCATGCCGAGAAGTCTTTGATGAACCTGCAAAGGGACGTATCTTGCGGAGTGGATTCCGCATGTACCGTTATCAATCCAGATCTTGGTTGGAACCTGTGCAGGTGTATTATTTAGAGTATGTTGGGTCATTATTAGAGCGATAGTTCTCCAGTAAATTCAGGGTTCAATGGATCTATCATTGGTTAGGGTATGGTCCTTAGCTGTCTATGGAAGAACTTTGGAGTTCAAGGCCCTACCTGTTGCTAGGGTAGCCGTAGCATTCACTAGTGGTCGGTTAGCATGGGAAGTGTTGTAAGGTTGCGGGGGTAGCCGTAGCATTCACTAGCAGTCAGATAGTGATAGAGTGTCGTGATACTACAATTGTAGCCGTAACATTCACTAAGCTGGTAGACGGCATTAGCGTGTTGTTGGAATGCAGAAGGAACAATAGCACCCCAACAGTTTGGGTGTACCAATGAGGATATGGAAATCCGCGGATTGGATTTCAGAATTACCCAACGGATTAGATCTGGTTGAGCCAGTGATAAGACTATAGGAATGCCACTATAGTTTTGAGCTCAAGGAAGCAAGAGATTGCTTAAGGTCGTTTGTGATATAAGCCTACCATTGGTCATGTAGCAATCACTTTTAGCCTTGGATTCGGTAACATCAGGATTCGATGCATGGACCCGATCGGTTGGATCAGGAGGTTGTTAGAGCAATAGTGGCATGATAACTAGTGGAAACTAGTTCTAGAGAAGGATTTCGTTCAGAAGTCGACTAAGTAGGGATCCCTTTGGCTCCGCAGCCGGGGCGGAACCTGGTGTTTCAGATGATTGGTGAACGAATTGAGACCAAGGAGGTCTCGTTAGATTTTGGAAAGCAACCATGTGGCAACATACTGCTTCAGGTAGTTTAGTGTTAAGGCAGTTTCTGCGTTTGGGCAGTGTTAGTATTTGTGTTTTAGATTGTAAGTACAGACAGAATAGCTGGTTGATTGGGAAGTGACAAGTCACTCATAGCGGAATTAGCTGCGCCTTGGCCAAGTATAAGTGACCAGCAGGGATACTTGAGTTGGTAATCCTATTCATAGTGTGAAACTCGAGATATAATAAGTTGAGTAGTCAGTTGAGGGATAAGTGGGCTGGGCTCAACAATACTGAATCAGAATGAGCGATCTGTCAGGGAGACATACCACCTCGAGACTGCAGATTTCAGACAAAGTAGACGTGATTCTGTTGCAAGGAGTTAGTTCATGTTTAGTTTTTAGAATTCTACAAGGGATGAGTTGGATTGCCTTGGAAAGGTTAGGGTGTACCCAGGATGGTAACCATGTTACTAGAATGGTTGAGCATGTAAAGAATGGTAAGGAATGATTTCGAGGACGAAATCTAATTTAAGTGGGGGAGAGTTGTAACATCTTGTTTATTTAATAAATAAATAAATGATTGTATAATAGCCCTAAGATCATTAATTATATAGCAAGGTGTTGGTTTTTAGGAGCCAAAGGTTACAATTTTAGGAGGAGTTTATGGACTCTTTTAGTCCAAAGAATGGATCTTTTGATGAAATCTTGTGATTGAGCTTAGCGTTGCCAGCCATAGAGCTAAACGGGTCCCATAAGCCGTAAAGTCTCCATCTTGAATGTCTTAATAGGTTTATGCATGAGATCTAGCCATTTCCATGGAAGTAAGTTGTTACATTTCAAGTTTGGGCTCTTTTGGTGGGTTACAAGCCACCAAGTAGTCGACTTAATAGATTAAGACATTAATGAGGACTAGGATATGTGATGGTAGCTACTAGTTTGTAGTATTAACCACTTAATGGAAGAAGTGGCTTAACAGGGTTGTACGCTGGGCGTACAAGTAGGTACGCACGGCGTACAAGCCATCATCCAGTACGCTTAGCGTACATAGATGTACGCCCTGCGTTCGTATCAGATTTGGGCCTAGCATTTTCGGGCCTCGGTTTGGGCCAATCTTTGGGTATTTGGGATTTGATGGGACATCAGGAGCCAGTTAATATTGGCCAAGTATATGTTTGGGCTTAGGGTAAGGCCCATTAAGGGGATTGGGCCCAATTTAGTAAATTGGGCTATTAGTGTGCTACTAATGGGCTTGGGGCCTACCTAGTGTTGGGCCTTTTTATATCATGTATTGGGCCTATGTGATGGACCAAGTTGGGGTAAGGGGTAGAATGGTCATTTTAGCCTAACAAGGATTTTTTATAGTAGCTCGGGGAGCCACGGATCAGCAGTTCGGGGACTTTCAGATAGCAGCCAGAGGGGTATCAGTAAGTCTTCAGCAGTGCAAAGTGAGTCTCCTCACTTTGTGCAGGGGTCTAAGGCCACAATGTCGGCCCATTATGTTTGTGTATAATGTGAAGACATGGGGGTTAGCCCTGGGCACTATATGTTATATGTTCCGGATCACGATCCAATGTCGGGCAAGGCCCGAGGAGTATTAGTATGCTAGAGGTCTTTGTGATTCTTACATGTGTCGGTACGATAGGTTCCAGACCAAGGTCCGATGCCAGGGCAAGCCCGAGGAAGAGTTGTATGTGCATGTTAGATTATGCTTGTTGTCTTTGTGATACTTGTATGTGCCTGGTACGGAGGTGAGTGTGGGCGAGGTCCCATCTCTCATCACTAGCTGATTATGGATAGGGTTGTATATCTCAATATTTGCAAAGCAGGGGCAAGGCCCGAGAGTAGTGAGTGTGGGCGGGGGCCCATATCTCACTGGCATCCGGAGTGTGGATGAGGTTCCATAGCTCATCCGTAGTAGGCTAGGCGCGGGGCCCAAGTTAGGCGAGGCCTTAGACAGAAGGCGGGTCCTAAGAGAGACATATATGTATGTCGAGCGGGCGAGGCCCAGAGACAAGCGGGTCCTAAGAGAGACAGATATGTACGTCGAGCGGGGCTCGATGCCAGGCGGGCTCCATGTCGGGCAAGTCCCGACGCAGCGGATGGGGACCTAGTATGTGGTTATATGTACGGTATGTGGTAGATTGGGGAACTCACTAAGCTTCGTGCTTATAGTTTTCCGTTTTGGTTTCAGATGCTTCCGGTAGCGGAGGGAGGAGCTCGGGATGACTGCATGGCACACACCAAGAAGTTTTTAGCCTGTGATGTTTACTCTGATAAAAATAATATGTTTTGAGATTATACTCTGATTCGATATAACGGTTTTTTTTTTATGAATGAAATGGTTGATAATTATGGTATTTATTAATGATTTAAAACGAAATTTTTGGTATGGATTTTTGGGATGTTACATCATTAGTTAGACCACAATCAATTTACTTCATTTATATTTAAGAGTCCATTACTTCATTTGTAGTGAATTTAATCAAGATCCCAAAACCTGATTTAAAACTTGGATGCAAAAGTAAAGTTACGTGCACAAGGAAAGGAAGCCACTGATATTAATTCAACTGAGGTCACCAATAGCTCTATTTTTGAAACTTTTTTGCAGCCCAGAATGACGATATCCGTCACCGTTCTCGATATTTCCTTTGTATCTCCCTCACGATATCCGTCACCGTTCTCGATATTTCCTTTGTATCTCCCTCTCTTTTCCATCAGCGCACAAATTTGTGGTTAATTTAGCGGAAACAAATAGGAAAACCTAGGTCGTTGTACTCCCTCGTCGCTACTGCTGGAACTCAACCGAGAGAGTCACCGGAGATATAAACCTTACCAAAAAATGACCAAACCCATCATAGCTTCTTATATGGCGTTGGAGATCATCCACAAATAACAAAAAAAATAATGAACACTCGGTTGAAAAGGAATTTATTGAAGCTTTTCGACTAAATAAACTCAACAAAAATCAATGATCCGACCGGAGTTAACATCGGTCATAGAAAATAATAAGGGTGAACCGAAATTCATAACACACCCAGATACACTCACATGCACACACTCGGAAAACCCTTCTCTCTCTCTCTCTCTCATCCCAAACCTTAATGCCTTAAAATGCTAGTATATAAATGGGTAAAATGGGAAGGGATCATTTCTCTTTCAAGGAAATATCGATTCAACTGTTCAAAAACAAGAAATATGCTAGCATTAAGTGTAGCAAACTAGATTTTTCTCATTTTTTATATGCAAAATACACCCAAATTTTTAGAAATATTATTCATCAAACCACCGTGATTAGTTAAGTATCTACAGAAAAAAGGAAATACATACAAACACACATTAATACTACACCAAGATCTATATGGTGTCATGACTCATGAAGTTTTATACAAAAGATGATAATTATATATAAACTAACTTCTAATCTTCAATTGTTCCCTTTCCCTTGCCTTTTTTACATTTCCTGTTATCCATAATCACATTCACAAAATAAAAATAAACTTCATGAGTAGTTTAACCATACATTGTCACATCATAACACATCGTTATCATATAATCATATTCGTCGTTTTGAACTTAATGTTCTACAAAATAGTGCCAACCTATAACTCATTAGGAGGCTTCCATATTATTTGAAATTTTTCATAATACTCATATATAACTACAACAACACATGCACCCTTCTCTTGGCATACTTTTAACTTACCAGACTTTTAACCATTATAAGTCATGCTAAAATACTCATTTTGTTATATTCATGTAACCACATATAGGAACGTAAATATAGTTATATAGCTCTAAACACTACAACACAATACATAGTGTGAGTTAAAGTTAAACTACTCACCTTGATTAGGTTGATAATAGCTTGTTCCAATTCTACGAGATCTCGTTCCAAGTTTTGATTCGTCGAAACCTAGTCAATAATACAACTCTTAAGTGTTATGACACATTCATAATTAGTAACACCACAACATAGCTCCACAATACTCAATTATGTGTAACAAAATATCAAATACTCAATTTAGTCACGTCCTTAGAATTGATCATCTTTGTATCTTTAATAGACATATTATGAACTCAATTCGGCAAAATCATGAACTTCAATTTCTAGGGTTAGAAATTTATCCCCAAATTCACAAAATTAATTGTTGTTATTACTCTACACACTTAGAATCAAGTAATTACCATTTCTATTTTCTACTACTCATCATAATTTTAATATAGAAATAAATTGTTATGATTAGGTTTATTAAACCCTAAAATCATATTTGCCCTATTTCATAAATTCGTTAGCATACAAAACTTACTCTTGATTCTAGAAGTAGTAAACAATACTTTGTTTGCTCCTTCTTAATCTCTCCTTCTTTCTTCTTAAAAATCATATCGAAATCCCCTTTTCTTAGACTTTCTCCGCTCAGAAACAACAATGTGTACAAAATGAGGGATAAAAGAGCTCCCGTTCTTTTTATCTTTTTTTTGCTAAAGAGAATTGTCACGTTGTCGCAGCATCAGCTCCCCATGTCATCGTTTTCCCATTATTTATGACACTTTTGTTCCGTCACTAAAAGATTTGTCACAAAAGAATATAACATCCTAGCTACTTTCAACCATGTCGTGGTCAGTCTAATCTTCACCACGTCATGGTGCTTCAAAGTACATTGCCCTCATTATTCATTTTATGTTAACCAAATTACTGCTTCAGTACCACGTCGTGGCACTACTCCTACCACGTCGTGGTTACTGAAATTTACTCATTCATTATAGGATTTTTTCTATTTTAACCTTGTCTTCCATATCCCATTCCTTATTACATTAGGTCATTTTAAATTAGAACTTATTAATTGGGTTACACTCTGAAGTTAGGTTATTTCTCATTTATAAAATGAGGAACTCTATTCAAACTCATAATTATGCAAAATGACCAAAATACTCTTTTTGGCCTAACACTTTTATTATAACATTTCTTAAATTTTAAACACACACTTGTATATTTTACACTATTGTGACAACCCGAAATTTCCATTCTGTACGATCATTATCAAGTCAATAGAAGCTAGACCAGTTACAGTGAATTTCAGACTTTTCCGTATAAGTTTGAGTATTTCAGGGTTTACATTTAAAAAGATATCAGGAGAGTGGATGCACATGGGTTTGTGCAACTCGGGTATTTCAAAACTTTATGATAATAGAGTTCACTTCTTGAATAATAATATTTTCAGCAAAATAATCCCAGGACTATAAATATAATTCTTAACCAAATAATTTCATTAGTTACATTTCCAACTAGAGAAAAGTCGTTTTCTCTCTCACGGATCTTCGGGTTTTCATCCCAAATCGTGAGTACCCTTCTCTAGTTGTTTTATAATGCTTATAATGTGCTAAATAACATAGATTTAATAGCAAAACAACTAGATTCGGGAGTTTACCGCCCAAGAACACCTTGGGGAGTAAACTCCTATATAAGGCTTAAATGATGTCTAGTCCTTTCCCCGTGTTATGTAACTACCTTAGACTTGTATGTAGATGTATTTAAGACTAGAAATCATCAAAGAACACCAAGGTTTGGCTGTTCACGGCCCAAGAAGTTCTTGGACCGTGAACTCCAAATTCAAAGGCCAAAGAGTGTTTTAATCACTCCTAAAGCCTTGGACAATAGCCTCTATTTATTCCTAGTTAATTTAGGGACCTTAAAACATCAAAAACCCCTCCCAAAGAGAGATTATGGCCCTAATCTCCAATTGTTATGGTTCTTGGGCCGTGAACATCAAAAGGGTGTACCAAAGTGTGCTTAATGCCTTCATTAGCCTTAGATAATTGTCTAGAACCTATCCTAGATGAGTATGGGACTTGAAAACATAAAAATACCCATTTCCATATGAGTTTATGGCAGTAAACTCAAAATGAAATGGCCTTGGGGCCGAAAACTCCTAAAAGGAGTGTCTTGATGCCCTAAACTATTCCAAGGATTAAACCACCAAGTAGAATTGCTTCTAGAAATCAAGTAACACTTCAAAACACATAATATCATTAAGTTTGGGAGCTTACGGCCGTAAAATCAAGGGTTTACGACCGTAAACTCCTTGTGTGGGGTTTAATGAAGAGTAAACACATGTATAAGGTCTGTTGGAACCCTAAACCCCTTTAGCCTTGTCCCACAACAACTTAGATGCAACCCTTAGGACTTATAACACTTTTACAAAGTGTTTTCATGTTCTAGAGTGTCCCAACTTAATTTATTAGTTATAATTTGGCTAATTAGTTATATATATGTTCATTATATGATAACTAGGCTCGTGCGTGTGTACAAGTCTCCGTTTGCTACCTAGCACAGTATCCGACACTTCAATCCAATCCACTCACCACAAGTGAGTTCATACCCCTTTAATTAACCTTTGAAATACTTAAATGTTTTAAATGCTTTTATGGGGGGAATACAAGTTGAATAATTATAGTTATTACATCAATCACATGTGATTAATAATTACAAAACCAATGATTTTATTACTGTTTATCAAATTGTTTTACTTCAAACTGCTTTACAAACTCTTTTACTTATCAATTACTTTTATTTAAACTTTTTTATATTTCTTATAAGTTGCATGCCCGTATATGTATAGTTATATAAGTAATGTTTAAAAGGCTTATGAAGGTCGTCCACCCTATTTCCTTTTCCTCGATTTGGATGTGGTCTGGTGGGATATCGGTTAGCCGTCTGAAGGTCGTTTCAATATTAATTATATATCATGTGTACATATATAGTCATAAAAGTTCTTCCATATTCATGCGTACTAGTTACATCATTAGTAAGTTACCATCGGGGTAACACAGGATCATACTTATACTCTTGCTAGATCGATGAGTCAGTTCATTCATGAGTCAGTACTTAGTACCATGAGAACATATACATTACATTACTATGAGAACATATACAACTATACTAGAAGAAGAACATATACAACTATACTAGAAAGAGAACATATACAACGATACTAGTACAAGTAACAATACATTACATATACATAAATACGTTAACAATTGTGATCCACTGTATCGGAGCATGCCTTAAATGTCATGGCCCGAGTTGTAGCTAGAGTCTCTTGGAGGGAGAGCGTGAGTTTGCGTATAGATCTATACTGGATTGACTATCCTACACCTTGCTGCTAGCTACAGCCGGACCTGCAGGTCTGCGGGTGCCAAATGTCATACATTTTTACGACCATACCTTTGTCGTTGTTACCAGTCGATAGTATGGTACAATTAATCACATGATACCTTAATATAAATCCGGTTTAAGGTAGTTAGTACAGCAGTAGTTCCTATAATACAACACTACGGTACTACAGTAATTTATCCTTTATATACATTTAGTGATCATTTCACGTAAACATTAATGTACAAACTATATTTTGATAATGATAGTTACACTTGGGAAAATTACACACTTTTACGATAAACGAACGTACAAAATAGTTACGCCTTGGTAGAAAGCTACTTTTAATAGAAAATATAGGTTTTTCTGAGAGGTTCAAACTTTTACAAACACGTACAAACATTCACATAGTTTTCTCACCAATGCTTACAAACTCATGTTTAAACCACGTTCAAACGTTTTCATATAAACACCGACACTAAAATACTTATGAACTCACCAGCTTAATGTTGATAAACTCTTTCAAAATAACTTGTATTCTCAGGTCGTCAATAAACAGGTACCGAGGCCAGCTTTTGAGAAGATGGAGCGCATCCAAGACTCATCTTATTATTTTGATTTACATTTTTGGTGTCTATAATTGTACAGAACACGCTTTTATTAAAAATATATATTTAATGAAATGGATGATCTTGTTTGCTTATTTACTGTTATACTGTGTTGTGATACTTTACATGACGTCCTCCGCCCGAGAATGTTTCCGCCGTTCTCGGTTTTGGGGTGTGACAACTATTGCTACGTTATGGATATAATTTTCTCAAAATTAAACAGGAGTTACATTAAGCTTGCGTGGTTTTTAGGGGAAAGAAACAAACCATAATTGGAATGTTGCAGAAATGGTTCCTAGGATTTGGGCAGGCAATCATAATAAAGCCTAGCCCTTATTTCTCTTGCAAAATTGATTTCCAAAAATTGCATAATACCCCTTGGACATATAAACTTCTATTATTATTATTATTATTATTATTATTATTATTATTATTATTATTATTATTATTATTAGTAGTAGTAGTAGTAGTAGTAGTAGTAGTAGTAGTATTAATATTAATATTATTATCACTTTAACCCCTTTACATATGTATATTGCCTTTTATTTATATAATTACTTGCCAAACCTTAAAATTTAGTGTTTAGTTATTTAATTACTTGTTATTATTTATCAAGCCCATTTCAAATTTATTAAATGAAAACAATTACAAAAACTATGAAAAGTTTAAACAGTTCAAGATCTGATTTCATGCCATTCTTGGTAAACCAAAAGAAGAAATATGGTTTTCATTTAAGATTATCAAAATTCTTAATATCACCAAGGATGTATATTTGAAGGGATTTTTCCTATCTATTAGTATAAATTATGAGGGGAGGTAATGAAGTTTATGATTTCATCATTGTTGATTTTCTATTAACGAACGTAAATGACTTTTTGAGCTTGTTGTTGGTTTTTTTTTTTAAGAATTGATTAGATGAATTTATCACCAATAAATCAAAATGTCTACAATATTGGATATCTATATATGAGGGGATTCATGGAGTATTACTATGCATAGATTGCAGAAGCCTTTGGAGAGACAGTCGAGAATCCTTGTACTGTATTGAAGGATAGAAGTATAAAATGTGATGAAATTGTCAGAGATCCATGGGGGATTGGATACTTGGAAGGAAGACCAAGGGAATTCAAAAGAGATTAGTTTTTAATACTGATTGCTATGAAATATGTCAATCCACTCATATTCAAAATCTGTTGATTCATATATTTTTTTTTTGCAGCCTTATTTCAAATCCAGACAAGAGGGAGATTTGGGAATTACTCTCGTGGTGATTGGAAGTTCAGAAGGCTCTGCTCAATATTACACATATATGTAGATGACTTCGAAGATGGTTGAATCTTCACAAAGGAGGAGATTTATTGTGAAGTGTCAGCAGCTGATAATATCCAAAGTTGGAACATCCAAAGTGAATGAGACTGTTTGAAATGATGTCTATACTAAAGTAGGTGCTAAATTGTATGTAGATGAAATCATCTTAATAGGTAATGATCAGCTGCTCATTAATCAATTCATTAGTAAATCAACAATGAGTTTGCTACAAAGGATCTTGGCCCTTTAAATTATTTTCTTGGCCTTGAAGTCTCTTACATCGATGATGGCTTATTTCTTACACAAACGAAATATTCTCATGATATTCTCACTCGTGTTGGTCTACTTGATGTGAAACCTATGTTTACACCCTTGTCAATAACTGAGATTCTCACATCGACTGGAGATTTATTTCATGATCCTATCAGGTCATTAGTTGGTGCGCTACAATATCTTACTATCACTTGTCCAGATCTTTCATATGCAGTTAATCAAGTTAGTCAATTTCTTCATGGTCCTACTAATGATCATTTTCAAGTTGTTAAGCGGATTCTACAATATGTCAAGAGTACTATTTCCTATGGTTTGCATTTTCAACATCAAAAAATGTCTTTATTGCTTGGATACCCTGATGCTGATTGGGCCAGATGCATTGAAACTCGACGATCTACCTACGGATACTCCATTTTTCTTAGTGGAAATCTGGTTTCTTGGAGTGCCAAGAAACAACCCACCGTTTCTCGTTCTAGTTGTGAATCGGAGTATCGTGCTATGGCAAATACAGTTGTTGAAATCGTTTGGGTTACCAACTTGCTTCGTGATCTTCATGTTGTCCCTACCGTTGTGCCTACTCTTCTATGTGATAATAAGAGTTCCTTATTCCTCAGTCAAAATCCAATCTCTCACAAGCGCGCCAAACACATTGATATAGATTATCACTTTGTTCGTGAACTTGTTGCTTCTGGTAAGCTGATCACTCGGTACATTCCCACTCATCTACAACTAGCCGATATCTTCACCAAGAGTCTTCCACGACCTTCGTTTGAGCTTTTTCGTGCCAAGCTTCGTGTTGGACCTCCTCCTCTCAGCTTGAAGGGGGTATTAGAGATAATTCAATACAATTAGATTTTATTTTATTTAAGTTTTAAATCTCTATTTGTATGGCTAGTTAGTTACGCTCTCTTGTATTTGTGTACTATATATACCATCAATATACAACATATAATTTTAAGGGAAAATCAATAACTCTTATATTAAGCTTATTATCATCAATATACAACATATAATTTTAAGGGAAAATCAATAACTTTTATATTAAGCTTATTAATCTCCTTCTGTCTGTTTCATCACGTCGCATAGATAGCTTATGGCTTATGTTATTCTAAGATAGTTTGTTATGCTTAACTGTTTTAGTCCACATGTTATATTATATTTAGATGTACGTACACCTTGTGTCTATATATAAGGTGTTAGTCTTTGTGAGAGGTTAGGAGAGTTATTTGTATGCTCACAACATGCTAGTTACTTGAGCTATTAATATTGTAATGCTATCAACATCTAATCAAACAACAAAACTGTTATATTTAACATTTGGTGTTCATATTTTCATTGAACTATTGGATTGCTCTCGAGTCAAATACTCATCAGTTATATATAACCCAAGTAAAAGAATGTTTCAATTTTTTGTTATTAGCACAATTGAAATAGTTCCTTATCATAATGGCAATATCTTTTGGGCAGTGGCGGACGCAGACTGTTTTAGTAGGGGTGTCCCTCATACTTCAAGCGGGTGCACCTAATAGAAAAAAAAAAAAAAAAAAAAAAAAAAAAAAAAAAATTACACTGCGTGCCGGAAATTGAGCAGTGGCCCGGGACCCCAAAGGCCCTTAATAGGTCCGCCAATGCTTTTGGGTGTTATTTAAGATAGAACATCTCTGGAAAATGCGAAAGGGAGTTAAGATAAGTGGGCCATTGGAAAACATGATTGATCTCCTTTCTCATTCTTCTTCGCATGACCGGTCCAAGTAAATTTGAGGCCCGGTGAATTTTGGTTTTCCCGTAAAAGAACATAAAAATCTAATTGTCGTGAGAAACTAAAGGTAAGACTTCAGATATTTGGAAAACCGAATATATATTTGGTTTAATTTTTCAATTTATAAATACCGGAAAATATATATATATATATATATATATATATATATATATATATATATATATATATATATATATATATATATATTACAAGATGGAAATCTTAATCGATGGCATTTTATATATAACATACTTGATTAAATGCACGTAAAACTATTATTATCACTGTCTCATATATATTTTTAATCAATTTTAGAAAAAGGTGATAGATTAGCATAAGAACCAAACTTTTTATTGACCCAAGTATTATCGATTTACGAGAAAGTAAATTTCGTTGAAGACCTTACGACTAGGGGTGAGCAAAAACCGAACCGCAAACCGAAAAAATCGCATAAACCGAAACCGAAAAGAAAACCGATAGTGCGGTTTTTAGTTTTGCAAAAACCGAAAATGTTCGGTGCGGTACGGTTTCTAGTCTTACAAAAACAAATAATGTTTATTACATTTTTTAACATTTAAATATGAAGAATACTAGTGATGATAATATCATTTTTATGAATACATTAATTGATATTATCACATGTATATGTGAAACGAATATTATATTTAAGTTGTATTATATTCAAGCATTAGAAACATGTTAGATGAGTAGTTATGTAATTTGATTTCAAACCAAAAGATGGCGGTATCAGTTAATCTTCAAGATATCATTTAGGCTTTAATTTTGTCAGCGTTATAAGACTATCCCCGATCGCCTTTGAGATAAATCTTTCATCATTCTAACCTTTCATATAAGAGAGTCCATCTGGTTCTCCTCATCTCTATTTAAAGTTTCTCAAAAAATGATTAACACTTCTTATCCGAGTTAAAGTAACTCGTTGGGTTACTGAGTTTTAGGGAAAAGGCAAAACATAAACCAAATAAAAAAATTTGACAAAAAACCGCAAAAAAAATAAAATAAAATAAAAAAAATAAATAAATAAACGAACCACATAAAACTGAACGGTGCGGTTTCTAAAATACAAAAAACCGAAGTTGCGGTTTTTGGTTCGGTTTTGGCCAAAAACCGCACCATGTTCACCCCTACTTACGACTTTTTATTTATAAATCAATTATTCTGAAACGGCAAGGCTTTAAATTATTTGACTATTATATCTTATGCAACATTGTTCTATTGTTAGATTTTTGGTTAGTATAATTAAAAAGTGTTTGTATCTTATGTAGTTAATATTGTGTTATTATTAGGGTTAGTATAATAAAAAGTGTGAATAAAAGGAATCGAACTCAGCCATGTTTTCTTAAAAGAGAGCAAGGGGTGGGTCAGTTACGGTTTTGACTGCACATTTCTTCTTCTATTTGACTTCTTGAACATCATAAGTGCATGGGAAGAGAAGACAATTTAGCATGGATTGGGAAGGTTATGGGTTTTGTACGAAAATTGCAGCCCCTTTGATTTCTTTCTTTCTTGTTCTTCTTCATGCTACAGCAGAAAATTAATAAGGAATTGACCACTCTAGCACTCCTTTTTCTTTGACTTTCATGCCTGACTTGTGGAGTAATTGTCTTGCCTTATTTTTGCTATTCTTTTGTTTTTGCTTCAGGAGCATCACGTGGAATATGGGAGGAAGATGTCTATATGGGTTTAAAATAAATGAAATCATGGTGGGTAATAGGGATGTAGCTTGTACCATAACGACTAAAAAAATGAATGATTTATTGTACTGTTCTTATTTTGATTTTGGTGGACGTAATATACAAGCAAATGGAAAGTGAGTCTTAATTGTTGTAAAATAATTTGGTTGGTTTAGAAATAAATTATAGCAAAGTGTGGAGTGTACAAAAAAGGAACGAAACCAAAATAAATAAATAAATAAATAAAATAAAAAAGAACGAAGCTAATGCACATAAAATTGACGCAAGAAACTAAAATATCATCACAAAAACTTTCATCAAGTATATCGCATTGGGAATTGAATCGGTTTTGTGTAAGGTTTCAATTCCGCATCAACTTCTATAGAAATTTTCAACTAATTAAACCAAAATCCTAAACAAAGTATATGCTGATAATGCAAAACCCCAAAATGAAAACCAATAACACATTGTTTTGATCGAAAAATGATTAAAGGAATATCAACCAAATTGTATGAAAGGTTGTGGTGTTGTCATGAAGTGAAAGTAACACAAGTAACCATAAGAAAACCATTGATCCTTGCTAGTATCTCTGACACAAAACTTTAGGAGGTGATAATGATCAACTGTCTTTTTTAATCTTATTAATCGCAATGTAAATTACAGAAATGTGTTTGAAAGTACGAGTACAAATGATTAAGTAACTCTAACTGTGTATGTATGTGTGTGATCTATACATGTGATTTACAACCTATGTTGACTAATGAAGTGTCCTATATTCTCATGATGATGTTGAATAAGCATTTGCATGTTGTTTTGACTTGGCAGTTCCGAGTTTTAAGCTTGACTGGAACGATAAGTGTTGACCTGTCTTTAGTTTACGATTTATGCACATGTGAATAATAAATAATAAATATATTCGATAATTCCGTTAGGAAAATATATTAGTAATATTCATGATCATGAGTGTTTTTCTTAGGATCCTGACTTCACTTCAAGATTCGAGATCAGTGAATGTTTCAGAATCTTGACCCTTAACAATTGCCACAAATTATACCTGCAAAATATTTGAATTAATTCTTAATATTTAAAGAGTATTGTTTTGCTTAAAAAATTACACAAGTGAAACCCAACCAAATGTATGAGAGACTATGATATTCACGATAAAACAAGTACAAAATGATGATCAAAGTGACACGAGCGGTTTACAAGGAAAGCCTTTGATCTTTGCTAGGACCTCCGGGACAAAACCTTGGGAGGTGACAATGATCACCTATCTTGATGATTTTATTGATTACAAATGTTTATTACACAGATGAATGTGTAAATGTAAGTGCAAATATCATAGCAGAACTAGTCATTGTTTTGGTAAAACAAGCAAGAGTCAACCAAATTTTATGAGAGGTTGTAATGTTCCAAAGGATGGAAAATGGGAAGATGGATGGCATAATGGTCTGTGAAGTTAAGCACATATGACATAAAATACAAACCAAGATCTGCTATAAAATCCCAAGCAGTGGTAGATTTTGTGGTTGACTTTAGTGATGATCTAAGAGTCGAAGTCAAAATAAAAGCCAAACAAATTCTAGAAGAAGAGAACATGGGAAGATGAACGCTATTCACAGATGGAGCATCAAACCAAAGAGGAACTATATTGGCGATCACATTAACATCACCATAGTGGGACATCCTACCCCAAGAAATCAGTTGTGAGTTCAATGCGACCAACAACGAAGCAAATTACGAGGCACTAATCATGGGACTACAACTAGCCAAAGATCATCAAATCAAGGATCTTCAGTTATTTGTCGATTCTTTATTATTAACTAACCATTTTAAAGGATTCTATGCACTAAAAGGAGACAAGCTAGCAATACCTCCACATGCTCAAAAACCTGGCCTCAGAATTCGAAACATTTAGCCTAAACTGTAACATCCATAAAATTCATAAAATTTAAAACTTTTTCAAGCATTCTGATGTGTATTTTTCATGCACTGGGTTTTTTATTTATAATTCCTAATTTATCACATCTAAACCACACCTTACAGGCAGTGAACCCGATCGAGTATAGTATAGCTTTGATAAGAAAGGGTGTCGAACACAAGGGGAACGGTAGTGAATTAATTTAAAATATTTGATTATAGGTTACAAAACACACGAAAGCAGTAAAGAAATGGTTTATTAATTCTCAGACGAACAATTAATTAACAAATCTCGATAAACTAAAAGGAAAACAAATCTCTTCAGGTACTTTGGTTTAGATAAATTACACCTTAAAAGCATAGACAATTGCATACACAAATTCATTTATTCACGTTCACCAATTCCTAAAATGATTAGATTCGCGTTCACTATTACTAGTCCTTTAGCGAACAAGTTAATTCAAACAGTGATCAGTTGATTAAACTAACATGTTTCCTAGTGTTCAGTTCGTATCAAGCAAGACTTGTAATAATAGTTAATCAAATTACTAATTCAATTTAACCTCTTGTTGATGGTCATCAAACAAGGCTCACACATTAACTTACTTATTTCCGAGTTAACCCTAGATTCATGTTCACTACTACTAGGCATACAATCTTGTTTTCACGAAACTATATGATTCAAGCAATTAAGAAGATGTTCATACAACTCAATAAACTTGATTATTAACATAAAATATTTATCATTAACACATAAGGATATTTTAACAAGCTCAACAAGATAAATTAAACACGAATAAAACAATCCAAATAGCAACTAATCCATAAATCAAGGTTTAATCTAATCATAAACAAAAAGCAAAAGGTTTTTTACACCTAAATTAGAAAGTAAACACATAATGGAATCATAATGGAATGCTAAACATGGTCACGATAACAAACCACATGATTACCGACATGAATCCGCTCTCCAATCCCTTAGATCTCCGCTCCCGTTAGCTTAACGGCCCTTTGGCCGCCTTCTAGACCCTCAAAACGGCAGCTATGAAGTTTTCTTGTCGCACAAGTCGAAGTGGAATATCATAGATTATGAAAATGGTGGAATGATATGGGGTATTTATAGTTGATGGAGATGGAATTATATGGAATATTAGAGTTGGATTGGAATAAGGAAACTAATGGTGGCTTAGGGATTAAGCAAATAAAAATAAGATAAGTGGTGCTTGGGGAATAAGTAACTTGGAGGGAATTTTCGTCCAGCTTTTATGCTTCATCTTCAAGGCCGATTTTGGATAAGATAAGTGTCTAATTAGCCAAAAGTCCCTCTCACATAAGTCGTAGGAAATTTCGTCTAGTTTTCAGAACGTTTTGAATCTCGTAAATTGGACTTGTGAGTCATCAGAAATACCCGAAACACTGAAGAGGGTTTAATCTGCCAATAATATCCTTTTTGCATCTTTTCAGCTCCATTCTCTTCCTTTTGCTTTCCAACTCCCATTTTTACTGTAATTGAATATTTCAAAGCATATCAAGTATCTTTTAGTTACAAATAATATAAAAACATAGAATAAGATAATAAGAAAACATCATAAATATATGTATAAAATAGACGTTATCACATTCAAAAACCATTACTTATTACAAAATGTTTTCAAAATAGTTTCATATAAGAGTATCCCATAAATCAAAATAATAAAACGTGACGAGGAGCACGATCAAGCCATCGCCTTTCCACAATCATCTGAATTACCTAAAACCAAAACCAAAATTGTAAGCTCGAAGCTTAGTGAGTTCCCCCAAAATACCCGCACAACAAGCAACATACACATAATAACAGCATACTATGGGCCAAATCAACCATCGGGTTGGAATGCCCCAGGCCCTTAACCATCGGGTTGGAATGCCAACATACTATGTGTCTAGTCATCCTCAGGATGGTATACCCTCGGCCCACAACCATCTGGTTGGAATGCCCACATACTACGAGTCCAATCATACTCGAGATGGTATACCCTCGGCCCACAACCATCGGGTTGGAATGCCCACATACTACGAGTCCAATCATACTCGGGATGGAATACTCTTGGCCCACAACCATCGGGTTGGAATTCCCCAGTCTGTTGGCTCTCGCACACAACAGATAAGCCTCAACCACCAATCAACCATGTGCACATATATATATAAGATAATCACATAACAGTCTATAGACAGACAAACCGATTTACAGATCACTATGCATAGCAACATCCTATCTACCAGGATACCGATCTAACTGATCATACCCACATAGAAACATCCTATCTACCAGGATACCGATCTAAAAGATCACACTATCAATAAAGCAGGATAATAATCCAAAGGGCCGGCCTTGGTGCCTTAGACCCTTGAGTGTAGTTGAAAACTCACCTCACAAGTAAAGTTGAATTGAAAAGATCAACTCCAAAACATGCGCTCGAAACTCAAACACCTACAACCACCATTGATCCAAATTCCATAAATTCCCAAATTAACAAAATGCCCTCAGAAGTCAAACTTGGTCAACCCTGGTCACAGTCATAGTCAACGGTCAAGGTCAACAGTCTATGTTGAACCAACTTGTCGATTGCAGCTTATAGACTCGTCGAGTTCCTTCAGAACTCAGAAAGTCGTAAAAACCCCAATCAACACGCCGAGTTACCAAGTAACTCGTCGAGTCCAAGCAGCATCCAGAATATCGGGAAAACCCTAACCAACTTGTTGAGTTGACTATGCAACTCGTCGAGTTCCTTCAACCCTTATTGAAATTCAGACTTTTTCAAACTAAACCAATGCTCTAAAATGTAAATCTATCCTCCTAGTGTGTAGTTACCACATACAGTTGCTAACTTCATGTGCATGCAAGGCTTGAAGAAGCTAAAACACTCAAAACTAGTCATAGGAAGAGGTTTAGGGCATGTAGAAGAGCCAAAGCTTCATAAAGCTTGAGGATTTATGTCCATGAGGGTCTAGAGGAGTCCAGATCTGAAGTTACAACCTCAAATCGAGCTCAAACAAGGAATGCTTCAAGAATAAGCTAGAAATGATCCTAAACTCTACAATGAAGAGATCTAAGAAGAAAATGATCAAGGTAATGACTTTTTACCTTCAAATGTATGCCAAGACGATGTAGATGCTGGATCTACAAGCCCCTTCCCGTTCCAAGCTTCTAAATCTTCAAGTCTCTTCAAGAATGCACCAAAAAAACACTTTTAGCCTAACAAACTGATATAGGCATATTTAGTCATATAATTCATGCATTATTTTAATACTTTATGTTGATTTTATCTCATTTAAAGAATAAAAGGTGCTTAATTAGTTTAGAATTTCATTTTTCAGCAATAATGACATGCTCGGATGGAAAAGGAAGCGGAATTGGCGATTGGAAGCTTGGATCTTGGATTTTGAAGAAAGAAGGATGTTGATGGACAGCTTGACCCCTCGTCAGTGTTTTGGCCATAACTCATGAACCGTAACTCCAATTGATGATATTCAAAACGTTCTGAAAACTAAACACAATTTCGGATGAATTTCTTGTTTTGATAAAATGTTGATTCCAAGCGGACTCAACGAGTTGGGCCTCATTCTCTTATCTTTGATTCGACGATTTTATTCCATTCAACGCGGGCATTGTCTATATTTTTGAAGATCGTTTTCTAAGCATTTCTAAGAAGCTTTTTCCGGAATATTTAGAGCTGTCAACCACACGAGACATTTGACACCCAAGGCGTGGATGAGCTATCCCCATACCAAAGTCAGCTGAAGTTGGAGCTTACAAAGAAGAATAACAACCTCGCAACTACTATCCCAGGGGAGTTTGTTCCAATTCTCTCTTTACTTTTATGTTTTTTAAACATAACATGCAATGGGGACATTGCATGAATTAAGTGTGGGGTAGTGGTTGGTTACATTAGTCATATTAGAATCCTAGGTATATTTTTAAAAATTTTAACAAATTTTTGCATAAAAATTGCTAGGATTAATTTAGAAAATCATGGTAAAAGCAATTAGGATTCCATGCTAGTATTGTGTTTGATGATTCTTTGAAGACCCAAATGTTTAGTTGAGCCAATATATGTTCTAGTGCATTTGTGGCCTCCTTTATTCTAATGAAATCATGGGACAAAAACATGAACTCGCTTGGTTTGAGGGATGCAATATGTTTAGTATCGTGAACCTGAAATGTATCCAGGAAGACTAATACTTTAACCAATAAAGGTTGAAGTGGAGCACCCTTGCTTAAGCATGTAGGTTTTAAGTAGAGAGAGAGAGAGAGAGAGAGAGAGAATTACAAGAAAAAGTTGTAAGAATTTTGGAGCAGTTAAAGTGAAGATCAAAAGATCAAAATTCTGAAAAAATTCAAAAAGTTGAAGATACCAAAAATCAACAAGGTGGTGAATTCAAAGAAATCAAAGATTAAATATCAAAGAAGTAAAGAATTCCAAAAGAGCTCCATAGTGGTATCGAAAAGTTGCAATTTTCTAGATTATGTACGCTTGGGTTGCTTGACCAAAAATACTTTGAGGTTAGGAAGTTTTCTGCGGATGGATTCGGTGGGATGCATAAAATGAGCGTTGTTCAAAAGAAGTGGGCGAGTGTTTATGAGGATTGTGAGTATTTAGAATTAGGGGGTCCTTAGGAAAAATTTTAGACACAAATGCATTCGTTTCGGTCTTGACACAATGGTTGGGTTTGGTTGGAGTAATTTTATGTGATACTAGTATGCTAAAATTCAGTTTTGCTTGGGGACAAGCAAAAGTCAAGTGTGGGGTATTTTGATATAGGCATATTTAGTCATATAATTCATGCATTATCTTAATCCTTTATGTTGATTTATCTCATTTAATGAACAAAAGGTGCTTAATTACTTTAGAATTTCATTTTTCAGCAATAATGACATGATCGGATGGAAAAGGAAGCGGAATTGGCGATTGGAAGCTTGGATCTTGGATTTTGAAGAAAGAAAGATGTTGTTGGACAGCTTCACCCCTCGTTAGTGTTTTGGCCATAACTCATGAACCGTAACTCCGACTGATGAGATTCAAAATGTTTTGAAAACTAAACACAATTTCGGACGAATTTCGTGTTTTGATAAAATGTTGATTCCAAGGGGACTCGACGAGTTGGGCCTCAACTCAACGAGTTGGTCTGAAGTTTCGCGATTCTTAACGTTGACTTGTCGTACACAGGTTTTAAATGATGGACTCGTCGAGTCAGTCACTGGACTCGCCGAGTCACCCCTGTTTTCAAAATTTATATATATAAATGCTTCTCATTCGAACCCTAACTAATGGGGGAAGTTTACGATGATTTTTGGAGGCCATAAGGGTTCTTAGAAGCTGTGGTTTTCGAGATTTCAACCTAGATATCAATTTGGAAGAAGATCAAAGGCAATAACACACTACCTTTACCTTAATCTTTTGCATAACCCATGTTTCAATCATTAGATTATGTTTTTAGTTTGTTATTTGTTGTAGATATGAGCTAAAAACTCATAACTTCTGTTTAGGATAGATGATTTTATAAATATGGTTTGATTTCATGATTGGATTGATTCAATTAGGTGACTTTGTTTTGTTAACCTTATTAAAGATCCTTATGTGTTAACAATAACTATTTTCTATAAATTAACTAGTAATTAAGTTGCATGAACATCTCTTAGTTGCTAAACTCATATGATTTATATGAAAACATTGTTATATGCCTAGGAATAGTGAACTAGGGTTAACTAGAAAATAGGTAAGTTAATGTGTGAGCTTGTGTGATGAACCATCAACAAGAGGTTAATTGAATTAGTAATTTGATTAGCTAAGTACAAGTCTTACTTAACCCGAATCAATATACTAGGAAACTCATTAGTTTAACCAACTGGCCACTGTTTGAATTAATTTGTTTTCAAAGGATTAGTAATAGCAAACGTGAACCTAATCACACTAATCGGTAACTAATGCCAATTAATCCATCGCACTTGCCATAAAATCAACCATAAGAATAAATGATTCAAACCTAAACAGAAGTCTCTTTTAATATTGAATTTAGTTACCTTCTAGTTCCTTAGTTATTAATTTTATTTGTTTGAGTGTTAATTGATTGTTTAAGTTTCTAGTCTTGCAAAACTAGAGAACCCCCTCTTTTATTAATTGTTTTAATTAGATAATATTAGTATTTAATTTAATTATTATCATTCCCTGTGTTCGATACCCTATTTACCTGAACTAAACTGATAATCGATAGGTACACTGCTTTTCGTGTGTTTGTCCTTGTGTTTAAGTTGGTAGGATTAAAACTAGTGCATTCCATATGCGTCACACACACACTCAAAAGTAAGTTAGCTCGATTAGTGTTTGATTATGGACGTGCAAAGTGGTAAGGAGGCTGGAGGAAAGGACTTAAGGTCCTTTAAATAGGGTGCAAACCCTAAAAATTAGGCGTTTCAAAAACAGCCTCTACTCGTCGAGTTGGTCCTCCAACTCATCTAGTAGGTCCTAAAGTTTACACAGGCTAACCAGTCTCTACAAGACGAGTTGGGGCAACCAAATCGTTGAGTAGGTCCACATATATGATTATTAAAGATTCAAACTTATACATGGGAGTCGAGATATTACAATTCACCCCTACTTGAACTGGACTTCGTCCTTAAAGCCTGTTGCAGCGAACAAATTCGGGTAACGCTCCTGCATCTCAGCCTTGGGCTCCCAAGTCTACTTAGATCCCCTTCGGTGCTCCCATTGTACCTTTACCGAAGGTACCTACTTGTTCCGTAAAGCCTTCACTTTCCTCTCCAGAACGGACACTAGCCTCTCCACATAATTCAGACGCTCATTGACCTGAATATCATTTAATGACACCACTGCCTCCTCATCCAATATGCACTTCCGCAAATGCGAGACGTGAAAAGTGTTGTGAATCTGACTGAGCTCCTCTGGGAGGTCCAGTGTATATGCCACCTTGCCAACCCTATCAACTACCTGAAAAGGTCCAATGTATCGGGGACCCAACTTCCCCCTCTTTCTGAAACGAATCACACCATTCTAGGGTGAGACCCTCAGTAGTACCATGTCACCAACCTGAAACTCCAACTCAGATCAACGTCGGTCGGTGTAACTCTTCTGCCGACTCTAAGCAATCTGCATCTGCTGGCTGATCTGATAAATCCTATCGGTAGTCTGCAGAACTACCTCGTTCTGTCCCATCACCCTGTGACCAACCTCACCCTAACAGACTGGGGTGCGACATCTCCCTTCATACAACAGTTCAAATGGTGGAGCACTAATATTGGAATGAAAGTTGTTGTTATAGGAGAACTTTACAAGCGGTAGGTAGGAGTCCTAGCTCCCATCGAAGTCGATAACGCAGGGTCTCTGCATATCCTCGAGAGTTTATATGGTCCACTCACTCAAGCCGTCTGTCTGCGGATGAGAAGTTGTATTGAAATGCAGCCACGTGCCCAGTTCCCCGTGGAACTTCTGCTAGAAATGGGAGGTGAACTGAACATCACGATCTGAGACACTAGCACCCCTTGGAAAGCAATGATCTCGCGGATATACATGTCGGCCAGCTTCTCAGCCGATGAACTCTCCCGAATAGGCAGAAAATGGGCACTCTTGGTCAATCGATCCATGATGACCCAAATAGCGTCGAATCCCTTATCCGTCCTTGGTAGCTTGGTGATAAAATCCATCATGATCTGCTCCCATTTCCACATGGGAATCTCTAGAGGCTGCATCTTGCCATGCAGCCTCTGATGCTCGGCCTTGACCATTCGGTGGGTCAAGCACCTCTCAACGTACCATGCGTTTTCATCTTCATGCATGGCCACCAATAACTCAATGACAAATCCCGGTACATTTCGGTAGACCCAGGTGAATAGAGAAGCGAGACTTATGATTCTCCTCCAGTACAATCTGTCTGACCCAACCAGACATCGGAACCCAGATCCGACCGCAAAAGGTCAACAATCCGCGACTATCCTGCACAAACTGGGTATTCTTGCCCCTAATCCTCTCAAGCTTCCAGTTCTCCTGTCGCATACCCTCAGCCTGAGCTTCCCTAATCAATCTCACGAGTGGATAATCCACTGATATCCTCATACATGCAACTGGAACAGAAGATCCATCCGACATGCGGCTCAGGGCGTCCACAACCACTTTCTCTTTACCTAGATGGTAAGAGATCTCGCAGTCATAATCCTTGACTTTGTATAGCCACCTGCATTTTCTCATGTTTCGGGTCGGCTGATCCATGATGTGTCTCAGGCTCTTGTAGTCTGTGTATATGGTATAGCAGACCCCATAGAGGTAATGTCTCCAAATCTTGAGAGTGAATACCACAACTCCCAAATTCATATCATGAGTGTGGTATCTCGTCTCGTGCGCCTCAAAACTCCTAGTAGCTCACGGAGATGCTCCTCATGCTGCTCCCTTGTCTTGGAATACACCAAGATGTCATCTATAAACACAATGACTGAGCGATCGAGTATCGGTCTGCATACCCGATTCATCAAGTCCGTAAACACTGTCGGCGCGTTAGTGAGACCAAATGGCATCACCACGAACTTGTAATGTCCATAACGAGTCTGTAACGCGGTCTTCTCCACGTCCTCCTCCCTAACCCTATCCTGATGGTATCCGGACCTCATGTCTATCTTTGAGAACCAACATGCTTCCTGCAACTGATTGAAAAGATCATCTATCCTTGGGAGTGGATAACGGTTCTTCACCATCAACTTGTTCAACTCCTTGTAGTAAATGCACATCCAGTGTGAACCATACTTCTTCTTGACGAAGAGTATTGGCGCTCCCCATGGAGAACTGCTCGGACGGATGAACTGCTTGCCCAACAGTTCCTACAACTAATATCACAGCTCATGCATCATTGTGAGCAGGTCGGCCATATTTCTGCTTCTTCAGTCTATTAGGGATGCGTTCGGGAGATCTTCAAGGTATCCTTCCCGATAGACTTGATTTCGATTCCCATGGGGGATGTATATGTGATTGTGGATTTGGACTGGTTGAATTGCTTCGGTGCCATGATCGACTGCGAGGGTCAGCGGGTGGTAGTTCGAACCCCACGTAGGGGAGAACTGGTTATCTACGGTGAGGGAACCAGATTATGTTCAGGATTTTGCTTAGATGTTAGGGCTTCGCAGTGCTTTTAGGACAAGTGTGCGTGTTATTTAGCGTATGTGGTACATACATCGAAGATCTACAGAATGCAACCTTGCGTCGGCCTGACAGCTAGTAGGGGACATTGGGCCTTTATATGGCCCATCTGCTCACAATGATAACAAAGTCTGACCCCAAAAGTTGGAGTCCGCTGCCTACAATCCCTGTCAATGCGGCCCTGCTTGCCACACTTGTGGCATCCTAAAGAAGACCGAAAAACCTATCATGCGCCTTGCCGCACTTCCCACAAGTGCGACCCTTCTGACTCCCCTTGCCTGGAATCGGCGGCCCTAAATCGCTTCAGTGCAGCTGTGACTGCGTCGGGGCCTATCTCTGCTCTCTCAGCTATAACTCAAACTCTAAGTCACGCGGCCTAGCAGCCTCCTGTAACTTTAGTAATGTGTCACATGACTGGGTAGCAACAAACTGTATGATGTCAATCTTGAGCATGCTCAGATAACGAGTCATCTGATCCTGCTCAGATGCAAACTCCAGGAAAAACATCACCCTCTTAGTGAACAGGAAGGTGATCTCCGTCACCGACTCAGTACCCTGTCACATCTCCAGAAACTCCTGTGCCAGCCGCTCTCGCTCAACCCGTGAAATGTAGCAAGCATCGAACATCTCCCTTAACTACTCCCCAAGTAACTGTAGCTCTCTACTCATTAGAAATTACCCTGTCATCAATCTCCACCATTCCTTTGCTCCGGACCTCAGCAGGTTCAGAGCACACCTAACCTTCTGGTCAGTAGTACTGGACATGAACATGTGAAGAAGCATCCCTCCATGTTAGATAGCCTGTAACGTCCGTGTTTCTAAGCTAAGCATTAGTATAACGACGTAATAGTTAGGTTCAACCATTGTAACTCGTTTTGAAGTAATAAAGATGAATTACTTGAATATTATGTGAGTTATGTGATTTTATGTGCTTATATACTTGTTTATAATGATATAACAAATTAAGAATGAAAATAATCGTCAAAACTAAAATGTTAGATAAACCCTATATCGATGAAGAAATTTGTAGTGGTCGTGACAAGGATTCCATACATATAAAGAATGCCGAAATCCGAGTTATAACGAAAAAGTTATAGTATGTCGAAGTTTCTCGACAAAACCAGCACGACACTGCGTGACGTAAATAGTGGATTTACGATAGAGGACTTTTTGGCCTTAGTGATCTAAACGAAAGTCGTAGCATACGTTAAACCATGAGCATGCATGAAAAGAACGCCCAAATATGACTTTGTATGAGAAGTTATGATTTTTCTAAGTTTCGGATCAGGAGTACACAGCCCGGAGTTCGAATGTTAAATTGACCCATATTTGGCCGACACAACCTAAACGAGAATCGAACGTATCATTAATAGTAGTTCAACGGTAAAAAGACAGACGAAAACAGACGTCGGATGAAGAAGTTATGAATTTTTAACGGACTTTTCCTGTCCCGACCTGTTAAAAATATAACTTTAAAAATAAAGTCAGAATTAGCCGATGCATTCTAAACGAAAGTTGTAGAGTCCTGTCTTGCCTACGCGTGGATATAAAGAACGTTAAAAACAGAGCTCGTATGCGAAAATTGTGAATTTTGGAAGTCGGGATGCGAATTTGCGAGAGTGATGATGTGGAAAGATCTCGGCCCTCCCTTGCTCCCCAAGGTCTCGCACTCGAATGCTGATACCTGTCATTTTAGACACACAGCATACCCAAGGAATGCCTCGCGTCCAAGTACGCCCTGCGTATGAAGGAAGGACGTTGCACGGTCTCGTATGCTCGGTCTAGGAGAAGTCACGCCGCACCAAGCCGCTTCGGACACGTGTTATACGAACTTTTCCTTACACCCCGCGTAGATTAGCAGTATGCCCAGCATACCGAGGCCTCGCACCCAATCAAAGGGTTGCGAGGGCAACCTTACAATTCACACCTTTTCCACTAATCTCTAACCTATCCAACCCCCCCCCCCCCCCCAAGCCTAGGGAACCCCCTAGCACTAGAAGAAACCTCAGGAGCGCCCAACGGCTCCGAAAAAAAGAGCTTTTCTGCTCAGAAGCTCTGCTTCAGCGGAGCCCGGTTTTTAGTAAAACCCGTTGTAAGTGAGATATGTCTACCATACTTTAAATATAGCTTATATTTAAATATAATATTGTTATTATGAACCTATAAATAAGATTTATTAGTAATTTAAAGTCGTTATACTAATTGATCTACTTACGAGAATGATGTCTAGGCTGTGATTTAGTGAGGTGTTTAAAGTGTGATTTCCAAAAAGTATACTTTGTATACCAAATGGACCCTACCTCTGATATGATCCTACCTGGTTATTCCTTACTTGATAGATCATGAAGTAGACTCTGAGTTAATGATGAATATAGACTAATAATTAGTCGCAATGAATACTAGACTAAAATCTAGTGGTAAATTAAGCAAAGCGCTGTCTGAGTTCAGAATCCCCACTTACTTTTATCTTACACATAGATATGATGTATTTTATATAAATTACGTGTTATGTGTTCATATTATCTGTATACTTGCTAGCTATGTCGAATGAACAATTTTATACATGTTTAAATGATTTAAACAATATATGTATTTTATATCTACAAAAATGTTGGGTAAAACATGGGTAGATGTAATAGATGGTGTGTGATGAAATAAAATGATGATAGACCTCGAATTTTCTAGACAGTCCAGCCATCTAGCGGAGTATAGATGACGACCACGGAATTTTCTAGACAGTCCAACGGAACACTAGCAGGCTCACAATCTGTAGGTTTTTATTTGAACTAAGTGTTCACCAGCAGTACTCTATCCCCCTCATCGTTTCCTTATTTGACATAAACTGCTAAGGCACCTCCAAAGCAGTGTTGTCACCCCAATGAAAATCCTTAGGCTAGGACCCTTATATTATATGCTTTAGGGACGTAAAGTGAGGATAACGGGAACGGATAATCGGGTTTGATTGGTTTGATGAAGTTAATAAACTTATTATTGTCGGCTAAAAACCCTATGTGCCCACCAGGCTCCTAAGCCTGATCCACTCAGTTTCTTGTATTACAGGGTGTGGCACAAGGGCATAGTTGGATGACTTGATGAGGGATTATGGATTATAGGCCAGTAGATATAAATAAATATTGTAAGGCCTATGTTGTTCTGTTTATGCTTTTGATCTGTATCGAACATGACATCCCGAGGTTTTAATATAATGAAATATATTTCTTCGAAAATGCTTTGATAAATCTTTATCATATTCATTTTTTGGGAACAAATTCTGCAATACTTTTCTTTAAAAGGTTACTCTAATTTTCAAACAAAGCATAAACAAATCGGTCTCTTCTGGCTGTGAAAATGGGGATGTCACATAGCCACCTCATGGCTATGATCGGGTCCTACACCCCATCGAAGGTCGGAGGCTTCGTGTTATATATCAAAGTCCAGATACTGAAAGGCCTGACTTGCCCTTGCACCTACAGTCGCTACGGCTGCGGATGTTGTGGCAGCAGCTGTCTCCGTAATGGCTACATATATTTCTTTGAAATACTCCATCATGGCAGTCTTTATAGACCCAAACATCTCTGGAATCTGACCCCGAACAACCTCAACCACTTCCTCCCTGATGCGATCCTCTGTCAATGATGGCCTATCTTGGCTGACAGCTCCTCATACTGAAAATATACCAAGAAGATATCAGATAAACCGTATAGAAAATGGGGAACCAACTCCCAAGGAAGCCCTAGGGTTTGTGACTACCTTGCTACCTGTATGGTTCCTATGATTTTAGTAGTACGAGCCCATACTACCTTCCACACATACCCATATTTGTCTCAAGTATCATCACAACGCCCTAACAATATACATAAGCATGGAAAGTGCTCAATCCTTACTCCTAGTGGAAGGCTAAATATCTCATAACTGGCAGACTGACCCCGCACAACTCATCCATGAAACTTCCATGAACCTTGCAGCACTTGTGTATGTTAGTCATACATAATGTTGGATCCTATAGACATTCGAATATATGATCCTACCCTAAGGCCAAACCAAACATTCTCAGGCTATAAGATCTTAATTATATACAAGTATGATGCATACACTAAGCAACTACAGTAATGATGTCAATTTCATATAAGGAAAACCCTAGGCTATCAGGCATCATATAATCAGGCAATTCTATCATGCAGTTCTTGAATATCCCTAGCTTATCACTAGCATGTAGTTGTAACATATCACATTATTAAACAACCGCATGGTATTTTGGGGTCTACTTACTGGCTCCGGCTGATCGTACACTCTGTGTGCTGATTTCGTATTTAAAAAACCCTTTGAAAATCATTTTGAAAATCTTTTTCCATAGTTTGAGACTGGATTCACACAAGTGTTCCTCAAATTCACTCAAACTAAGGCTCTGATACCAACTTATAACATCCATAAAATTCATAAAAATTTAAAACTTTTTCAAGCATTCAAAAACCATTACTTATTACAAAATGTTTTCAAAATAGTTTCATATCATAGTATCCTAGAAATCAAAATCATAAAACATGAGGAGGCATACGATCAAGCCTTCGCCTTCCCGCGATACTCTGAAGTACCAGAAACCAAAACCAAAACTATAAGCCCAAAGCTTAGTGAGTTCCCCCAAAATACGCGCACAACAAGCAACATACACATAATAACAACTTATTATGGGCCCAATCAACCATCAGGTTGGAATGCCAACATATTATGGGTCCAGTCCTCCTCGGGATGGTATACCATCGGGTTAGAATTCCCACATACTATGAGTCCAATTATCCTCAGGATTGAATACTCTCGGCCCACAACCATCGAGTTGGAATGCCCCGATCTGTTGTCTCTCATACAAAGCAGATAAGCCTCAACCACCAACCAACCATGTGCACATATATCAGATAATCACATACCAGTCTAAAGAGAGAAAAATCAATCTACAGATCACTAAGCATTCCAACATCCTATCTACCAAGATACCAATCTAACTGATCATAACCACATAGAAACATCATATCTACTAGGATACTAATCTAACAAATCATACTATCAATAAAGCAGGATAACAATCCAAAAGGTCGGCCCTAGTGCCTTAGACCCTTGAGTATAGTGAGGAAAACTCACAACACGAGTAACACTGAACTGAAAAGATCAACTCCAAAACATAGCTCCAAATTCAAAAATCTACAACCAACATTGATCCAAATTCCATAAATTCCCAAGTTACCAAAATGCCCTCAGAAGTCAAACTTAGGTCAAACCTGGTCAAAGTCAAATTCAACGGTCAAGGTCAACAGTCCATGTTGACCCAACTTGTCGAGTGCAGCTTATAGACTCGTCGAGTTCCTTCAGAACTCAGAAAGTCGTGAAAATCCCAGTCAACTCGCCAAGTTACCAAGTAACTCGTCGGGTCAATGCAACATCTAGAATATCAGGAAAATGTTACCAACTCGTCGAGTTGACTATACAACTCGTCGATTCCTTCAGCCCTTTTTCCCATTCAGACATTTTTAAACTAAACCAAGGCTCCAAACTGTAGGTGTAGTTACCACGTAAAGTTGCTAACTCTATGTGCATGCAAGGCTTCAAAAAGATAAAACACTCAAAACTATTCCTAGGAAGAGGTTTAGGGCTTGTGGAAGGGCCAAAGCTTCATAAATCTTGAGGCTTTATGTCCATGAGGGCCTAGAGGAGTCCATATCTGAAGTTACAACTTCAACTCATGCTCGAACCAGGAATGCTTCAAGAATAAACTAGAAATGATCCTAAACTCTAGAATGAATAGATCTAACAAGAAAATGATCAAGGTAATGACTTTTTACCTTCAAATGGATACCAAGATGATGTAGATGCTGGATCTACAAGCCCCTTCCTGTTCCAAGCTTCTAAATCTTCAAGTCTCTTCAAGAATGCACCAAAAAAACACTTTTACCCTCACACACACACACACACTAAAAAGTAGGTTAGCTCGATTAGGGTTTGATTCTGGATGTGCAAAGTGGTAAGGGGGTTGGAGGGGAGGACTTAAGGTCCTTTAAATAGGGTGCAAACCCTAAAAATAAGGGTTTCCAAACACAGCCTCTACTCGTCGAGTTGGGTCCTCTAACTTGTCGAGTAGGTCCTAAATTTCACGCGGGCTAACTAGTCTCTACACGACGAGTTAGGGCAACCAACTCGACGAGTAGGTCCACAAATATGATTATTAAAGCTTCAAATTTATACCTGGGAGTCGGGATGTTACACTAAACCAAGTTCCTAGAGAAGAAAATGTTGAAGCGGATGCTTTGGCCAATCTAGGATCTTCCCTAAGGATCCCGCTAGAAACCAGGATCCCTATAACCCGCGTATTGATCCCGACAATTGAGGAGTCTTCTAAGATACTGAAGGATCCTAACAATCACATGGAAACTACTGACGTCCCTACAAAGGAAGATCCCGATTTGATGATTTAGCATAAGGATCCCAACATCAAGGATCCTTCTCCAACCTTAGGATCCTAGATCTAACCCATTACTAAATACCTCCAAAATAGCACGATCCCTAAGGAAGAAAAAAGTGAAAGGGCATTCAAAACAAGGATCTCAAGGTTTGCTATAATCCAAGGTAAGTTATACAAAAAAAACTATAGCAGGTGCATACCTTAGATGCCTAGAATATCATGAAGCTGAAAAAGGTCCTAAAGGATTTACATGAAGGAGACTGCGACAACCACACTAAGGGCAAATCCTTATGATCCAAAGCGTTGACGACAGGATACTACTGACCAACCATGAAGAAAGATTCCTTCCTTCATGCCAGAAATTTGATGCTTGTCAAATACATAGCAACATCCTGCATCAACCAGCAAAACCTCTACATCCTATCATCTCCTCTTGGCCTAGGGAATGGATATAGCGGGTAAATTGCCAATAGCTCCTACAGGAAAGGTCTTCATGCTAGTGATGATTGGATGCTTCTCAAGATGCATATAAGCTGAAGCCTTCGTCCAAGTAAGAGACAAATAGGTAGTTTCCTTCATCAAACGTAACATCTTGACTAGGTTTGGGATTCCTACGGAAATTATATGCGAAAATGGATCCCAATTCATAAGAAAAAGGACAATGGGCTTTTTCATAAGTTGGGGAATCAAGATGGTAATGTCTACTCCTGTCCACCCTCAGGCTAATGGCCAAGCAGAATCCAACAACAAAATTATAGTTAACAACTTGAAGAAAATGCTGGATGAGAAGAAAGGAAGATGGGCAAAAGAACTTCCTATTGTATTATGGGCAGATAGAACCACTTCCAAGGTAGCTACAGGCCAAATCCAATATTCAATAGTGTTTGGAACAGAAGAAATGATTCCCACTGAAGTGGTGATCCCAACAGTAAGCTACCTACTTCAAAACCAAGAGGATAATAACAAGATCCTGGCCCAAGATCTTAACACTATAGATGAACTTAGGGATCTTTCCAAATCCATATTGCTGCTCATCAACAGAGGATCGCCAAGGCATACAACAAAAATATAAAAGATAGAGGATTCCAAATAGGAGACTTGGTACTAAGGAAAACATTCCAAAATACCAAGGATCCTAGTGCAGGTAAATTGGCACCTATATTGGAAGGTCCATATCTCATAAATGCCGAAACAGGAAAGGGGGAATATTGGTTAGCCACCCTAGATCGAATTATCGTGCCAAGATCCTGGAATGCTATACATCTCAAAGCCTAATATATGTAAGTAAGATTAGTCATTTACCAACACACTTAAGGTACGCATGCTACTTCACTTTTACCCTTTATTTTTATTAATATTTATTCTCTTCAAAAACTATTAGTAACTTAAGCGTCGGAGGGGCGTTAGCTAGGATAATGCCTACGACAAGCTAATGTTTGCTGCATGCAGGGACTTAAGGATCCTGACCTATAAGGATCTTGACGGATGAATATTCACGGATCCTAACCTCTAAGGATCTTGACATATGAATATTCAAGGATCTTGACGTTCAAAAGGAGATTGACATAAAAGAGTTCCATGACTGCAAACATTCGACAATTCACAATATGAATTTCCCAAGAACAAAGACTAATCATATTTTCTACGAATAAGTGTACTTAATCCCCTCTAAGGTTTAAAGTATTAATTGCCTCTTTCACACAAGTGAAGGTTTATACACCTTGCTTGGATGCACGCTATCTAACTATGGGATGTGAATAACAGAATCATTTCACGTTTTTAGTGACTTGGATACCCTCTTATTTATGAACATAAGTTAAGATCCTAAAGTTGAAATATAAGCTTTATAACATTTTAATGTTATCTTAAGTTGCAATCCTCCCCAGATAATTCCGAAGGTTTATAACATTGACATGTTATCTCAAGTTGGGATCTTCCCCAGATAATGCACATGGCTTATAACATTTTCATGTTATCTCAAGGTGGAATTTTCCCTAGAAAACAACTAAATTTTATAACATTTTTATGTTATCATATGATTTGGGATCCTCCCCAGAAATGTACTAAGTTTGGAATTTTTCCCAAAGTTCTTCGATATTTATGATACCAACGCATTTCTTAAAGATGGGATACTCCTCAGAAAATTTGTAACATTTGTCGCATCATAATGTTGCAATAGTTCCATCAATTATTTTCCAAGTTATAGTCGTTTCCAGTAGATTCCTAAGGATAGATCCTTCTTAAATATTACTGAGTTAAAGACAATGAAGGATCCTTCTATGGACGAACTTTGTGATCCTATAGAATTATTTTGAACTTCTCCAAGAAGTGAGTGCCAAAGGTCGCAAATTCCAAAGATATCTGGTTCTATGTATCCTTATTCTTACTAGTATTTCTTATTAAAGACTTATCTTAAGTAGATCCCTACTATTTTGGGATCCTAATTGGAATACTAATTGTTTTCAGCTTCGTGCATGTGTCTTGGAGTTCGGTGGTAACTGGGATAAATACTTACCTCTTGTCGAATTTTTGTATAATAACAGTTACCACACTTCAATCAAAATGCCACCATATGAAGCATTACATGGTCGCAAATGTCATATGCCATTATGTTGGCGTGATGCAGGACAGTAGATCTTTGGTGGCCCTGAAATGATTCAAGACACCACCGAAAAGAGTCAAATCGTACAAGAACGAATGAAAGCGGCCAAGGATCGACAGAAGTCCTATACAGAAAAGAGGAGGTGACCCATAGAATATCAAGTGGGTGATTTTGTAATGTTGAAGGTATCCCCATGGAAAGGCCTTATGAGATTTGGGAAGAAAGGAAAGTTGAGTCCCAGATTTGTTGGACCTTTCAAAATCATCCAGAGAATTGGAAAGCAAGCATACCGCTTGGAATTGCCTGAAGATTTAGCAGGGATTCATGATGTGTTTCAAGTGAGTTATCTGCGCAAATGCTTGAGCATATATGATGAAACGGTTCCGTTATCCGAGGTGAAATTGGATAGTAAATTAAGATAAGTAGAACAGCCTGACGAGATCGCAAATGAAAGAACGACTGAGTTACGTAATAAAGAAGTAGATTTGGTGTTTGTCAAATGGAAACACCATCGAGGCCCAAATTATACTTGGGAAAATAAGAATGAGATAAAATCGAAATATCCCCATTTATTTTAATCAATGTAATTTCGGGGACGAAATCCTTAAAATGAGGAGGTATTTGTAACATACACGTTTTGAAATTGTGTTTTATAATGAATAATATTGTGAAATATTATATGAATTTGAGTATTGAATTCTAACATATAGTTTTTACTAGAAATAAAGTAAAACTATGTTTAGAATCACTCGGAAAATATTGGAAGTCTTATGAGATTCCAATTAGAAGTCAAAAAGTGAAATTTAGCGAAAATATAAATATTGGAAGAAGTAAGTTTTATTATTGAAAGTTGTAGATAATCTCGTTAGAAACATTTAGGCGAAAACCTCATCGAAATCCGAGTTATAACGAAGAAGTTATGACCAATCGAAGATCCGCGACAAAATCGGCACGGCGCCGAATGACGTAAAAAGTGCGTTTTTGATAACCTACTTTTTAGCCATAGTGATCTAAATGAAATTCGTAGTATTCGTTAAACCGAGAAGTTTGAAAAATAGAACGCCAAAATCTGACTTCGTATGAGGAAGTTATGATTTTTCTAAGTTTCAGCCTAGCAGTAGACAGCTAAAAACTCGAATTTTAGACCGAGTGATTTTTAGCCGACACAACCTAAACGAGGATTCAAGATCTCTTCAATAGTAGTACAACGATAAAAAGTCTGACGAAAACGGATGTCGGATGAGGAAGTTATGAATTTTTAACGGATTTTCCTGTCCCGGTCTGTTAAAAATAATAATATTAAAAATAAAGTCAAAATTAGCTGAAGAAGTCTAAATGAAAGTTGTAAAATATATATTCCCGCCTACGCATGCATATAAATAACGTCAAAAACGGAGCCCCTATGCGAAAGTTATGGATTTTAGAAGTTTGGGGCACATTTTCTGAGAATTTTCGCATGAATAGTACCGACCACGTCACCTCGCACGAAGCAGCTACGTCACTGAGACGTGTCGCGTCCGAGGTGCGACGCGTGTTGCGTCCGAGCCTCGCTGCTGTGCCACCTGCCTCCTTGCGTGTCCGAAGCTCGCACCTGCCACCTGCTGCCTTCGCATGTGCGACGCATGTCGCATCCGAGCCCCTCGCTGGCACCGCCTCTTCTAGGCCGACTTTCGGACCTCACTCCTATAAATAGGAGACCTGCGAGATTTCTCAGGTAATTAGGAGAAATTGCCCTTTTTCACCCCTAATTCCATATTTTCACTATTTTGACATCCTCCAAAGCCCCAATGTCATTTCTAACACCCGAAACACGCCCCAAAGTACCCGTGAAGCCCGAAAAATTTATCTTTTCGGTTTTGAAGCTCTACCTTCGCAGAGCGCGGTTTTCAATAAAGCTCCCGGTTTTCAACATAGAAAGTCATATTTAAAGCCGAAGTGCTACCCAAATTACTATTTTGACCCCCGGTTAATTCAAGGTGAGTTCAATATATAGGAACAATTGTATGTTATGTGTTATATGTGCTATGTGCTTTTCAGTGTTATTATTCTGGGTTATTTTCCCATGTTATTTTATTCGCTATTTTAATAGCAAAAGTAATACCTTTGACCATGTGATTAGTGAAAGGACTTAGATTCACATTGGTACTGGTACGTAGCCTCTGGCCATGTAGAGCATGTCTCTGTAAGAGAATGACTTCTATTCTATGGCATTGGCAAATAGTTAGACATAGCCATAGGCCTGAAATATACCAAGATGTTAATCAGAAATCTTATGTCTTCTGTGCCATTTGGGCCGAAGCTTTATTGATGTATATCAAGTATGGAAATTGTTATGTCTCATTGATTGTATATCTTTGAATCAAATCAATGATTGAAATGTTCCTTGTTTCTTGTTTCTCTTTGCTTCTGCCATATTGAAGTATATATATATATATATATATGGCATAACGTTATATTGTATCTATTATTGAACTCAATAAGCGTCACCGCTTACCCTATCAATGTTTAACAGTTGCACGAGATAAGTAACCAGTATGATCGTATACTGTTGAAAGATTTAGAATAGTTTGTAATAGTACTTTTGTACTTCAGTTTATGTTTGTATAAACTATAGTATCCTGAATAGTGATGTAATATATAACACTTTATAATAGTCGGTTTGTATCCAGTAGTTTGTAACCTCGTTATCAATATAAAATATTGTTTTTATGAATATGCAAGTAGCATGTTTTAGAGTAACTATATTGTCAAGTATGAAAGTTTGGTTCATTCAGAAATACGAAAGTTTGGGTCTTTCAATCCATAACGTTCCAGTGTCTTCCATGTCGTTCTAGAGTATTCTACACTGTTCTGGTATATTTTGGAGTCTTCCATAATGTTCTAGAATCTTCTAGAGCATTCTAGAACAAACTACCTTCTTCTAGATAATAATATTGGCTCTATTAGGCTAGTATAATCTTAGCAGCATCTGTTACAACTAATCCCAAAGTTTATTGGGTTCCATTCAAGATCTCATCTTGATTCTTAACATTCTACTAATTCGTTCAGCTTATGTGGCCAAAAGAATACATTGTTTAGTTTGTATTCTGCATCAGAGCATAATAAATGTTGCATATAACTTGTTCATCCACAACAACTACTTCGAAAGATAATACTTCTTTCTCTTTTTTCCATATAAATTTCCATAGCCTCAATTACACTCAAACCTTAAAGGTTGTATCATCTGATGGTACTCCAATGTCTTTGAAGTAGGTAATTTTGGTAGTAGACATTATTCTGAAATTAAATGGTAAACAAATACAATTAAACACAACAAATAAATAAATAAATAAATAAATAAATATATATATATATATATATATATATATATATATATATATATATATATAGAGAGAGAGAGAGAGAGAGAGAGAGAGCATCCAGATATAGCAATGTACTTTGTTTGTATATTAAATATGATAATCAAAAATCAGTTATAATAGCTGTGATTAATCAAGAACAGATACTATTATACATTGCAATTATATAAATGTCACTGTGTGGAAAGTAAGGAAAAAAGAATCGTGTATGAAACTGTTACAGAAATGGTCCCTGTGGCAGTTTTTTTTACAGAAATGTTCCTTTTTGTGACAAATTGTTTAAAGAGGCTAGTGTGGCATGGACAACATGAAAAAAATGATAAATTAATATTACTTTTAAAGAAAAGACAAATGGCATAGGATTTTCAATGCAAGGATTTTCAATTCAGTTGTAACGAAAACATTGGATGAATCCAAAAATAGCAATGTACTTTGGGCTTTTCTAAAAAAATATCAATAAACTGCATCAAACATAAACATATATATATATATATATATATATATATATATATATATATATATATATATATATATATATATATATGGAACGGTCCATTTGTTAGGAAACTAATGAAAAAAGAATCATGTAACAAACTGTTATAGAAACGGTCCCTAATGCAAAATTTTTATACACAAATGGTCCTTTTGGTAATAAAATGTGTGGAAAAAGGTCCTAAGGCATGAAAAACAGTTATATCCACTACTGTCAAAAACATGAAATAAAAAATAAAAAAGTTAATTGAATATATGTTGATATATAAAATCGCAAAGAAAAAGAAAGTACATTATTATCGTTTTAATCAAGAAATAATAGGCATTTGTACACAATCATATACATACACATACAAACACGATGGAACAGCATCGTACTTTGTGTTATTCCTTGAATAAGAATAGAAATAACAGAAAATCAAAAGTATCTTGTTATTCCTTGCAAGTTGTAGTTTCTTAAAAACAGACAAAGTTCCAATAGACTTTTTGTTGTGTCATAATGCATATATGACTTTGTTGTATCACAATGCATATACGTGGCTTTTCCCCAATCTTTTTTCCTGCTCTTTTTCCATTGTCAATTACTGAAAATGACCTTATTTTCTCTCTTAAAAACTGATTCCTGAATTGAAACTTCCTATTGTGCCCCTGTTGACCGGATATATACATACTGTCAAATCCACTAAATAAGGTCAAAGGTAATTAAGGTAATCCGATAACTGTCAATCCGTTAAATAAGGTAATTCGATATTACCTTTATATTTGTTTTTTTCTCCTCTTTTGATTCAATATTAGACAGGCTGTCTACTTGAAATCCAGTCACCATACTTAACTGAAAAAAAAATATAATATGGAAATTTATATACAAAAAATAAATATTCAAACTATCACAGCCTTATTTAAGGTGATAAACATAATGAGTTTGTTCGACACGGAGCATTTGAGAGTTTCTGACGTTTAACAAAATGTTCCGCTTTGAACAGAATGTCTTGTTTGGCGGTTATAAGCTTCTAACGTTTAGTTTAAACAAATTGCTCCAAATCCAAAAGCTACTTCATGTAACGTTTAACAAAACGCTACCCGTTATCGGCTAACCGCTACCCGCTCTCAGCTATTTTTTTCGAACACACACTAAGAGTACTCTTTTATTAAAGTAGGGAAGAGGATATTTGTATAAAGATCATTTTGAAAAATATATCAAATCATGAAGTGTCATCATATAAATAAATATAAATACAAGGTTAATAAACCCTAACATTTATCTTGCAAATTATAAATAGGAATTGTGAAATTGATAATATTTCGATAAATAGGTACATTTAAAGAAAAATTGTGTGTTTAACTTATATGCAAATCTTTGTATTAAATTATTTTAGTACCGATTTTTAATCCATAATTTAATTAAGATACATATTTTAAATAATTAATAAATATATAATATACTTATCACATTTATTTATACTTATACTATAATAATAGAAGTAAAATATGTATTCCGACCACTATCTAGCGAAATCTTATGACTTAGTCGTTCCATGTCTCAAAACTTGAGTCGCCGTCATCTTTGGAAAACCCTTCATGGTCGGTCGGGCTTGTTTTTTTAGCTTTTGGGTGGTTCTCTTTGAGGGTTTTACGTAAGGGAGTCAACCGATGTGGTATACAACTGCAATGGCGGCCGATTGAGGAACTGACCAAGAGGGTTTGGATTTGACCTATCGGTGGTGATGGTGTCAGAGTTTTGTTGGATGGAAGATGGTCCAACTACTTTTTTTTGTTTTCAAGAGAAGGAGAGGGAGAGTATATTTAATAATAATAATATAATTAAAAAAGAAAGACAAAATTGCAAGAATGGTCCTTGTGGTATGTTTAAAATTGCTACATTGGGCCAAACAAGTTTGGACTAGCATCAATAGTCCATAAGTTTTCATTTTGTTGCGGTTTTGGTCCAAAACAATTTAAAAAATCTAAAAATGACGGATTTGCCCTTTTCCATTTGTTTTTTGCATTTCTTTTTGCTATTTAATTATTTTTTAACTGAAAAAATAAAAATAAATAAAATAAAATAAAATCTCTCTCTCTCTCTCTCTCTCTCTCTCTCTCTCTCTCTCTCTCTCTCTCTCTCTCTCTCTCGTTTCTTGCTTACCACAAGCCAAATCAACACAAACATCTATCCATTTTCAACAGATTCTACACAAACACACATAAATTAAAACACACACAAAGATTTAACAAACACAGATTAAAACACACAGATTTAACACTTAAACATACTTAACACCCACAAATCAAAACCCAAAATCGATTCAAAGATCTGAAGTGGAATGTCATTTAACTTGTCGGATCTGAAATGGTGGTGTATGTCAATTGTGGTGCCAGAAACCACAAGTCGTTGCCGGTTGGTGGTGCCGAAGGAGAAAGATACACTTCGTCTCCCACTTGTGGGAGAGAAACCACAAACCTGAACCTAGTGTCGTTTTCGGAGTATGAGTGAAACGAAGAGACACGGACGAAAAACGGAAAACAAACCTATGAGAGGGAGAGACACACGAAAAACGACGCTAGGGTTTGCTATGACAGACGGCGGCGTTAGGGTTTGCTATAACATCCAGATCTGACGAGTGAGAAGAGGTGTTTTCGGTGAAGAAGAAGAGGATGGCAGAAAAACCCTAACTAGTCGTCGGATCTGAGGGATACGAGACTCGTCGGAGAAGTAATCAGATGAAGATGGTGAAGGAGATGAAGTCGTTTCAGACAAAGTCGTTTATGGCTCGAGTTTACAGACGAAGTCGATAACCTTAGCGGTGGTGGTGTTGTTTATATTCGCCGGAAATGCGAAGGTTTTCAAGGATTTTCCGGTGGTGGTGGTGCTGTTTATATTCGCCGGAAAAACGAGGGCGTTCATATACGAGAGAGAGAGAGAGAGAGAGAGATAAATATTTCTTTTATTTATTTTTATTTTTTAGTTAGAAAATAATTAAATAACAAAAAGAAAAGCAAAAAACAAATGGAACAGGGCAAATCTGTCATTTTTAGATTTTTTAAACTGTTTTGGATCAAAACCGCAACAAAATGAAAACTTTCGGACTATTGATGCTAGTCAAAACCTGTTTGGCCCAAAGTAGCAATTTTGGACATATCACAGGGACCATTCTTGCAATTTTGTCAAAAAGAAATAATGAATAATATATATTAAGGGTACAATAGTCATTTTAGTTTGGAAGGACCAAATCCATAAAACTGCAACTTTGAAACAATAAGGACCAAAACCTAAAAAGATTGCAAACAACAGGGACCATTTTTGCTATTTTGTCTACTCTAAATTTTACTATAAAATGCTTTAACATATCAACCAAATCGCACACAAAACATATCTGATCAAAGAAATACAAGAAAAAAAAAAACATGCTTCTTCTTTTCATCCACGTTCTATTGGCGTTGTTGTCTGAGAATAATTTTGTAGGTGCCTCTCTTAGAGGTATTGCAAAGCCAAACTGCCCAACAGATTGCGGGAATTTAACAGTTCCCTACCCATTTGGAATGGGTAAAGGGTGTGCCTTAGACGAGTCATTTGAGCTCATCTGCAACTCCACTTTTAACCCCCCAAAGCTTTTTATCAGGTCTGGAAACATTCAGATATACAATATCTCGGATTCCGAGATCAGCATTTTCAATTCTGTTGCTTACTCTTGCTACAACGAATCTGGGAGTTCTGATATTGTTAATTCGACTACATCATTTGAGGAGACAAGCCCGTTTACGTTTTCGTCAATTAACAAATTTACTGTCATTGGATGCGATAATTATGCTTGGATCAGAGGACTGCATCTGCATGGATCCGACTACATGACTGGCTGTATGGGCATATGTACCAACGTAAGTAATGTGCTCAAGAATGGTAAGTGCTCTGGGGTTGGCTGTTGTCAGACACCAATACAAAAAGGTCTCAAGGGTGTCAATATAACAATTGGCTCCTTTGATAACCATATGAATGTATGGCCCTTCAATCCTTGCGGTTTTGCATTTCTCGCTGATGAAAACCACTTTCGCTTTGGTGGTGCACGTGATTTGTCTGGTGCTTCAAAGCTTTATTTAGATTCACATGTCCACATCCTGGTGGATTGGGTAATTGGACGAGGCAAGCGGAATTGCTCACAGGCTACAGAATGCAAGGCAAATAGCTTCTGCACGGACGATGAAGAACTTGGTGGATATCGCTGCAGCTGCAACAAAGGTTACCAGGGCAATCCTTATCTTCTTAATGGCTGCCAAGGTCAGTTTCGAATTTAGAATAAAATCTGTTCCGATAAAAATTATATATATTTGAACCAAACTGGTCGCAAAAACCCGAATAGATAGATGCTCTCATTGTATCAGTCCAAAGTTAACTTTTAAAACTTATTTTTCTATAAAGATGATAGATATAAAAAAAAAACAAACTTATTAATAAAACACATATGGAGAGAAGTAGAGTATAATTTAATTTATGGCCCATCCCACATCAAAAGTGTTGACAGTTGAGTTATGCTTATTAAAAGCAGGATGGGGGGAGACCTTCTTAGGTTTTGGTTCATTAATTTTAAACTCACTTGCATTAAAGACCCAATTCTTTCTTTATTTATAAATATTTTATTTTATAAAAAGTTTGGTTTACAACATTCAACTTGACCGGTTTAACTATATTTTCGAGTGAACTCACTTGTTTTAATCTAATTACAACCATTGTTTTTAAGCGGGAGGTTTGATCCATTTCGATTGAAAACAGTTAAACTCTATTAGTCTAGTCGTATTTTTAAAACATCAGTGTTTTTACCTTACTAATGATTTACAATTCTTTTTTCAATTAAAAAGCATTCTCATTTCCACTTTATTTATAAAATTATTCAATATTTTATGTAAAATAAAAATATATAAAATATATATAAAAAAAATTGTTCTTAAATTCCACTTTGTTTTTTTTTACATCGAATATAAGATTAAGACTCCTAAACTTTAACTTTGAAAGAACATTATTTATAAACTCTATAAATTAAGGTTAACTTTTACTTGTCATATTTGTTTTTTCAAGTTTAAATTTATTTATATCTAGTTTATTTAACATATTTAAAATTTGAGTTTATTTATTTAGTATTTGTTTAATTTTATTTTTATATTTTAAATATTAAAAAATTTTCAAATATATTTTAAATTTAAACACTTTTTAATGTCTTTGTTAAATTTTTCTAAACGTATGTGTCATATTTCGTTAAATATATGTATAACTTCTTACAAATGAGTTTGAATATTTATTTTGATGGCTTATGAATGTAATTATTTATTTAATAAAATACTTGTTATATTAATATAAAAATTAATTTAAATTATTTTTTTGTTATATATATTTATTTATTAATAAAAATTTTAAGATTATTAATACAAAATGATTTTAGACAAACTGTAAAAGTCTTTTAAATTGAAAAGTATTAATGAATATATAAAAATCTGAAGAAAAGGAATATACTGGCCACTGGGGATATATTTTTGGGTCTAAAAAATTAGTGAAAATTAAGGTGAAGATGGAGATAAATTACTATTAGCATTATTATTTTTACTCTAGTGTTAAAGATGGTTTAAATGGGATACCGAAAAACTAATAGTTAACCCTTTTTGTCTTGATCAGTTAATTTTGAAATTAGATACAAAATATATATATATATATATATATATATATATATATATATATATATATATATATATATATATATATATATATATATATATATATATATATATATATATATATATATATATATATATATATATGACTAGGCATGTGTATTTAGGCATGTGCATTCAATTTGTAGTATTAGCAAACCATGCGTATGCCATGTTTTGTACTCTTTGTTTTAATACTTGAATAACTTTGTTTGCTAGACATCAACGAGTGCGAGGATAATAGCACCTATCCTTGTTATGGAAGATGCTCTAATAGTCCCGGGAATTACAGTTGTACATGTTTGCAAGGATACGAAGGTGAAGCAAAAGAAAAATACGGCTGCCGACCGGTTGCTAAAAAATCAAAATTTCCAGTGGTGGTGTTCTCTATAGGTATACTTCACACAAGTATTATTATTAATGATCATTAAATACTTAAATCTAACTTCATATAATTAGGTACAATAAATTAAGCATTGCAAGTCAAAATTTGTCAGGTCACCAATCTTTTTAACCAATGCATCAAAGTTGATAATTTATTTTGTCAAAATATATTATCTTTTCGAAGTTACTTTTTCAAGTAGCCGAAACTAATATATGTTATGATTTTTTTTTTCATCCGGTTAACATTTTTTCATGAATTTTGCTTTTCCAATGTACATGTTTCCCAAAATATATAAAAAATTTGCGAAATCGGCCATTCATTTCTTTCAAATGTATAGAAAATTAGGTTCAGAAAAATTGGTTGGTCAAGATGCCTGATTTAATTAGACTATAAGAAGATCACCAAATATCATTATATAACGTTTTTTTAAATATAAAAGTAAAAATTTGTTAGGTTGCTAATATTGGGTTTAATTTTGGACAAATTCGTTGGTAGCTAATGTGTATAAAAACTATTATTTTATAAATATTTGATTTGAGTTAGGTTGAAAATGAGACAAGCCTATATAGGTTCTATGTTCTATTCTATCCAAGACTACTTTTTCCATGTAAAAATATGCATTTGAACCCATCCTTGACTATTTTTATGTTTAAAAATTTATGATACTCATTTACATTTAAATGTGTAAAAAGATAATGTGTGTTTAACCTCAAAAAGGCAAACACGATTAACCAAAAATTTATTGTACCTACTTTTGTTTTTAATCCAAAATATACTTATTTCAAGATTCTTTTTTTATTTCACAAAATGAATTATTATTATTATTATTATTATTATTATTATTAAGTATCATTTTCAATAAAAAAAAATACATTTCATGGATTAAGAACCAATTTTTGCAAGATAAGTTGTAATAATTTCGTGATATATGTAATTGTTGGAAATTAAGGTGGATTTATTGCAAATGATGTTCCCATGTTTAGTATTCATCTGGTTAACTGATCATTTTCCTTATATTTTTCCATGTAGTTTTGGTTGGGGTTATGTTGACATTAGCTGGGATCACTGTGATATTCTTTAGCATCAAGAAGAGGAAACTTATGAAGCTACGAGAGAAGTATTTTGAGCAAAACGGTGGTGTGTTGCTCAAACAAAAACTGAATTCGCAAGAGGCTGCTTACACCGTGACTGTATATAGCATGGAACAGCTTCGAAAAGCCACAGATAACTATTCAAATGAGCGGATTGTAGGGAGGGGAGGTTTTGGCATTGTTTATAAAGGAATTATGCCGGATAAACGCGTTGTTGCAGTTAAGAAGTCCCTTTCAGTGGGTGAGACCGAAAAGGAACAGTTCATAAACGAGATATTGGTAATAACACAAATCATACATGGAAATGTCGTCAAACTATTGGGTTGTTGTTTTGAAGAGGAAGTACCGGTATTAGTGTATGAGTTCATTCCCAATAACACACTTTTCCATCACATTCATAATGAAGAGGGTGGAACGAGTTGGTTATCATGGGAGAATCGGTTGAGGGTCGCTGCAGAAGCTGCATCTGCACTTGCGTACCTTCATTCTCATGCCACCACCCCCGTCATACACAGAGATGTCAAGTCCTCAAATATATTATTAGACGATGAGTTCAGAGCGAAATTGTCGGACTTTGGTATTTCCAAGTTGTTTTCTAAAAAAGAAGAAAACGTCAACACTGTTGTCCAGGGCACACTTGGGTACTTGGATCCTGAGTACCAAGACACAGACAATTTAAACGAAAAGAGTGACGTATACAGCTTTGGGGTGGTTCTTGCAGAGCTCATCACCGGTAAAAAACCCCTTCTTGTAGAGAGTCTACCAAGAGAGGTACTTGTCAAAGTATTTTGTCAAGTGCATGGGTGAAGGAAACCTCCTACAAATGGTGGAACCACGCTTACTTAATGAAGGGGGTATTGACCTTCAACATTTAAATGCTGCAGCACAGCTTGCCAACAGGTGCTTGGAAATATCTGGTGTTAACAGGCCGACAATGAGGTCTGTTGAACTTGAGCTTGAAGCTTTAAGGAGGCCCACTACGACACATCCCATTGTTCCACCTGAACAGGTCGCCCATGAAGAAATTTCTGGATCCGTGAATCCAGAAATTCAGCCAGCAGACTGATAATGATAAACCCCCAATGATCTTCCAGATTGATCTTGTTCTTATTTAAGTCCTTTTGTATTTGGTAGTGATGGTATATTGTTTGTTTGAGTTGAACCAGACTTTTCGGTTAAGTCCTAACTTTTCACTATTTTCCCTCTTTTGCTTTTCTTTCCATTTCTCAAACATTTATCCAGATAATACCTCGTGTGAAATAAAGCCTAGACTATCAAATCTTGAAAATATAAATTTAGATAGCTAGAGTGACACATTTAAAGTTTTATAAGTCAAAAATATAATAAAATGTTAATACATATTAAAAAATGTTAGTTTTGCATAAGACCTTTATAGGATCCATATGCAGCACACGTGACAATTTAATCAACTCGGTTACATCTTCTTCACCTATAAAACAGATTATAACATTGTATAAAGGTATGACCATGCCTCATAATACACAGGAAGGTATCAAAGACAAAATCTTGTTAAAAAAATAACCTTTCAGTTCACTTTCGTACAAGTTGAACATATGTTTTCCCTTCAAGGGCACAAGAGAAAGTATTTCAACAGACAAAAGCCTTTATTTTTTTTCCTTACCTTCGATGGCATTCTAAAAACATTTGTTCACTAAAATCTTTGTTTGCTAAGTCAGATCAATGAAAATATGTTGCTATTTCTTGCATCTAAATCAAAAAGGGCTAAATGCACAAAATAGCAACTTACTTCCACTTACAAATATGGTAAAAGAACCCTAAATACAAAAAAAAAATAGCAAACTAAATTGATATTTCTTCCATTTTGGGCAGAAATTACTATAGTTATAGTAAGAGTTGATTAAACTGTTTGTTTCCCAACTCAAAAAGATTTAATAAAACTAAACCATTTTTTAATTTTTATTTTCACCTTCAAGCATGGCTATATAACAAGAGCCCATGATATGTGCAAAAGGCACTCACTTTTGAGTTCATTTGAAGAACAAGAACCTTTCTCAGCTTCAGTACCCTCATTCTCACAACCCTGTAACAGAATCAGAAATTGAAATGATAAGGGTAAAATAGTCATTTACACTCATTTAAACGGTTCATGCAGTAAAAAAACAGTCACCATTCACTATAATAATAATAATAATAATAATAATAATAATAATAATAAAACTTCTGATTCTATTGATTACAGATGCATATTACAGAAACTACTCATCAATCTACTTCACTGTATGTACCAATGTTAATCATTATAGATGCATATCCGTATTAGTAAATATTTATGATAAAAATTCTCATTTAATTGTTGATTGATGGTCTAAAACAGACAGATGCATCACATATTCACTTTATATATCAGCAAAACAACTAAACTGTGATTATAAGCAGCAAAACACATCTCATTTAAGCATTTTTAAATCATTTGGTAAGCTCTTTCCATAAACACTAAATAAACATTTTTACATGATGTGTGTTTTGAACGAATTTAACATTGTTTCTACAAGAATTTAACAAGAGCAACAAATTTAACATCATCAAAGGATATTACGTATCTTGACCTTCCCATAATTTCACAGTCAATCCCTCACAACACCTGTGGAGTAATGATCTAATAAGTCTTCTTTTTCTTTATTTTTTTAGCCAGGTGTTCATTATTTGGTTAAAACCAAATTGTTTAATTGAACTATTTTGATTGGATTATTTAGTTTAGATATTCAGATTTTTGGATTACTTTTAAGCTAATAAGCAATAAGTTTTTTGACAAACACTCCCTTAATATGATGGGCAAAATTACAACTTAGCGTCTTTTTTTTTTTTTTGTCTTTTTCCTTTAGTTCTTTCAGACACTATAATCAGGTATTCATTATTTGGTTAAAACTGAATTATTTAAGTGAACTATTTTGATTGGATTATTTAGTTTAGATATTTGGATTTCTGGATTACTTTTAAACAAACCGAATTATTATTTTTGGATTTGTTTTGATTTATAAAATAAAAAACGAATAATCCAAAAAAAACCAAATAAAGATTTCTTATTTATTTATTTAAATATATATCTTTAATTTTATAAATTTACTAAATTATTTATTAACCTAGAGAAATTTATATAGAGTGATAGATGATCGAGGCATGTTCAGTATCATTTTGAGATATTTCAGTTGGCCATGGAGGTTTTTTTTGTCAAGTTAATAACTAAATCACATAGATATCTTAGTATATAACAGAAATTCATATTAAAAACAAAATTTAGAAATTTAGTCGATTAAAAATGGGTTTTATTTCCTAGTTTGAAGAAAAAAACATGAAACATAACCGAATTGAAATGAGTACGTCATAACCATTTACAAGTTTTCATAATCAGATTTTGATAATCATTTACGGATTTCAATAATCCGATATATTAAAATTTTTGTTTTAATTTAGTCTATGTAACTCAATTTTTTTTAAATATCAAACTACTAGCAATAAAAAAATAGTTGTGAAAATATTTTAAAAAATCAAAAAAGAAGAAGCAGAAGAAGAAATTGATATAATTATAAATATAATCTACATAATAAAATTTAAATGTAAATGCTAAGATAAATTTAAATCATTTAAATTAATTTATTTAATAAAAAATAAAAAAATATATAGTAATTTATAAATAAAATAATAAAAAAGAATAAAAAATTATATAAAAATGATAGTTATTTATTAGATTTTGATGACTAAGGGGTATTTTTTTTAGATTGAAAATGTTGTTTTCAAAAGAAACCTATTTAATTTATGGTTCAACTCACATCACGTAGCAACAAGAAATTGTTGAGTCATAGAGTTACTTGTATTAAAAGCGATATAAGGTAGACCATCTAAGATTACATTTAGGCTTTGGTCTATTAGTTATAAATTTAGGCCAAACACTTGCATTAAATACTCATTCAATTTAAAAATGAAATTTCAAATAAGGTTTTATTTATTTATTTATAAATATTGTGTTTTATAAAATCTGGTTTTCAATGTTCAACAATGTTGGTTTTGAGTGTTTGACTAACTATGTTTTCAAATGAACTCACTCATTTTAATCTGATTATAAACCAATGGTTTTTCAGATGGAGACCTGACACATTTCGGGTCAAAACAGTTGAACTCAATTAGTCTAGTCTTAGTTTTAAAACCTCAATATCAATAGGGGTGTGATAAAAAATCAAAACTGAATAACTGAACCAAACCAAATGATGTTTGGTTTATTTGGTTCAGGTTATTTGGTTATTCGGTTAATTTGGTTTGGTTAACCGAATAAGGATACCTTATTTGATTTGGTTTTTGGTTAAATTTTCATGACTTTGGTTAAACCGAATAAACTATTTAATTGTTATATATTTTATATTTTATATATAAATTAACATTTTATATTTAAATTGATAGCTAGTTACTAAAAATATTTTCATAACTCATTATTTAGTTATTAACCATTATGAATTTATAATTGTTTACATATCGTATTAAAGAGCAACAACTGAATAGCCAAATATCATTTAACCTTCAGTTATTTCTTTCCTCTTCATATATGTATAAAGCTATATTAATGCATCTATAACTTGTGTAGCTACATCAATACCTTAAGAAAACATATCATAAAAGACTAAGACCCCGTTTGATACGCATGTTTCCAGGTCTAAACAGATCTTTCTGACTGAATGGACCGAAAAGACTGTTTGATTTGCACAAAAAAGAGAGGTCTTTCCCGGTAAGATATGTCTTTCCCAGAAAGCCTCAAAATCAAATCTTTCTGGTTGAATGGGCTGGAAAGACAATTATGCCCCAAACCCCGCCTTTTTCTTTCTTTCTCGGATTATTAATTTAAATAACTTTTTTTAAATTGATTTTTTATTGAATTATTACTTTTTTAATGTATTATTTTATATTAAGAAATATTATTTGATATATAATATTTATGCATTAATAAATATTATTTTATTGGAATATTAATTTCTTTTAAATAATTCTTTTCTTTTTTAATTTCTTTTTTATGGATTAATTCTTTTTATTGGATTATTATATATTCATAAATATTATTACATTATATAATATTTATATATATTAATAAATATTACTTTATTAGATTATTAACTTCTTTTAGTTAATTTTTTTAATTCATTTTATTGGATTAGTTCTTTTTTTTTTGGACAACACCACCACCATCCTAATTTATTTTAAAAAATCTCATCCATCCCGCCACTATCAAACATAAATCGGATCATTTTTTTCATCATTCAGCACAGTCAATCAGATGTACAATCAAACAACATGATTTTCTTCCCCGACAGCACTTTAGACGACACTTTCCCAGACATAAACTATCAAATAGGACCTAAATATAATATATTGTGTATTAATGTTTTTTATTCATTTGGTGAAACTTCAGTAAGGTATTTTTTTTCTTTTAGTGTAATATTTGTTTTTACATGTAAAATTTTATTTTGTTTAATCGGTAAATCAAACCGAATAAACCGTAACTGAATTAACCAAAACTGATTAAACCGAACCTTATTTGGTTTTGTTATGGTTAGTTTTAAGATGTAAAAAAACCAATAAAACCAAACCGTATAAACTGAAAACCAAAAAAAACAACCGAATAACACCCCTAAATATCAATAATATATGTACCTTAATTACTAATGATTTATAATTGTTTTTTTTTTAATTAAAAAGCATTTTCATTTCTACTTTATTTATAAAATTACTCTATAATTTATGTAAAAAAAATGTGCTTCACTTCCACTTTATTTTTAGCATCATATATAATATTATGACTACTAAACTTTAAATTGAAAGAATATTATTTGTGTTTAATTTTTACTTTTTCATATTTGTTTGTTTAAGTTTATTTACATCTAGTTTATTTAATATATTTAAATTTCGAGTTTATTTATTTGGGATTTATTAATTTTCTTATTGTATTTTAAATATGATAATTGTTTCAAATATATTTTTAATTTAAACCGTTTTTAATAACTTTTTGTTAAATTTTTTTAACGTATATGTCATATTTCTTTAAATATATGTATAACTTTTTATAAATGAGTTTGTATATTTATTTTGATGTGTTATGAATGAAATTATTTATTTAATAAATTATTTGTTATATTAATATCAATATTAATTTAAATTATTTTATACGAATTATTTGTTTTGTTATATTTATTTATTAATATTCATTTGAAGGTTATTAAAACAACAATATTTTAGACTAACTGTAAAAGCCTTTTAAATATAAAGGTATTATTGAATATATAAAAATTTGGAGAAAAATAACATAGTTGGGATATATTTATGAGTCTAAAATATTAATGAAAAATAAGGTAAAGATAGAGATAAATCACTATTAACATTCTTTTTACTCTAGTGTTGAAGATGGTCTAAATGATATATGGAAAAATATACTTGAATGAGTAAACCATTTTTGATTTCATTATGTTGTTTTAGGTCTAACTCTAAGCTTTTTTTGCTATATCTTTGCGCAGTTTATTTTCAATAGTTGTTTGTCTATAGAAAAAGTGACTTTGGTTGTGATGGTATATTGTTTGCTTGAGGTGAACACATGTAACTGAGAAACCACTAATTAATGGAAGTTGGTCCATACACAACAATTTTTCTTTATACACAACAATTAGTGCTTTAAAATGTTGTATGGTACAACTCTATAATTCATTAATTGTTGTGTATGACAAAAAAACTGTTGTGTATGAATCACTTCCCTTAATTAATCCTTGTAATATTTTCTAATGTTGGTCCACGGCTTACTAGACAAATTATTAAAAAATTTCACCTCAAATTTTTAGGCATCATTTATTCATACCCCCATTATACTTATCACTACCATTTAATGATTATTTTATAATAATTAGATTATGAAGACACGCTTTTTACTAATTAATATTACTTTTAATAATTAGGTTATGATTATATTTTTTTTACTAACATATTTATAATTAATAGTTTTTAATATATAATAATTAATATTTATAAATCTATTTACTAAAATATTTATTTATTTTATTTATTCCATAAATATGTTATTAAAAAAGACTATTGTAATATTCTATGATTATTGAAAACTAAAATGACTAATTTTTACGGCACACAAATAATATAAAAAGATATGTAAGTAATAGTTTTCTATAATTTTTAGATAATTAGTAATCATTTATAATAATTTATGGTTTTTTTTTTAAAACTACTAAATAATATTTTAATTAATAGTTTATAATAGTTTTCTTTAAAAATTATTATAAAAATTGGTAAATAAAAAAACTATTATAAATTATTCCATAAATGGTTATCTACGGCAAATAAAAAAGATTATTTATTTTATTTGTGTAATCTATTAAAAAAGTTGTTAATAAAATTAGTGTTTTTGTGAAAAAAAAATACATAAATTAAGTTAAATAATTTTTTGATAAAAAATTGATGTTTATTTTTTAAATTAAATCAATATATGCAGAATATATATATATATATATATATATATATATATATATATATATATATATATTATATATATATATATATATATATATATATATATATATATATATATATATATATATATATATATATATATATATATATATATATATATATATATATATATATATATATAAGGGTATGATTAGGAAAGTGTTACTAAAAAATATCGTTGCTGCCATGGTTGGTGTTTGGATAATGAAATCTCATTAGATGCCACATTCCCACATGCTCGTATATGGATTTAGAAGAAATCCAGGACTTTCTACACAACTTGGATTTCACATACAATATTTTTTTTTTAAGACACCATTGCATAGGGTGGAGCCCCGTGTTCACCTTATTTAACCAATATGTTTTTCTCCTTAAAATTTTAATGTTGTCACCCATAACAGAGACAAATTAATATATTAGCAAAAAACACTTAGAGCATTGGGTATGGGTCGGTATTATAACGAGTTCTTACATGCCACATCAGCCTTAACACCACCATAACACCATGTAGGAAATGGTGTTTTAATGTTAGAACTTGTTAAGAGGTAGAATAAGGTAGAGAGAAAGAGAGAAAGAGAAGGAGAAATGATTTTTATTGGTTCTTATTCCCGTTTTGATACGTTGTAATGCCCACGAGATGCAACACAACAAGAAGGGGGCGGTGTGCAACGAGATGCAACGCTGTTTTGGGCGTCCACCTCAGCCCCAATGAGTCTCAACGAGACCCATACCTTACACTCTTAAACAATTGTATATGTGAAAATTTCTACAACACTTCAAGTCCATCATCAATTAATTAATAGATTTACTTACATTGTTTATCAAAACTTCAAATCCTTCATTAGCAACAATCGCTTTCATGAACTTTAGAGCATAATACTGCATTCCATGTAACCTGGTGGAAAGTGACACTATACATTTACATAATAAACTGATTAGTCAAAAACAATAATAGATTAACCAAATCCAATTGAAGTTAAAGTTGCACTTTGTGCTAACTAAAATATTAATCTGGTTGACATTAACCATTTTCTTTAAGCCACTTTCTTGGACGCAAGACAATTCTCTACAAAAAAAATGGATAAAATATATCAAATAAAATTAATTTAACGTTTCAATTATTTATATTACTTACTCTTTAATCATCTGCTTCAAGTCTATATCAACATCTAAGGGCCTTAGAGAATCAACGTGATAGCAAGTTGTTGTTTGCATGTGTAGTACTGCCAGCACCCAATGGCCATTATAAACCCAAAAACCAAATAAAAATTTCGACAAATAATTTTAAAAGAAGCTTAAATGCAAGAAATTGAAAAATACATTATGGTAAAGGAGCTTATATACAAGAAATGGCAGCTTACTTTTTACTTATTTATGGTAAGGGAAACTTAAATGCAAGAAATAGCAAAGTACATTATTATTTCATGCACTTAAGGATATAAAAGGATTTGTGTAGTAAAAAGAGTAAATTATATTATTTTTAATTAAATTATGCTGCTATTTATTTCATTTTAAACAAAAACTGCCTAAATGCTTGAAATAGCAACTTACTTCTACTTATTTGTATTAAAGGAAGCTTAAATGCAAGAAATAGCAAAGTACAATATTATTAATTGCACTTGGGACAAAAAAGGACTTGTGTAATAAAAAATTATATTATTTCTTTCTTTCCTAAGTTGAACCAACTAAGATATGCTGCTATTTCTTGCATTTTAACCAAAAAAGGCCTTAATGTGTGGAATAGCAACTTACTTCTACTTATTTGTGTTAAAGAAAGCTTGAATTCAAGAAATGGAAAAGTACATTGCAATTTCATGCAGTTGGGACAGAAAAAGACTTGTGTATTAAAAACAGCAAGTTATATCTTTTTTTCTTAAGTCGTATCAGCAAAAGTATGTTGTTATTTATTCCATAGTAGATTCTTGTTATAGTCATCATACTATTATTTTCATATTATAATTTTAGCCAAATAATAACCAAATGTAGTGATCTTTCTTTACTTTAACACATTAAGTCATTCTATTTAGATTAAGTTAAACAAAATCAAATGGAAAATTTGACATGATATTATAAGGCATTAAGATGAGGTGGTCATCCTTTCTTGTGGACAGCCAACAACCGACATGTTATGACTCTATGTGTGTCATCCATCGCCTTTCATGAAGTTCTCCATCTTTAGAGATCGCATTCAGGCTCGCGAAACAGATTCCATGATTTGTTCTTCCTCCATTCTTGATTTCTTCATACAAGTACCTATTAAAATACAAAAGTTTACTAACTTGTTTAAATACACAAAATAAAGTAAATTGAGCACTTACATCGTAAAACTCACTATTATAGCACCAATCAACTTATCCATTGTAAATATTATTTCAAAATCATCCCAAGTTATAACACTCAGACACATCAAACAAACCAACTTAACCATTGGATGTTTGTGGATATTTCAAAGCATGACTAGTTTTAGTTCTTATCCTTTCTTCTTCTTCTTCTTTTGCTATCTAGTTCTCCTCCTTATTGTATCAACTTCCTTATTTTTTCCCTTTTCTTCTCTTTGGCGGTTTTTTTTTTTTTTGTAAATTATCCAAAAGGTTTAAGCTAGTAGGAAACATGTCATTTTTAATATACCTTAATTGGCCCTTGGGACTCCTCAAGCTCAAAATAAGTATGCCTTAGCATTGCACAATCTAAAAACATGAGGCTACTCAACACAATGCATTTTGGATAATTTACAAAAAATATATAATATAGTTCAACATTTAAAAGAAAAAGATAAAAAAAAATTACTAGGAAGAGCCTTTAAAGATCGTTGATATACCTTGATTGTAGAGTTTATTGATCCACTTCTTGCATTCCAGGTGGCATAATCAAATCATATATCAGGATAATGATATATACAAGGTTCTAAAAGGCGTGAGGCGTGGCGTGGCGGCAAGGCCAAGCCTCAAGCTTAACGAGTTATGGCGAGCCATGGCGTTTTTCAAGGCGTGATGTAAGGCAGCGATTTTGTATTAATTTATAATTATATTACCGCATAAATATAAATTTATATCAAATATACCTAGTTTTTAGAAGTGTTATATCAACAACTAATAACAGAAAGTTAATAAAAAACACAATACTTGTATGTCCGATTAGAAAAGGTATAAAAAAGAGCAAAAAAACGTGTCTCAAACGAAAAAACATGTGCCATAACACGCCATAACACGCCATGGCACGCCATATCACGCCTTGCCACGCTCCACGCCTAACAGCAATGTTATGACGCTTTTCGTAACGGCGACGCCGCGCCTCACGCCATGGTGCGCCTTTTAGAACACTGGATATATATATATATATATATATATATATATATATATATATATATATATATATATACATGGGGCATTACACATTGATGCATATTATTACCATTTCTTTTCTTACTTTTTGAATGCTAAGAATCTTTTCTATGTTGTCCATTGCAAGTCTTCTTTTCAGATGAAGGAAATAGCCAACTTTATAAAATGATTCTAAATCATAAGCATATAAATAATAAAAAATAAAAAAATTAAGAAAAATAGATAAGAAATTGCCTTACTCTCACAAGCATAGTTTTTCTCTTGCTAAAAACAACTCTTGCACTTTAATATATTGGTTGATACTAAGATAATAATCCTTTCGCCCGTATCCAATATGTATGTATGTGTGTGTGTGTGTATATATATATATATAAACAAGTATGCCCTTAAAGAGGTAAGGATGTATAAGAAGATTTGTTTCAAAATTTATCTTTTAAAAGAAATGATTGGATTAAAGTACCTAAAATACCCTTTTAAGTTTTGTTTGTTATGAGAAAGGAACATTTTTACTTACAAAGTTCTACATAGTGGAGCAAGAATAAACAACTAACAACATGTGAGTAAATTTAGTTGTTGTGGTAGCTGCACAAAAAAAAAACCTCAGTTCTTAGTATCAATAATAAAAGTAAACATTAATCAGTTTTTGTGTTTTTTTTACTTAATACATAAACAATTGTTTAATATAGTTAGCAAATGATGTAAAAGAAGCCTTCTAATTAAGTCCTAACTTTTCACAATTTTCCCTCATTTGTTTTTCCTTTCCATTTATCAAGCATTTTTAACATTTACCCAGATAATTCCTCATGTAAATTAAAGCATAGATTATCGAATCTTGAAAATATGAATTTAGATGCCCTTCAGATGCCTCATGTTGCTTCCCTCTCCACCACTCCTTCAGATATCTAGAATGGCATATTTAAAGTTTTAAAATTTTAAAATATAATAAAATGTTATATATTAAAAATATTACTTTTGCATAAGACATTTATAGGTTCTCAATGCAGAACACATGACAATATAATCAAATCGGTTACATCTTCTTCACCTATAAACCAGATTATAACATTATATAAGGGTATGACCATGCCTTATAATATACATGAAGGTATCAAAGAAAAATCTTGTAAAAAAAGAACTTTTTAAGTCCACTTTCATACAAGTTGAAAACATGTTTTTCCTTCAAGGGCATAACGAGAGTATTTCAATGAACAAAAGTCTTTATTTTTCTCCTTACCTTCAATGAAATTCTAGAAGCATTTGTTCACTATTGTTTTTGTTTGCTAAGTCAAATCAATAAAAATATGTTGCTATTTCTTGCATTTGAATAAAAAAAGGGCTAAATACAGAAATAACAACGTACTTCCACTTACAAATGTGGTAAAAGAACCCTAATTACAAAAAAAATATGTCACAACTAGCATTTTCAGCTGGGAAATTCTATTTGCATATAAACATCAACTATTGTAAGACTTTTACTCTAAGCGGATATCATACCCTAAGCTTGATCAAAATCAGTCATTTGAATCCAAACCGTTAAGTGAAGTTCAAAACCAAATACAATACATCTCATACATTCAACCATGGGTTGAAAACTCTAAAAATCTCAATTCAAGTTTATTACGGACTAGAATCCTCTTATTGGGCCTAATGGACCAATAAACTTTCAATTTGGTTATTTTGGGCCAAGGAAATCAATATGGGCTCCAATTGGACCTACATCCATGAAACTAAAGTACTTTGGGTCATGTGGGCCAAGAATGATTCATCTTATCTCTAATGGGTCATGATGGGCCATAAATGGTTTCATAAGCCCTAATGGGCCGTGAACTATATTCTTGGACTTAAATGGGTCGTGAACCTTCATAAGGGCCCAATAGGCCGAAAAAACTTTATTTTGGGTCTCATAAATTCGAACTAAATCAAGAAAGGGCCCAAACTATCTCATTTCCTTTTCCTTGCCCCATTCTCGACCCAATTAAAACAAAATAATAATAATAATAATAATAATAATAATAATAATAATAATAGTAATAATAATAATAATAATAATAATAATAATAATAATAATAATAATAATAATAATAAAATGGAAAATCCTTATGAAGACACCTCATTATTAACTAGAGGTCTCTCAAGTTAATTACATCACATATAACTAAGTCTTTACACTTTAATCTCTCATGCAATAACCAATTCTCTCTCTCTCTCTCTCTCTCTCTCTCTCTCTCTCTCTTTTCCCTTCTTCTTCTAGTATCGGCCCACCCACTCACCATTACACACTCTAATTCAATTCTAAAAAATCCTCTCTAAATCTCCAAAGAACTCTTCCATTCTTCATTAAGAAACAGTAGGGTGGTGTGGGTGTTTCTTCAAGTTGTCAAGAAAATCCATCCATTCCTGGTAAGTTAATTCTCATCAATGTGTTTAACTTCATGATATTGATAAACTCACTTCTCTTAACATCCCATTTCATGATCCATATTCCTTAAAACTTCCTAGAATTCGAAGATATCATCAAGGAGCTTGCTAAGGCCAAAAACACCTTCCGTTCTTCATCAAAAACCGAAAACATCAAAGCAAAATGAGTTAAAACCCCCTATTTTCGATTTTTACATTGTTTTGGGGGAGAATACAAGTTGTTTTGTGTAGATCTATGTGTGTATGCATGATTTTGTCTGTTTTCTTTAGCTACATATGTGTTTATGTGTTGTAAACTTCATGAACTAAAAGATCTACTAAACTATGATGATATTGGTATAAAATAACACTTATCTCAACATATCTCACAAGAAAAAGGTTCAAAATACATTTAGATTACTTGAATCTAAGAAAAACTTCATGAAAGGGGCTAAAAACGACAAAAGTGACAAAGTATGGGTTATTTATGTAACTCTTGGATAGTAAGGGGTTCAAAAGGGATTTTTTGCTAAATAATGGCTAAAACTCGACATTTAAGACCTTATAGGGACCAAAAATGTAAATATTTTCGTAAATAGGCCTTATTTGGGCTTCTCACGGTTTTGGGCCCAAAATGTGTAATTTTAGATCTTTTGTGGGTTTAATTGTCATTTTCAAGAAAGTTGTGTCAAAATGTAAATTTTTGATAAAATGGGGTCATAGTTGCGAAAATTATGAACATTGGGCCAAAAGATAACATTTTCTATAAATGGGCTGAAAATGTATATTTTCACAAAAACCAAGCCAAAAATGATATTTTTGACAAATATGAGTTAAAAATTTTATTTTTACAAATACTAGGCTTAAATACAAGTTTTGTCTAAAATGGGGCCTAAAATGTTATTTTTACTAAACTTGGGCCTTAATTGTAAATTTTTAGCTTAATGGGCTAAGAATGTCAATTTTTACAAAAAGAGGGCTTTTATGTCATTTTAGTAAATAATTGAGTCACTACTAGCAAAATAATAACAAACAGGCTAATTTTGTCGTGGCCCATTTATATGCTTGATAGGTCATGAATACTATTTATATGTTTATTGGGCTTCATTGACCTATTAACATGGGCGACGAACCTTGGATACTATTTGCATGCTATTTTGGTCCGTAAATACCTTACATGTGAAATGGGCCTCGGTTGTCCTTTTACATATATTTTGGCTCATGTTATATAATCTCGTTCCTTTCGGGCCTAGAAAAGACTTACATTTTTAGCGAGCCTCTGTGGTTCATTTATATGACTCAATGGGCCTGGAATGAGTTTTATATGTTTTTCTTCGCGTAAATTCGATTAAGGGTCTAGTGAGACATGTCGGTTAACACCTATTGAGTGTACAATCGTAGCCTGTAGTTATAACTAGAGTCTCTTGGAGGGAGGGCGGGGGTTTGTGTATAGATCTATCCGGGGATGACACCCCATACCTGAGTTGTTCGCTACAGTTAGACTACACCAGTTTAGGGTGACGTAAACCTTATTCTATTTTCTGTCAGCGTTCAACAACGCCAAGACAGGCAAAATTGTCACAAATTAGTATGGTTATAACGAATGTCTTAGAGGAATTGACATTATGATATTTATGGGAGACCATTCTCTTTCTCTTTGGGTTACTCAGGAACATACTCGTGCCGATACTCGACCTCGGGGGTTGATGAGTCGGCATTCTCTTTTACAGGCAACATAGGGTTGTCTGGGGGCATTCTCTTTAAAATCTCTTCATCTACTTTTGGAATTCTTTCAAACAAAAACACACATGCATTAATACAAGATCAGACACAAACATACTAAACTATTTTAAGAAAATACAGGATTTTCTTGTGATTACGAAGCTATACAAATCATTTTCTCAAACATGCTTATGAACTCACCAACATTTTTATGTTGACCTTTTTTTTTATTAACTTGTCTTCTCAGGAAACCGTTGAAGCAGGTTGGGCTGAATAATCTAACAAATGTTTTGCTATATTTTGTTTCATCATACTTTAAACATTTTGGCATGTAATATTTAAACACAATACTCGATGTAAACAATGTATGTTGTTGTATTACATGTATGATGATGAGAGATAATGTTATGTTTCAATTATATATTATGTAATTATACTACAAGGATAAAGTCACACGCAAGCCCCCGAACGTTTCCGCCATCTGGTTCAGGGGTGTGACAAATTGCAAACTACATTGTTATTTCTTGTATTTAGGGCAGAAATGACTAAAGTTATAGTAAGAGTATCTTAGGACACTTTTTTGACTGGGTCAAAGTTTGGCAGCGGCTTTTGGAAGCTACAATTTGCTGATCGATTCAGAAGTTATACTAGAAATTATAGTTAGAGACTTATCCAAGTGGGAGACTGTTGGATTAGGTGTCTAAGCTCATAACTAAAATTGATATATACTTGAATTGATAATAACAAAGTCTTTTTGGGTTGCCCTCAAACCTAGCAATTGGATAGGATGACTTTTAGAGAGATGGGGAGAGATTAATTTATAATATGATTAATAAATTTAAATATATAGCTGATTAATGTATTATAAAAATAATATATTGATTATAAAAGCTATTATTTAATTAATAACTGATCAGAAATTAATTAGAATTAATTTTAGGCTTAATGTTATTAATTAAAAACGTAGGGTATAAAGTACAGTTGTTTAATAGTTGAACAAAAGGCTCTAAAACCTTCCAACACTAGGGGTGGACGGTTTCAATGAGGATATTCTAAGGTTTCTAGAATATCCCATGTGGATAAATAAGGAATGGGATAAATATCAGATTTAAAATATTAATATTCAAATTAGGGTTATCTAGGGTTTCCTTGTACTACAATCTAAAGACCTTCAGGCCTTAGATTTTTTGCCACTCCATCTCCTTAAGGAATAGCCGAAATGCTTACTTACCCCTCTCCTCTCTTTTAAGCCCCCTTCTTGCTAGCTTGAGTGTGAACCATTAGAGGCACGACAATTGTGGTGTTTGCTTCTAAGAGATCTACAAGTGAAGGATTATTGTTATTTACTATAATAACAATAAGGTATGTAATCTTAAACCATTCTTTGGTATTTTCGAAAATAGCCTAGGGTTTCTAGGGTTTCTTATTTGATGCTCTTAGTTATAGGTTCAATAGTGAAAATATAGATCATTTAGGTTGCATGTGAACTTAACGATTTTAAGTTTATGTGTTTTACCTAAATTCTATCGGTTTATAACCTATGGGAACCACGATCATAAAATTAATTAAACTTTCATAGTAGAAAACTTAAAATTATTAATCAGTTATTTTTTAAAAAAAGTTATTAATTAATAGATATTTTTAATTATATAAAATTATAATAGTTAATTTAAATAAATACATGACCTTATAATCTATATTAATTTTATTTTAAATGTTATTCTAACGTTATTATTTTAATGTAACTAAAGTGGAAAATTAAAAGTGGAGAATAAATATGTTGAAAACTAGCATGACATTAGTTACGAGGACTAATAGGGTAAACACATGGCAAAAATGAATAAATAAATAAATATATATATATATATATATATATATATATATATATATATATATATATATATATATATATATATATATAGAGAGAGAGAGAGAGAGAGAGGTAGGTTCAAATGTTTTTCACATCTATTGTGTGCTATAAATGCACCAATAGAATTTTAGTATTAATTATATGTATATTAAATGTTATCCATATTTATAACTCATTTTTATAGAAACCAATTAAATTCGTCATTAATGTCAACAATAATATTTTTTTAAAATTAATTCATATCTAGAAGAATGAAAGTGTATTTTAGCAGAATGAGAGTGTATTCTAGTAGAATACACTCTTTTTTTTTCATATTCCATGCAAATTTATTGTATTTTAAATGATTGGTGCTTAAACAAAATACGAACTCATATATATAAGAACATAGATGCAAATTTATTTTGGAAGAATGTTATTATTGACATTAATAACAGATTTAATTAGTTTCCTTAAAAAAGAAATTATAATTATGGATATCATTTAATATATATATATATATATATATATATATATATATATATATATATATATATATATATATATATATATATATATATATAGAAATAATTTAATATCTATATTTATTTAATTAAATAATTATTTAATTTACTAAATTCCTATTGGTGCATTCTAGCACACAATAAATGTAATAAACAAAATAATCTAACCCTCTCTCTCTCTCTCTATATATATATATATATATATATATATATATATATATATATATATATATATATATTTAGTTAGTTAGTTAGTTAGTTTGCTTTATTTCCCTATAATTTATAAAAACCCCATGAATCATGAATATTAGGCTATGTTTTGGTTCATTAAATAGGGTTTCGGTCATTTTTTGTCACTTAAATTTTAGTTTTGTGTTCATTTGGCGATTTAACTCATTTTAAATTTTAAAATGTCGTTGAACTTTTCAATTTATGCTACAATGGTCATTAAATTTTTGGTTTGGTAACTTAACTTTGGACTTTGTGCTCATTTAATCACATAAATTTTAAAATTTTACTCATTTAATCACCTTACTTTTAAGATTGTGCTCATTTTTATAACTTTATCTTAAAAGTTTAGTGACTAAATGAACATTATTTTAAAAGTTATGTGACTAAATGAACATAAAACCAAAAGTTAAGTGATGTAACCAAAAGTTAGGTGACTAAATGAACACAAAGATAAAAGTACGATGACATATTAAAGCTTAAAATGAATTAAGTGATCAAATAAACATAAAATCAATCAAAAGTTAATTTGACAAAACTAAACCCCATTAAATATGATCAAATCAAACAAAATGAAATTTAAATTTAAAATCCATTCGAGATCAATTAAATCAAGTTGAAAGAAATCAATTAAATTAAGTTGAAAGATTTTGTCGGAGTCATATTCAAAGAATCTTTGACGACCAATAGACTTACGATAAATTCTTTCAACTCGTCATTTATCTTAACTTTTCTTCCCGAAATCTTAAATATTACTAAAAGAGAAACCTTATAACATCATCTTAAATAATCTGGACCATTGATTGTGTTTAAATCTTATTTTTTTCCACCCTTAGATCAAATTGTTGACATCATCTTACCATTATGGAATGTATTTAATTCCAATAAATGTTTTCCAATCATCAATCAATCTTAAATATTACTAAAAGAGAAACCTTATAACATCATCTTAAATAATCTGGACCATTGATTGTATTTAAATCTTATTTTTTCCACCCTTAGATCAAATTGCTAACATCATCTTCTCATTATGGAATGTATTTAATTCCAAAAAATGCTTTCCAATTATCAGTCAATAACTTACATTCGTTGAAATGGAATGTATTTAATTCCATTAAAAGCTTTCCATATTTTACATCTTGAATTTTTAGTTATGAAGATTTTAATATGGTCAATTTTAAAAACATATTACTAACAAATCATTTCAATCAAGGCCTTAATATCAACCATTAATATAAATCCATTTATATTAGTAAACCATTAATATAAAATCTTTTTTTATTAGGAAATCGTTAATACCGAAAAATCATATTCAAATTATCACATACATATACGATTCATCATTGAATCCGCGACTCATATTTATTTTCAATCGTTTTTTTTTTCAAACCTTCTCCTACAACATCGTTAATATTGCTTATAACTTCCATCATCATTCTCTGCTATAAACATTCACTCTTGTGCGCTAGAAGGTCAGTACCTTCTTTCGTTTTTTATATTTTTTTCGATTATTTTTTGTTCTTAATTATATCGAATGTATGTATTCATATATTTCGATTTCTTTGTCACAAATTACACGAAATCAGTTAACTACTTTTCTGAAACTTTTCAAATAAACATGAAAAGATATTAGATATCTTTAACAAAACAAAATTTAACTATCTTGGGAACTGACATTAATTACGAAAATGTTACTTTTATATATTAGAGATGATTATGATTTTTTTTTAATTTTTATGTCACAAGAATCCGGTTAATTTTGGCATGATTTTAAAATATCATTGAAATTATTATGTTTTTGTATATCATATCAACCTACTTTTTTATCTTTGTATAGTAACAATAAAGTTTATTAATTTACACAACAAATATAGATATTTCAAATTTTGTAATATTATTATACCTTACAAAATACAACCCCCTCCAAAATAAATTTTCGCCAGTAATTTCATCCATAATTTCAAAAAATTTAAATTTGTATTTTCTTTATATAAATTTTTTTAATGATCCTGGTTTTTTTTTCTCCAAAAGTATATCAAACATTTACGTCTTAGATAATGCTACCCTATTATAATTATTATTTTCCAAAAGTATATCCGTTTAATGAGGAATTTGATATAATAAAGGAAGTGAATGTTAATTAAAATGAGATATATATTTCATAATTATTACATGAGTTTATTAAAAAAATTAATATCAAGGTGTAAACTTTAAGCATTTTTAAAGTGAAATTTCAGAATACATACAAACGATGATGTTGTACAATGAAATATAAAATTGAATAGACTGAAAAAAAAAAAAAAACACTATTAAAGCAGTCAATCTTGAAAATAACATAGTTATGAAAAATTATAAAGTAAGATAAAAATTATAAGATATTAGGAGATTTGTAAAAAGTACATTTAGTAAAAGCGTTACAGTTATTAGAAAAAATAAGACCGTTAAGATTAGTGAAAATGCAATATATAAACTAAATTATCATAATAGTAATGAAATGTCATTATTTGATATTTCATATAATTGAAAGATATATCAAATTACATTGATGATATAATAAAATTATTCAAAGTTGCGCCAAAACTAATGCAAAGTTCTTGCGAACACCAAATAAATAAGAACAAACATAAAAGCTAGCATTTATATTTATAATCAATTTAAAATAAACCAATCATGATTTAGAAAAGAATCTCCATTGATGATATACTAAAATTAAATCTATATAACATTTAACATTTTATAAATTATATTACATAACTTTATTCGAATAAATGAAATAGTTGTCAATATTTAATGTAATAGAAAAAACGGTATATAGGTTGTCAATATATGTTTAAATTAGGTAACATTATTATACAAAGAACGTCTAATTAAAATGCTTATAAATATATAAATATCATAACTATATGAGGCGAGGAAAGTCGTTCAACTAATAAAACAAAAAATGATGTCTACTAAAAGATCTTTTAATAATTATATATATTTATCGTTTTCAATATATTTTCTACACGTTTTAATAATACCAATAACCATATATTTTTTTATAATCATTATACAATATCTATGAACGATTATATGTTTTTTTATACGTTTAACGCGGGATATAATCTAGTTAAATTTATACTTCTAATATCTTTTAACACAAAATTATTTAAGTTTTCAGAAATTAAAAAATAGACAATCTAATTGATAGAAATGAACAAAGTTAAAAATAATAATAATTTTATAATTTCAATGCACCAAAGACCTCCTTCAATCAAATTCATCGTCAAATCATTGCATATACTTGCAAATTAATTTTAGTCTATATGCCTTTATGATCAATAAAACAAACATTCTTATAACAAACAATACCAAACTAAATATCTCATGATATCACAACTATAGCACCAAACTAAAAGCTTTGCACGTATGAAAAGCTTTTTACTGAGGGTTGGGAGGACGGCTATTAGCAGCCGAAACTCTCGAACCCCATTCCAACAACTCTTTGCTTGTATCATCCTTGTGGGCCATCACCTCAATAAAACACAAACAATCCTTCTTTTCCACCGTCGCAATCTCAATCGCTTTAATTAGATCCTCTTCACAAAATACCTACAAATTTCATCCGGTTAATTCTCACCTCCACACACAGATAGAGATGCTTCTACATGTAGACTGGACCGGACCATGATATTTATGGCCCGGTTTTAAAAAGTCAGACGGTTTTTGTTGAAATAACTAACCTTGGTGGTCCAACAGTTGCCCTGGCCGTTATGTATTGCGTCAACCAATCCTGTGTAGTTCCAATTCTTGATCACATTGTAGGGCCCATCATGAATCTCTACCTCAATGGTGTAGCCACCATTGTTTATCAGAAATATGATGTTTTTTTGCCCACATCGTAGCATTGTGGACACATCTTGAGCTGTCACCTGAAAACTTCCATCACCAATGCAAGCAATCACCCTCTTATCGGTTGCAGCCTGTGCATAACCAAGGGTGGCACCAACTGACCAACCAATCGACCCATATTGCATCTGGAATTCATACCTACAACACCCAAAATTCAAGATTATTAACATTAATTTGTTAATAGAAAAAGAAAAACATTCTTTGATGCTTACCCACAGCCTTGTGGCAGTTTAAGTTTCTGACAATTGAACCAGGAGTCCCCTGTTTCAGCAATCACAGCTGTGTCACTTGACAACATTTTCTGTATGTGTTCAAAGAGAACATTGACTCTTAATGGCTCTTTGGGGGCGCATTGTAGTGGGTGTCCTTCAGGGATGAATATCCGATGGTAATTCTCATATGCAGTGGTATTCTTTTTAAGCTTTTTGGATAACGCTTGCAAGAAATCCTTCATTAGAATACAACCAAAAGTGGGCCCGTTTCCAATGGTGACACGATCGGGTTGTATAATGAGTGCTTTCTCTTTTTTCAAAAGGAGAGAGTAACCTACGGAGCTGTAATCGTTGAATATAGGTCCAGCAAACACATAAGCATCAGCTGATTCAACAATTTCTGCACAGAAAGCAGTGCTTACAGCACCCCAATATGTTCCGATGAAGTGAGGGTGGTGTTCGGGAACAAGCCCTTTTCCTGATGGGGTTACTGCAAGAGCATAGCCTGAAGCATCTGCCATTTCAACAAACGCTTGGCAGGCGTTTGCAACTCGGAGTTTAGGTCCACCCACCATTACAGGTTTCACTGCCTTGTTTAAGAACATTGATGCAGCCTCAACAGCGGCTTCTAAACCCATTTTGTTACTCATCCTACACCATTGAAAAATTAACCACATGAGATCAAAACATATATGGAACAATGCTTATAAGTTGGAAGGAGATTTGTGGAACGTACTTGCGGGATAGAGAAAATGGAACTGGTTCTCGGCTAAAAGTTGGGTGAGGAATTGCAGGTAGATTACAGCCGACGCTGATGTAAACAGGCTTGCTTTCTTTCAGAGCAGTTGATATTGCGGTATCAATTAGTTCATGTGCATCTTCCAGATTATTCACAACAGCCTGCGTTCATATAACAATAACAAATCAAGAAAACAGTTCTGCAATTTTATTGTATTATTAACATCGATATCGATGTAGATTAACTGTATTACTGTCGATTCACAAATTGCAACTTCGGAGTTTATAGGTGTATAATTTCGTACTGGCGGATTTTTTTCAATCGTAATGAATCTCTAGAATCAACATAGCTTTTTTACAGGGTACAGCTATGGCGTCGCATTGAAGATCGAAGTGTGTAACGATCGATAAATAAAAATCAGTATAATATTTCGGCTTATAAATGCGAGGTTTGATACCTGATAGCAAGTGACTGTCTGAAAGCAACGAAGCTCTTGGCTGAAATCCGGCGATCCGATTGTATGATGAAGAATTCTGTTAGTGCCATAATCGTTGGAATTTGGTCCACCGACAATACAGATAATCGGAAGATTCTCACTGTACGCACCGGCAATGGCGTTGAGTACACTAAGTCCACCGACGGTGAAGGTGACAACACATGCACCGACGCCGCGAGACCTAGCGTATCCGTCAGCAGCGTATCCTGCATTTAGCTCGTTGCAGCATCCTACGAGATTGAGCCCGGGCTCAGCTATGAGATGATCAAGTAGAGTTAGGTTGAAGTCACCGGGAACGGAAAATACGTCGGAGATACCAATCTGGACGAGGCGGCGGGCGAGGTGGCGGCCGAGTGTGGCTTCGGTGGAGTTGAATGGTACGGAGGAGGACTGTACGCAACTAGCACCGCCGATTTTGGGAGGACAACCGACATTGCCATTGGGAGTAGTAACAACATCTACATTACCGATCTTAGTATCCATATTTGATTTGAATTGAGTGTGAGGGAATGGAGAAAGAATGGAGAAGTATATATAGTGGCGAGATGTTTGTGAGGTACAGAGAAGGAGGTGACGGGGGTTGAATACAAGGGGCTGGTTTGCGTGTGTGTTTTCACTTTTCAGTAAAAGAATGCTGGTTTTACATTATATTTATAATTTATAATTTATAGTACTTTTACATTATATTTACAATTTATAATTTATAGTACTTTCATCCATTATTTTTATTCCATTTCCAAAATAAAAGAACATTATGCAAAATATTATGAGCCAGGAGATAATAATAATTAAAAAAAAAAAAAAAAAAAGACCCTCAATTAAAATAAATATGGCGTGACTATAATTACGAAAAAATATAAGTTTTTATGTAATGTTGGAATAGGAAAATTAATTAAATTAATCCTATGTTTATTGCATTTTAACATTTTAAAGAAAGTAACTAACATTTTTTATATTGGCAAAGGGATAATGATTTAGGAGGGTAACAACGTTTCCTGTTTGTCCATTTTAGGTCCCTAACGTATTTTTTGTGCGTATTACACCATTAATGTTATTATAACCGTTTACAAATAGTCATTTTAACAGGAAGAAGCCGGTAAAAGGATTATTTATAAACGGTTATAACAACCTTAATGGTGTAATATACACAAAAAATACGTTGGAGACCTAATATGGACAAACAGGAAACGTTATTACCCTCCTAAGTCATTATCCCATGAAACTGTAAACCCCTATAGTAATTTTTTACTTTTTAAATAAGAAACTTGTAGGTCTTTGAGGTTGGTAGTTTGGATGTTTTTAACCTCGGCCTTCTTTATAAATGGAAGTGACGGTTTCTTAATGACAAGGGAGCTCTTCGGGTCAAAATTGTCAAATTTTGTCATGGGGAAAGTGGTGGTTTTTCGGAAGATTCGAGAATAGGAATTGGAAGGGGTGTTTGGCAAAAGATTGTAGGATCCATTAATCACCTCCATGAGAATGGTTGTATTCCTTCTAATTACATGTATAGAGTGGTGGGGGGTGAGACTCAAACGAGGCTCTAGAAGCATATTTGGTGCTTGGATATTCCTCTTAGGGAGCGGTTCGGGAGGCTCTTTGCTTTGGCCTTTAATCAAGATGCTCGAGTAAGTGAATAATGGGATCCGGAGGGATGTAATTTTCATTGGTGTCGGGGGATTAGAGGAGGGGCCAATGAAAATTACATCCCTCTGGATCCCATTATTCACTTACTCAAGCATCTTAATTAAAGGCTAAAGCAAAGAGTCTCCCGAACCGTTCCCTAAGAGGAATATTCAAGCACCAAATATCCTTCTACAAGATAATCAAATTGGGTCGATTCAACCCCTCCTCTAATCCCCCGACGCCAATGAAAATTACATCCCTCCGGATCCCATTATTCACTTACTCGAGCATCTTGATTAAAGGCCAAAGCAAAGAGCCTCTCGAACCGCTCCCTAAGAGGTATATCCAAGCACCAAACATCCTTCTAGAACCTCGTTTGAGTCTCACCCCCACCACTCTATACATGTAATTAGAAGGAATACAACCATTCTCATGGAGGTGATTAATGGATCCTACAATCTTTTGCCAAACACCCCCTCTAATTCCTATTCTCGAATCTTCCGAAAAACCACCACCTTCCCCATGACAAAATTTGACAATTTTGACCCAAAGAGCTCTTTTGTCATTAAGAAACCGTCACTTCCATTTATAAAGAAGGTCGAGGTTAAAAACATCCAAACTACCAACCTCACGACCTACAAGTTTCTTATTTAAAAAGTAAAAATTTACTATAGGGGTTTACAGTTTCATGGGATAGTGAATTAGGAGGGTAATAATGTTTCTCGTTTGTCCATATTAGGTCCTCAACGTATTTTTTGTGTATATTACACCATTAAGGTTGTTATAACCGTTTATAAATAATCATTTTACCGGCTTCTTCCTATTAAAATGACTATTTGTAAACAGTTATAATAACCTTAATGGTGTAATACGCACAAAAAATACGTTAGGGACCTAAAATGGACAAACAAGAAACGTTATTAACCTCCTAAGTCATTATCACATTGGCAAACTAACAACCAATTATGTAACACCACATTTTGTACCTGAATCTGGGTTATCCGCATGGTGAATTCGACATTTGACTGTGATACCTCCTATATATAGTATTTCGAAGAATATACTTCATAATCCCATTTCGGACTTAGGACTCTCCATTTCGGATATTTCTCGCATCTCAGACTTACATATTTTTCATATATATATATATATATATATATATATATATATATATATATATATATCTTCTGACGGTGAAGAACTTGAAGTTTTCTGGAACGCGTAATTTGTGTCCAGAATAAGTAGAACTTGTCCAGAATACGAATAACTTTTCCAAAACACTAATAACTAGTCTCGAACATTATTCTAATATGTTGTAACATCTGTTTTCTGTTATCAATCACTTAGCCTTTAATTATTCAAGTTTGAAGTCTTGGGGATTTACGACTAACTGTAGTGTGGTGATGGAGACCCATCATGGCACAGCCACGTCATTTAAGTAGCAGGGCAGTCATCAGGTGATAGTCGCGACGCGGTGGCAACTTCATTCAAAACCCTAGATCCTAGGCCTTGAACCCCATTTAAGCAACATTATGTTTATGGTTTCGTCTCACTCTCAGCCTCCATCCTTCGGAGGGAAACCCTAGTGTGTGTGTGTGTGTGTGTGTGTGCGTGTGATAGGCCTGACCCATATAGTGGGCAACCTAGACGGACGCTCAGAGCCTATTTCTCTAAGGGGTCCAAAGTTCCTGGAGTATATGGTGTGTGTGTATGTCTATATATATATATATATATATATATATATATATATATATATATATATGTGTGTGTGTGTGTGTGTGTGTGTAACAGCCTAATTTTTACGTCCAAAAATTTCAATTTTAAAATCAATACTTTGAAAAACATTTGTAAATAAACATTGTTTAATCAAAACATTCCACAATCATATATCATGTTTGAAAAACCAAAATGCGAAATCAACTGAATATCAGAGTACAAATCCCAGAACAATCTCGTAAGGCGGAAAATAGTGTATGTGTATGATGTATCGCTACTGCGCCAACTCCTTCCCCTTTGAAGAAGAGGTACCTGAAACCAAACTGAAAACTGTAAGCACAAAGCTTAGTGAGTTCCCCCAACATACCAGATACCATACAATCATGTAACATACAACACAATCATATAACATACCATACTTGTCAGGCAATTCTGGGGTGCCCGACCTACCCGGTACGGCCATTCTGGGGTGCCGACCTACCCGTGCAGCCATTATGGGGTGCCGTCCTACCTGTGCGGTCATTCTGGGATGCCGACCACCCTTCGGTCCTAACAACCGAACCTCGGGGACTATTTCACCCCTACCACTACTAATATCACATATCATAACATAACATACTATCAGGCATATCTGGGGTGTCTGACTACCATTCGGTCCTAACAACCGAACTCAGGGACTGTTCCCCTCCTACTACCCCTAACACATATCTCAGATCATGCTAGCATATAATCATGACATCACATACTGTCAGGCGTATCTGGGGTGTCTGACTACCCTTCGGTCCTAACAACCGAACTCTACTACGGTAACACATCAAGCTAGCATATAACATATCAGGTAGTAGCAAAACTAGATGATATCACAAAGACAATCATCTAACACACAACTCCTACTGGTGGGCCGGCATTGTGGCCGTAGACCCACCGCTACTGGAAGGTAACTCACCTCGAAGTAGCTGTTGATTTGTGTGGGAACTGTTTGTCTGCTGCTGCTGCTCCGGAAATCATCCGGCTGCAATTCCAACGAAACACTCAATCAAACACTGCTAACTATCCTTAGGGTAAAATGACCATTTTACCCCTAACCAAGTCAAAAGTTAAAGTTAAGGTCAACTTCCAGTTGACCCGACTCGCCGAGTTGGCTCACCAACTCGTCGAGTCCCGGTCCATTCGATTGTCCTTACTCCCGTCCCTGCTCGTCGAGTTAGGCATTGACTCGACGAGTTCTCCTTCCATACAAATATCCAATAGTCCTTCATTCGACTCGCCGAGTTGTATGAACAACTCGTCGAGTTCATCTTCATCCAATGAACACTCTGGTCTATGACTCGCCAAGTTTTATGAACAACTCATCGAGTCTGTTCTTGAGGCAAGAAGATTGGCTTGGACTCGCCGAGTCAGGGCATTGACTCGCCGAGTACCTCCATTACTGAGTCTGGCTTCCGACTCACTGAGTCCGCTTATAGCTCACTGATTCCACTCAGCATAACTCAAAAAGGGGGAAAATCGAGGACTCGCGACTCGACTCGCCAAGTCTGAAGAACGATGCCGAGTCGCATGCATGCAATCACTATATACTCGATTCTGCTTGAACCCAGTGCATTCCATATATAGATCTAGGTTCTTAGGGCTCGATTAACACGTAACGTTTCCAACTTTACGTGTAGATAAACACCAATGATGAATTTAAGGCTTAAAACACACTAAAAGAGTAGATCTAGGGCTTTCATGCAATATGGCTCCATAAAGGCAGTAGATTTGGGCTCTTGAAGCTGAAACCTAACTAGATTCAAATACCATTCCACTCAATATGATCTCAATATTACAATCAAGCTAGGAAATGGGTAAAGATGGCTTAAATGGGATTTTCTAAAAGAAAATCATCATGGCAACAGAAAAGATCCGAAATATACTTTAATGGACTCTGGTTTGAGTTCTAGATCCTTTCTCTTCTCCTTCTCCTTGGTCCTTCCTTCCTTCTCTTCTTCAAACTTCAAGGAAAAGCACACAAACACTCAAATCACAAAGGGAAGGGTTAGGGTTTGTCAAAGGGTGCTCTGATAGTGAAAGGGGCGAGCTTGGGGCGCATAAAGGGGTTTAAATAAGGTGCAAACCCTTGAAGTTAGGGTTTCATCCAAACAGGCGGACTCACCGAGTCCATGATATAGACTCGTCGAGTCGCCAACTCAAACGTGCTCGATATCGCACCTCTACTCGGCGAGTCGGGCCTGCAACTCGCCGAGTTCCAGCTAAAAAAATGCAAAAATCCTTAGATTAAAATACATACCAGGAACCAGGTGCTACAATATATATATATATATATATATATATATATATATATATATATATATATATACATATATATATATATATATATATATATATATATATATATATATATAAATAGAAATATTTCTCTTTAAGTTAGTTGTTTTTGTAATGTTATGGTTATTTTTGTTTTTTAATATTAATAGTGAATTTTGAGAGTCTTATAATGGTGTGTCTATTTTCGATATTGTATTATATTTATGACTTTGGGGATCATTTTTTTCTTTTCGCCATGGGCCCAATATATCTCTAGAACAGTCATGTTCTTGGTGTCTTAGTGTATGTGTGTGTGTGTATGTGTATTCTTGGTGTTGGAAGATTTAGAGTGCTTTTGTGAAGCAAGAAGGTGATCATTCCTTGTTGAAGGAGCTTGATGTTGTTGGGAGCTGATGTTTACAGGCTCCTAGAAGGTATAAATTTCATACATTTCTCCATATGTGGTTGTTGTGCATGCTTAGATGTCCCTTTATGGTCATCGGAGAAAGATTCGCTGAGTTTTGAGCAACACTAAGACCGTTGTTCAATCGAAGGAAGGCTTTTGGACCTCATGGTCCCATAAAGTCAAGTGGTTGCACTCAACTCAGCTATGCACGGGTTTTAGGTCATTTTGGTTCCTTTTTGATGTTAGGGATCAAGATTTATGTAATTAGATGTTAAGGGATGGATAAAGTTGGATTTTCCATACATAGATTGAGTAAATCCAAAACTGAGTTTTAGAGCTTTAGATTTAAGGGTTAAGAGCTTATAAGATTAAGAGGTTTTATACATGAGTTGTGACACAACAATGGTATTGCCACAGTGCAGTAGACTATTGGGTCTTGCAACCCTAAAGGAGCTTATCTACTACCAGGAGGCTTCTAGAAACCCTAAAGGAGCTCCCAAAAATGTTCATATGATGGTAGGTTCTAGAATTGCTTCTTTTGTTCAACTATTAAACAATTACAATTCACCCCTTGGATCGTTAATTAATTCCAATTAATATTAATGAATGCTAATTGATTTCACATTAATTTATTAACCATATAAATGAACAAATCAATTGTTTAACAATTGATCTCATATTAATTTGTTAATCACATAATAAAGCAACAAATCAACTTTTTATTTCCAATTAATATATTAATCATATAATATATAAATAATTTATTTTCCCATTATTTCCAATTAGTTTATTAATCATATAATAATCTAATACATTATATTTCTCTCCTAATACCATTTCTAGATATTTTTGGTCATGATGGCAACCTAAAAAGGACTTTGCTTCTAACTACAAGAGTATACCAATTTAGTTATGAGCACAGACACATTAATCCAACAAGAGGCTACCACTGTTGAGCATAGGGAACTTACGGTAGAAACGTCAGCTGGCTCAGAGGAAGCTTCTGATAACCAACAGGTCCGAAGGTAGTAGACCCAACATTGGGATAACCCGAGGCAACAGTGGTTGGAGTGCGTCCTAAAATCCCAACAAAGTGTTGTTGTGAATCCATAGAACTTCCATATGCAGAATTTTTGGAATTATTTATGGAGTTGTTTCGATTTTTAGGGCATTGATTTTTTTTATTTTCCCAAATTGTTGGATGAGGAGAAAATAGTCACACTTGGAGACATAGATAAATCAATAATAGCTTCGGAAGCCGCTTCTCGAGACTCATGCAATATAAGCATGTTTTTGGCCCCAAGAAAGTAAGGAAAAGGCTTCGTGTTGGTGATGACATCAACAATACTATGATAGGAAGGCGGTAACTGACGCAAGATTTGCATCACAAGTTCAGTTTCCGTGATAGTGGAGTTAGCATCTTTGAGATCATTGACTAGATTTTTTAGCGTGTGACAAAACTCGATAATTAATATTGACCCCTTCCTGGTATTGTGAAATTGGTTTTGCAATTGTAACATACGGGACAATTTATTGTTTCAAAAAAATTCATCCAACTTATCCCAAAGATTTTTTGTGGTGCAATCATCACTAGGGATGATTTGTAGTAGCTCGAATCACAAGTACTATAAAGCTATGATTTAATACGAGCATCAACCGAATAACATTGCTCATCATCATCCCTGGTAGGAACTGATTTGCCAAAAATATGACCAAAAGATAAAGTACATCTACACATATTGGAGAAAATTTGTCTCCATAGTTTATACATTTACCCATCAAGATTCAACTTAAAGCTAAATTAATTGTAAACTGCAACACTCCAATTCAGGTATTACTCTTTAGACCCCTAAAAAGGAAAAGATGGCATAAAAGGTCCCTTAGTATGTGGGGTGTACTCCAGGAGTATGTTGGGTTTTGAGCACTATAACACTCCTATGGTACACATGCAGCCCTAAATTCTTTGGATCTATGTTTTCTATAATTATACATACATTTTTAATTTTTCCAAAGAATTCTCCCTAGCTAGCATACAATTGAAAATATACAATATAAACTTAGTTTGGATGCTTACCTCTAGCGTAGGGCAGATGTCTTGACCTTTGAAAGCTTGAGCACCCCAAGTGTAATGTCTCTAATGGTTCACAAACACCAAATGCAAGAGGATGCTTTAGAGAAAAGGTTACTTAGTATAAAAATTAACTTCACTCTCTTAGAATGTATGTGGTGGTCGATTTTAGCTCTAGGGGTGAGTATTTATAATGTGGCAAATGTTAGGGTTACACTTTGTAAATCCTAATGACCTTTCATATACTTAGGCTCCATGGGTTAACTTCCATGGACTATCCACAAATTATCTCAATGGTTTAGCCCATCCTAAATAACTGTGGATCATTAGCCCGCATTATAAGAATCATTGATTTACACAATCAATCCCCATATATTTAATTAGTCTCTTTTGATCACCAAATTAATTCCAAATTAATTCTTGATCAATACTAATTAATTAATATGATTTCTCAATTAATATATTATACTTATAATATATTAATCAATCATAAATAACCTTATTCTCAAAATTCCATCCTATCAAATTGCACTGATGAAGGCAACCCAAAAGGACCATGCTACAATCGGGTCAAGTACATCCCAATTATAGTTATAGGCTTAGACACCAAATCCAACAGTCTTCCACTTGGATAAGTCTAATAACTATAGCTGCCAACGTGACTTCAGGGTCTGACTTAGCAATCCTAAGCTTTCAAAAGCCGCTGTTAACTCTGACCCAGTCAGTGACACATCCTTTAGATAAGGGATCATATACTCCTCTGTTCTCAAGATATCAATTGGACAAATACATGGAACAATGTCATACTTATTGTCCAAACGTTTTTTCCCGATTTCCAATTCGTCTGACATATAACATAACTGAACACATCAATTTACTTCTGACCGGGCCCGGCACATAAATCAAAACAGAATCATCAAGGCGCCCAAGATACCGTTTTTAATCCTCTTAGGATAAAAGGAACATATAAAGTTCGACATTTTATGGTTCTACTAACTACTCATTAAATCATGCACAACGACACAATTTATAACATCAATTTACTGATGCGTTTTCGTGCCATCAATGCACAACCAACTTGCATTAAACATCTCATATATCTTGGTTTGGAGAATTATATGATATTATCGTCTCACGATCCCTCGTGATAAATTCCATGAAGTGATTCAAGTGAACGAGGGTTAAATCGAATACTTAAATCTTATTTCAGGAGCACTCATGAATGGTGTGGCAAATTGTTGCTATGTCTAACTCCTTAGATAATCTACAAGCCAACTCATGATTGTCTTCTTTCATACTTACTTCCAACGTATGATCGACTGTGGATAGTTTCTGGAAGTCAAAACATGCAAAGTGAAACAATAGTAAATAATTGACACACGACAATAACTTTACTTATAAATAAAACTCCTTTTACTCAATCATCAAATGTCAATTACAATTTATCTATTACAAGTTTCGGTTTATCTAATCACTAAAACTAATATCGTCCGTTAGCCCAATTCCTCTCGCATTTTGCAAGTGCTTAACTCTAGTCAGTCCCTTTGTGAGGGGATCTGTTGGGCTTTCCTCTGACGATATCCTCTTCACCACGAGGTTTCCTTCTTCTACTTGATGTCTTATGAAGTGGTACTTTCTGTCGATATGCCTAGATCTTCCATGATCTCTTGGTTCCTTGGTTAAGGCAACCGCCCCTTCATTATCGCAGAAAATCTCCATAGGCTCCTTTATGGACGGAATTACTCCAAGGTCTTCGATGAATTTTTCAACCATATCACCTCCTTAGCTGCTTCGCTTGCTGATATGTATTCTGATTCACATGTTGAATCAGCTACAGCCTCATTCTTAGAACGTTTCCATGTCACTTCTCCTTCATTCAGGGTAAATATCCAGCCCGTTTGAGAGCGGAAATTATCTCTATCAGTTTGAAAGCTCGCATTGCTATACCCTATTACTCTCAATTCATCACTCCCACCAAGGGTAAGGACCCAATCCTTAGTCCTCCACAGGTACTTAAGAATGTTCTTAACCGCAATCCAATGAGCTTTACCAGGGTTCCCTTGATATCTGTTGACCATGATTAAAGCAAATGTCACATCAGGGAGAGTACAAGTCATAGCATACATGATCAAACCAACTGCAAAAGCATATGGTATATGACTCGTTTCTGCTATCTCAACCTCTGTGCTCGGACTCTGAGTCTTACTCGGTTTGGTATTGCCTTGGATAGGTAAGTCACCTTTATTGGACTCATCCATGCCTAAACGTTTCAACACCTTGTCCAAGTAGGTGGTCTGACTAAGTCCTATTAGTCTTTTACTCCTGTTTCTCAATATCCTTATCCATAGGATATACGCAGCTTGTCCGAGGTCCTTTATAGTGAAATACTTCCCAAGCCAGGACTTGACCTCCTGCAAGGTAGGGATGTCATTTCCTATGAGTAGTATGTCAGCTACATACAGCACCAAAAATCTAACTATATTTCCACTAGCTTTGACATATACACAGGACTCATCCTCGCTTCTCGAAAATCCAAACTCTTTGACTTTCTCATCAAAACAAAGATTCCATCTGCGAAATGCTTGTTTCAATCCATATATGGGTTTTTCAATCTTACACACTCTATTATGGTACTTTGCATTGACAAAACCCTATGGCTAACTACTGTAAACATCTTAAACCAACTTTCCATTAAGGAAAGTAGTTTTGACATCCATTTGCCATATTTCATAATCATGAAATGCAGTTATGGATAACATAACCCCTATAGGTTTAATCTTTGCTACTAGTGAGAAGGTCTCATCATAGTCAATTCACAGAGTTTGAGTAAAGCCTTTCGCAACCAGTCGCGCTTTATATGTATGTACTTTCCCATCCATGTCGTTCTTCTTCTTGTAGATCCATTTGCACCCGAATATCTTACGACTCGGTACATTGTCAACCAAGTTCCAAACTTGATTGTCATACATGCACTGAATCTCGTTATCCATAGCCTCTTGCCATATTTTGCAGACTCCGAGCCTGCCTTGGCTTCCATGTAGTTAGGGGTGAGCATCGGAACAGGGTACCTGCTTTAGGAACCGGAACTGCCATGGAACCATCGGTTCCGGTTCCTAAGGTTTTGGAACTGCTAACCGCTAGGTAACCGTCAGCATATATATATATATATATATATATATATATATATATATATTAATTTAAACGACTTACACAGTTAGGAAAGACTTATTGAGTAGTTTGATTTGTTCTTGTGTAATTGTTACTGTGATGTAAATTAATTAGTTTCAAATTTAACATCAAATTGATGTCTTCACACAAAAATTGTTAGTACGCATGCATGATTAATTTTCTATCTAAATAGATCACACATGCTTTTTAGAGTTATGCTACAATTATCGTTCGATTCTTACTTCTTGATGCTTAATGAATGACTAATTTGATTTTATTGATAATTATTTTTTTTGTAAGTATGCAAAATATATAGGTTTTTTAAGATATTAAAAGTCTAAAAAACTAACGAACCAGGTACCTGGTTTTGGAACCGCTACCCGCTGGTTCCGGTTCCGGTTCTAATATTTTAAGAACCGGTATCACCGGTTCTAGTTCCGGTTCCTACTTTCTAGGAACCTCCGGTTTCGGTTCCGGTTCCAATCAAATATGGCGGGTACCCGCCTATGCTTACCCCTACTTGTTGTTATTAGGTTCATCCATATTTATCAGTGTGTTATCAATGATAAATGTGTCACCCTCAGATGTTATATGAAATCCATATAATACAGGTGGAACACTAACTCTATAGGAGCGCCTTAGAGGTACGGACTTATCAATTGGTTCAACCGGAGTTTCCTCCTCATGTTGAGTGCTAGTGTTTGAGGTTCCTTCATCGCTTAACTCTAGAAGATCTTCAAGGTCAACTTGCCTCCCACTATCCTCTTGGCATATGAGTTCTCTATCTCTCTCTCTATCTCTCTATCTCTCTCTTGAAAGACTCCTCTCCTCGCAACGAAGACAACATTTTCACTCGGTCTATAGAAGTGATATCCAAAGTACTTTCGTAGGTAGCCAATGAAAATACATCGCTTACTCCGAGGTTCAAGCTTGTGGTGAGTCGCGCGTCTCAAGAAAGCCTCGCAACCCCAAACCTTGATGTGGTCTAACGAGGGAACCTTCCCTATCCACATCTCGTGAGGTGTTTTGGAAACCTTTTTGGTAGGGACTAGATTAAGGATATCGGAGATAGTCTCTAAGGCATTACCCTAGACTGAGATAGGTAACGAAGCTCAACTCATCACGGAACGAACCATGTCTAGCAAGGTTCTATTGCGCCTCTCAGCCACACCTTTAAGCTGTGGTGTCTTAGGTGGCGTCAATTGTGAAACAATTCCACATTCCCTAAGATAGTCAAGGAACTTGATACTAAGATACTCTCCTCCTCGATTGGATAGAAACATCTTTATCTTCCTGTCCAATTGATTCTCCACTTATTGCTTAAACTCTTTGAACTTTTCAAAAGTTTCTGACTTATGCTTGATTAAGTAGATATAGCCATACCTACTATAATCATCGGTAAAAGTCACATAGAAGTGGTTAGCATCCCTTGTGGTGGTTCTAAATGGTCTACACACATCAATGTGTATGAGATCCAACAAACCTTCACCCCTTTCACAAGTACAAGTGATGGGTGGCTTGGTCATCTTTCCAAGTAAACAAGATTGGCAAGTGTCATCCGACTTTAAGTCGAATGACTCCAAGAATCCATCCTTTTGGAGTTGGGCTATGCGCTTCTTGTTGACATGTCCAAGATGATAATGCTACAAGCATGCCTTGTCCAAAGCATTGGACGAATCAATGTTTAACACATTATTTCCTAGGTTATCTACAACATTCATAGTTTCATATACACCATTGTAAGGTAATGCTTCAAATTAAAAGACACCATTATAATAAGCATTAATAGTACCAAATTCATTATTAAAAGAAAAGGTAAAACCTTGTTTGTACAAACTATGAAAGGAAATAATATTTCTCACCATATCGGCTGAGTAACAACAATTATTCAAATCTAAATTTAAACCATTACTAAGTAATAAAGAGTAAACTCCAATCTTGGTCACATGCGATATTTTCCTATTTCCCACTATTAAGTTTATCTTCTCTTGCTCCACATCCCTACTTCTTTTTAGTCCCTTCAAATCAAAACAAATGTGAAATCCACAACTTGTATCAAGGACCCAAGAGTTAGCATGTGATGAGTTATTAGATTGAATAGTGTAAATACCTGCAAAGGAGGGTTTGATCTTCCCATCCTTTATGTCCCACAAGTACTTGGTGCAGCTTCATTTCCAGTGCCCTTTTCATGACAATGGAAGCAATTAGCATCCTTCGGATTAGAAGAGGGATTAGCAGAACCAGCTTTGGTCCCACTAGAAGACGATCCATCAACAGACTTTCCTTTGCATCTCTTGGAGGGAGCCTTCCTTTTCTTTCCCTTCCCAGGTCTTATTTCCAAAACAGGGGCAGAAGTAGTAGTAGGAGGAGTAGACACAACTGATTTTCCTTTCAGGTTGCTTTCTGCAGTCCTTAGAAGGCCTTGAATCTTGCTAAGAATGACATTTTCCTTGTTCATATGATAGGTCATACACAACTGATCATAACAAGAAGGTAAAGAGTGCAGAATTATATTTATGGCCAACTCTTCATCAAAATTTACATTCAATTTTAGCAAGCGGTCCACATATCTCTGCATCTTTTGCAAGTAGGCCTTGATGGGTTCACCATCCTTCATTTTGGTTGTGATCATGGAGGCAATGATCTCATACCTCTCATGCCGAGCACTTTGATGGTATCCTTCCATCAAATCTTGATACATTTCATAGGAATAGTAGTCCTCATAGGACTTCTGTAGCTCAGCAGTCATGGTAGTGATCATAAGACATGACACTTTTGTCGCATCCCTCTCATGAGTCGTGTGTTCAATGATTTTTTTAGGAGTGGCAGTGGTTAAATCAATCTCCTTAAGCTCTTTATCAAGGATATATTCTTTGTCCTCATAGCGAATACCCATTATGATGTTACGAATCTAGTCATTGAAGTTCGAGCCATCGAAAATGACCCTCCCACATAGGTTCATGAGGGAGAAAGAGCCTGAAGGAATTGGTGTTGAAGCATTGCTTGGGGTACACATCTGAAAAAGAAGAAGAACAAAGTTTTGATTAGATGAGAATCCTTAATATCACACCCAAATAAAATATTAAAGTTAGGACCCAACATAATATTCTACAATTGCGAAGAGGGATGTCATAATCCAATTGTAAAATATTTGAAGATATGTAAATGACGATTTACAAATTTCCACCATGAGAAACGAAATAAATTATTAATTTTTAATTGGATTTGAAATTCCTAGATCTTTTGAGATTCATTGAACTTTTCAGTGGCATGTTTAAATCTCAATTGTGCCCTTCAAGTTTGTGACTGGGATACCGAGGATCACAAACAAGGTGTGAATAACTATTTAATTTAACTTGGTACACCCAATGTTACAAATCACCTAATCAATGTTCCAGTTAACCACACACGCTCCATTGATCTATGATTAACACCAAGCTACCCTTTGCCACACATTGTCAGTCCCAGATTAGTGTGCCTGTTAACCACACACGCTCCACTAACGACTTAACAAGGTACAAAGTGTAATTTCATGGATTAGCACAATTTTCACATTTTTCCTAAAGTAACAAAGATTGAGAAATTAATAAAAGTTTAGTTACTTTATATTTAATCATTATACTTTTAATGAGGGAGAATTAGTGTCCTATCCAACCCGTTCGGCTAACGACCCTCCACCAGTCAAGGAAGCGGTGGGTGAGAGTGGACACCCATTAAACCATAATTTTATAGGCAGTAAACTTATACCCTCTTTATAGACCAGCTTCGTGAATGAAGCCTACTAACGGTAAGACTGACTAGTCTTGTGTGTGTGTGTGTGTGTGTATATATATATATATATATATATATATTATTAAACTTATAATATTATAAAGTATAAGGGTTGAATTTTAACTTTTAAAACTCTAGGGTTTGGAATTAAAGTTTCATTGATGAAACTTTACAAATTCCAAAACTTGAGGGCAAGTTTTGAAACTTGTCAAAACTCTTCACATTCATAACTTATGAGTTTAATTGGATTTTAATGTATGAGACCTTTAATTTTCCATAACTAGAGGACAAGTTATGGAGGTCATTAAAATTCATTTAAATCATTTTCTAACAACTAAAATTATCACATAATTCGTGATCTAACTAAACTCATAATCAAGATAATTTCAAGTCAACAATTTGAAAGCAACCTTGTTTATCATATAAAATAACAATTATTTTAAAACTTTGACAATTATCTTGTGGTTGGATGAGTACAAGTACTACCATATCATAAAAAAGACATTTCCAATGATCCAAAACATTTTGTGGTAGTGTTCCCGATCCAAACCAGGCCAAGAAACTCGAAATTCTACAAACAGGGACTTCAACTCGTCGAGTGCATGAACTAATCACCGAGTTGCTCTGTTACTGAGTGGACTCATCGAGTCGGTTCATGGACTCGGTGAGTTCAGCATTCATAGGCCAAAATTTTCAACTTTGTCAGCTTTGAAAAACTAGTAAACATCAAATATAGTAGAAAACAATCTTTGGCTCTGATACCACTGTTGGGTTTTGAGCAGTATAACACTCCTATGGTGCATATGCAAACCTAAATTCTTTAGATCTATGTTTTCTCTAATTATACATACATGTTCAATTTTTCCGAAGCATTCTCCCTAGCTAGGATACAATTGAAGCTATACAATATAAACTTAGTTTGGATGCTTACCTCTTGAGTAGGGTGGATTTCTTGACCTTTAAAAGCTTGAGCACCCCAAGTGTGATGCCTCTGATGGTTCACAAACACCAAATGCAAGAGGAGGCTTTAGAGAAAAGGTTAGTTAGCATAAAATAAACTTCACTCTCTTAGAATGTATGTGGTGGTCGATTTTAGCTCTAGGGGTGAGTATTTATACTGTGGAAAAATGATAGGGTTACACTTTGTAAACCCTAATAACCTTTCATATACTTAGGCTCCATGGGTTAACTTCCATGGACTATCCATGAATTATCTTAATGGTTTAGCCCATCCTAAATAGTTATGGATCATTAGCCCACATTATAAGAATCATTGATTTACACAATCAGTCCCCATATATTTAATTAGTCTCTTTTGATCTCAAAATTAATTTAAAATGAATTCTTGATCAATACTAATTAAATAATATGATTTCTCAATTAATATATTATACTTCTAATATATTAATAAATCATAAATAACCTTATTCTCAAAATTCCATCCTATCAAATTGCACTGATGAAGGCAACCCAAAAGGACCATGCTACAATCGGGTTAAGCACATCCCATTTATAGGTATGGGCTTAGACACCAAATCCAACAGAGTACGGTTAGCATACTAATGATGCATGATCGCGGAAGGTGGTCGCGTACGCAGGGTGTATGTATAGGTACGTGGGCGTACGCAACAGAGGGCCAAAACCTTAATTCTTTAACTTGACACCTATTTAAACACCCTTAAGCCTCTTGGAGCAAACCCTAATCAGCCTCCATAGTCTTATTTCGTCCTTTACACCAGAGATACCTTGTAAGAGTGTTTTTGAACGTAAGGAGTGAATTTTGGACATTTTATTGTCCAATTAAGAAGAAGAAGTTGCTAATCAAGCTAGGAGTGGTATTGGGCTTCAAGGATCTGCATCTAGTTCACCTTGAGGAGCTTCCGGAGGTATAAATCTTTGATCTTGCCATCTTATTCATTAGATCTAGCTATGGTTTTCTATTTGTCCCCTTTAGTTGGTTTTGGACCTTCTCTTGAGAGTTGAGAAACTCTAAAGGTTGAAATGGTTAGATCTGAACTTTGTGGGCATGCTAGATGCATAAAGATGCTAGCTTGAAGAGTATCTAGACTCTATGAATGAGTTTGAAACTTTATATGAAGTCTTAATGTGAAGAATGAAGTTTTTTAGTCCCATATAGCATGCAAGGGCATAAAGTTGCCAACTTTAAGCCCTAGGACGTCTTAATGAGCTTAGATCTGGTATTGGACATTAGAATATCGAGTATTAAGCAATTAATGAAAGAACTTTCTTAATTTGTTTGTACGTTCTTGGGCCTTAATTAGTCATTGGGAATGGTCACGTTTTGGAGTTAGTATGCTAGCTTATCTGTTTTGGGCCATGGGTACTATGGTTGGGATTTATTAGGCCATGAGGCCCGTTAATGATTTTGACATGGATTTTGGGCCCATTAGCAAAGGAAGACTTTTTGGGCCATTGTGAAAGGACTTGGGGTTGGAGTCCTTCAGTTAGATTGTGTTCAGTCCTAACCTTGGGTAATGTTATTATTGTTCAGCACGGTTGGTTACAGACTGTTAGGAGAGCAGCTTTCGGATTCAACAGACAAAGGTGAGTCTCTTCACCATACCAATGGATCGAAGGCACCAAGGCAGACCCATTTAGTTAGTGATAGTGTTTATTTTGTATTCACTACTGATATGTTTGGTGTGCATGTATATAAGAATGTGCTAGTACTTATTGATTGGATATGTGAAGACCCCGGGGGGAGCCCGTGGTAGTTGGATATAAGACCATGTAGGGGAGCCCATGACATTCCTAGGTAAAGACCATGTGGGGAAACCAATGGAAAATAGGAGTAAGACCCTGGAGGGAGTCCACGACATCCTTATATGTTATGTATGAGTTATGTTGTATGATAGATATTTCTATGATATATGATATGCTAGGTGACTATTATGTTATTTGCATGAAAGACCCCAAGGGGAGCCCGTGGCAATTGGAAATAAGACCATGTGGGGGAGCCCATGGCCTTCCTAGGTAAAGACCATGCGGGAGATCCCATGACAAGTAGGTATAAGACCCTGGGAGGAGCCCACAACATCCTTATATGCTTGTATGCATGGTTTATGTGATATATGTATAGTTACTATGATATGTGTTATGTAGATTGTGTGTGGGGTTTGCTTTGGGGAACTCACTGAGTATTAGCTTACAGTTTATAGATTTGTTTCAGGTACATCTGATCCCAAGGGCAAAGGCAAGGCTTGGTGGCACGACATACACTCTCTTTCAGGCGTTTTGTGGGACACTATGATGATTTGAAATAAAACTGTATTTGATATGAATTTTGAAAACAATTTTATTTGGGATTTCATGGTTTGTGGAAGTATTTTGGTTAACAAAAAATGAAAATTTTCTTTTGAAAAGTTGGGTCGTTACATAAACAATGGTTAAAGTGCACCCAAGACTAATTTCAATGGGGCGATAGTGGAGGAGGAGCCATGTGTGGACATTTAGAGAATAACTTGTAGATGATATGTTGAAAATGTGTGGCTAAGAAGAAAATCCGACAGAGTTATGTTGATTCCAACAAAAGGCAGTGAAGCATAGTGGAGGCAACAATCAGTAAAGATAGAAACACTAATCAATATTGGATTGAGGTAGGGCCTGATCTAGAACATCAATAGTGACACAACAGATGAAGAGAAAGGGAGTTGCAGTCGAATTTTTTTTTACAAATTTAGTCCCGTATTTACACTTTTGACCCAGATTTTAAATTTTTTTACAAATTTGGTCAAAAAATTACCCTTTTGGTCTAGATTTCAAAATTTTGTTATGACTTAATCCTAACTTTAGTTTTTTCCAGAACTTTTTTTCTCAAAAAAATTTGAATATGTTTTTTCTTTAAAAAAAATCATATACATACAAAAGAATATATTTTTTTCACATGAAAAATCTTATATTCTATATATAAACTTTTTTTTAAAAACTTTTCTATATACGAAATACCTATTTATAAAAACATATATTTATTAAGTATGTAAATATATACAAATCCATTATATATATATATATATATATATATATATATATATATATATATATACACACACACATTTATTATGAAATAGATGTTTGTATATACTTTATTGTAAAATTTGTGTTTATATATATATATATATATATATATATATATATATATATATATATATATATATATATTTTATTATAAAAACAGATTTTTAAATATTTATGATTTATGTACTTAATAAACACCTATTTTTATAAATAGGTATTTCATATACAAAAAATCTTTTTTTAAGTTTTTATATAGAAAATATAAGATTTTTTTTATGTGAAAATATGTTTTTTATAAATATGATTTTTTAAAGAAAAAACATATTTGAATGTGTTTTTTTTTTAGAAAAAAGTAGTAAAAAGCCTAAAGTTTTGATGAACTCATAACAAAATTCTGAAATCTAGACGAAAATAGTAAATTTTAGATCAAATTTGTAATAAAATTTAAATTCTAGATTAAAAGTGTAAATATTACACCAAATTTATAATAAAATTTAAAATCTATGTCAAAGGTGTAATTTTTGAAAAATAGATGACATGTTGACCTGATAAAAAGATTAAATTGAATATCATTATCGGTTTTTAAAACTTAATTGAATAAAGAATATGAAAATATAATGATCAAATCGATTATGAGACAAATATATATAATTTTTTAAAGTTTTTCCTTATTGTTATAACTAAAAGTATAAAGACATCTCCATTGATTAAAAAAAACTAAAATATATTGATATATTAATTAAATTAAATTAAATTACTGTTTCATGGAGATTGTATCAACTTTAATGGGTGAAACCCTTTGTCCCATCATAGTTAAAAATAATATAAAAAATAAAAAATAAAAAATAGGACGTCTTTTACAAAATGGAGAAAGAAACCTTTTGAAGTCGGATAAACGGGTGGGAATCCCATTGGAAAGGAAAACAATTCAACGGTATAAGACCCTGGAATCAGGAGAGTAATCCTTTCATCTTCATGTGTACTTTCACGTGCCCGTGTCGACCAAAACCATCAAGTGTAATAAGCCAAGAAACAAAAACCATTAAAATAAAAAGAAGAAAAAAACTTGAGCAATATGAATACAATTACAGAAATTAGAAATTAACTAGGGGAAAAACATGGGCTTCGTCTCAGGTTATTTTTTTATGATTTTTATAAAAAGATATAAAAGTGTTTATTATAACGGCCAAAAGTGTTAAATGACTAAAGAATTAAATGAGTTGAAATTAACAAGTTTTTAGAAAATGGACTAAAATTGATAATTTCTTAAAGTTTTATGGCCAAACTTTAAATATTAAAATATTTTTAAAAAATATAAAAATTTTAATTGAAATGATCAAAAGTGTCAAAATGGCTAAAAAGTAAGGAACAAAGTTGATAAAAAACATACAAATTTACTATTTTTGTACTCAAAATTTAAATGTTAAAAGTTTCCTAAAAAATGTAAAAATTTCGATTCCAATGATAAAAAGTGTCAAAATAGCTAAAGAATTAAAAGGGTTGGAATTAGCAAGTTTTTAGAAAACGGACCAAAGTCGTCAATTTCTTAAAGTTTTGTAGCCAAACTTTAAATATTAAAAGGTTCCTAAAAAATGAAAATTTTTTGATTCTAATGACCAAAAGTGTCAAAATGGGTAAAAACAAAGGGGAAAATTGACAAAAAAAAAATACAAGTTTACTATAAGAGGTTGGAATTAGCAAATTTTTAGAAAATACACCACAGTTGTTAATTCCTTAAAGTTTTGTGATCAAACTTTGAATATTAAAATGTTCCAAAAAAATGTAAAAATTTTAATTGAAATAACCAAAAATATCAAAATAATTAAAAAATAAATGACAAAGTTGAGGTGTAAAATAAATGGGCATAATAGCTAAAATTATATATATATATATATATATATATATATATATATATATATATATATATATATATATATATATATATATATATACACACACACACTAGCCGTTTGCCCACGCAAAGCGGCGGCGGCGAATAGTTTCTTTCAAGCAATTAGTTCCATTCGGAGACATGTTATATTTCTAAGAACTCTTGTACCATTATCGATCGGTTTCACAAAAATAAAAAGTGCAATGCTAAAACCAAAAAATATTGTGGTGGTGGATTCCAAAGAGGGAAAGGAGATGAAAATTTGAATTAGTCTCCAGTCAACTATATTTTATGCAAAAAAAAATTAGGGAACTCCAATTTGAATGAGCTTTTAAATTTCAAACGATTTGTCGAAAAGAAGTGTTTCAGATTTCGAATGCATCAGATACCAGAGAAGAGATATTTTAGGAGTACAAGTTGGATCAAAATTGATTAAAATACTAATTCAATCCCTAAAAATAAGGAAATACTAATTTAAATGTGTTTTTAATACTTGTATCGTTAACATTATCATTTGTAAGATATATATTATAATATTATTATATTAATAGTTGGTTGTACTTTAAGCTTAAAAACTTGAACGTCTTAAAAAATATTATTATTATATTGATTCTATTTATAGAAATAGTAAGATTTTTTTTATAAGATAATATATATATATATATATATATATATATATATATATATATATATATATATATATATATATATATATATATATATATATATATATATATATATATATATATATAGGGTTAGGTTCATGTGAAGACGGCTTGATTTTGTTAGACCGTGAGACGCATTTGTTTTATTTTTTTTAGTTAATTCAAGTTCCGAAAATAATATTTAAAAAAAGAATTTTTTGATTTTTCCATTTATTTTGCATTTTAAAATTATTTTTAAAAATATGTACAGTGTAATATTATATTAGAAAATTTCACGTATTTTTCAAAAAAAATATAATTTTTAAAAAAAAAAATTTTTATAGTTTTTTTTAGGTAATTCAAGTTTCGAAAATAATATTTAAAAAATGAATTTTTAGATTTTTCCATTTATTTTGCATTTTAAAATTATTTTTTAGAATATGTTAGTGTAATATTCTATTAGAATATTTTACGTATTTTTTTTTTAAAAAACGGGAATTTTTTTTATTTTTTTTAGTTAATTCAAGTTCCGAAAATAATATTTAAAAAAAGAATTTTTGGATTTTTCCATTTATTTTGCATTTTAAAATTATTTTTAGATTTGGTGTCATGGTCTCACAAAATTATAATATGTTTTTTTATCTTTTTAGACTTTCATTATATATATATATATATATATATATATATATATATATATATATATATATATATATATATATATATCGAAAGTCTAAAAAGAAAAAAATTACTGTTCATAAAAAACATATTATTAATGTATTATATAATTGTGATACTCATTCATTTATTATATTGGTTAATTTAATTAAAAAAATCAATTTAGTAGTCAAAATATTTAACCTTACTTGATTGCCAACTTGGCCACCCATTTCTAACTCCGCACACCATGCCAACAAGTATTTACAAAGCTGCCAGTATTTCATGTCGATTTTTTACTGTATCTTCGTGACAATGATATGACTACAATCCGTGATAGTTTATAAATCATAATTCATAATCGAACATAAAATATTTTGTTTTTTAATTGATAAATTATTATGCCGATTTATTTAAACCCGTCATAATAACAGTCGTTAATTTCTAATCTAGCCAAAATAAGAAAGTAATTAAACATTTTTAGCCAAAAATTAAAAACTGTCATAAAATAGCCCATGAAACCGTAGGTTTTAGAATCGTCTACTCTTTTGCTAATTCGTCTACTATTTCATGTTTAGTATAAAAAAAAAATCATTTTGAGATATAAAACAGTAGGTTTTTTTTAATCCAACGGTTTTCTCTCTATAAAATACGGACCGTAGCTTACGGTTTTGGGTTAAATCTACTGTTTATTTTTTTTAACGAAAACTACGGTTCTAGGTTGAAGTGTACAATTTTGAGTTAAAAAGCTACGGTTTTGTGCATTGTGGATTTGTACACTATATATATACAGAAACTACTCGGTAAAATTTTGATTAAAAATGGACGTATATCGTTGTTCTTCAGGTGCTCTATTGAGAGAAATTAGTAGACGGATCACGAAAGAGTAGTCCATTGCGACGAAAGAGTAGTTTTCGAAGGTTGACCGTAGTCAACTCTAACCTATCTATTATTTTGTGGACTAGTTTTGACTAATATGTTTTTTTTTTTTTTTTTTGACTAACGTATATTTGGCTAGATTACTATTTTAATAACAGTATATATAATTTGAGTAAATTGATCTGTGGGAAAATAATTTAAAAGAATATGGCAAAAAACAATGGTCTTTGGTTAACAACGGCCACGTGAGAGACATATGTCGTGTTTGCCTCTTGAATCTGATTCAATACCGTTGAATTGTTTTCCATTTTAATTGGGATTCCACTGATTTAATTTAAATAATAATAATAATAATAATAATAATAATAATAATAATAATAATAATAATAATAAATAAAATAAAAGAAAAATCTCTGATTCATTTTAATTGGTTAAACTATACGGCTTGGATTATATATTCTTCTTTGTCTTTGAAAAGAATCCTGTTATAAACATAAATGTGAAATTCCGAAGGGTGCGTTTTTGGTTAATAAAATGATTTAGAACGAACACAATCTCTCAAATGAATTACAATTTTGAAAGATTAGAATTATGTCACCTTTTGTTTGAGGAAAAATAAAATAAAATTCGAAATGATGTGTTAGCTTTTACAAATAAGGTCCCGTACTTTTTATGATAGTGCATATCTTGCCTAAACAACATTTAAAAAATCAACCACCCAGGCAATACGGCAAAATAGCACCGGACATAGACGGGGTCTGATGTGGCGGGCGAGACTTGGTGGCTGTACCATGCCCCTATAAGCCGTGATCCTGAAAAATAAAGAGAGCGGTGGTACAGACCATCAAACATACCCTCTTTTCCTATGCTTTTTTAACGTTTTCTTACATAGTAGGGTCAATGAGCTAATTCTTTGTTGGATTTTAACTAGAATTTATATTTCATTCTTTAACATATATCACATTCTGTTAGAACTTATAGTTTTATTCTTTTACAATTTATTCTCAAATTAACGTATTTTTGGAATCATATTTTCTGAAATGATTTCTAACATTTGTATGTGTTTTGTTTCAGGACCACTCAGAATATAACAAAATTGTTTAGAATAATAATGGTGGATGGAAATTAAGAGACAATTTCATGACAACTGAAATTCATCACACCAAAATATCAAAATTATCAAGATATAACAGCATGAAACAAGAATGAGAATAAAGATTCTTTCATGAATGACATTGTATCTTATAGAATGAAGATTTTTTCAAGAATGACTCAATATAAAACTTGTATTCTAATAATGTGGTAAAATTCAAAAAATAACATTGTATTTTAATAGAATGTGACAATAAAAATTAATTTTTTGTTTATTTTTGGACGTTATATTTTTCTATAATGTTAATAATAAATGATTATAAGAATGTTGTTCTTCTTGAACTCATGGTTCAAAAATTTGTTATTCTTCAGAATGTTCATTCAATCAGAATATGTAATTTGTTAGAAATACGAGACATAATCCTCAAACCGAAGAAACATGCACATGGCATTCATCAACACAATTCAAGAGAACATTTGAAAATTGAATCAAAATCATTTTTCATAAATGATGCCAAATTCAAAAAAAAAAATTGACGATTCGATCGTAGCTGATACTATTCTAACTGAAATCAATTCATCTCGTAACGAAGAACAAATCGATTCAGTTTATTTAACTTTTGAAGAACATCAAAACACTATTCGTATTGAAGATCTAAAAATTTGATAAATTAATTTTTAAAATAGTTTAATCATATATGATTATATAGTATAATATGTGATTAATCATATAAGACATTGTACAAAAAAAATATGATTGTACATCATAAAATATGATTAGATTAGGATGAATAATCATATATGATTATTCATATGTATGATTAATCATATTTATTTATAGTTTGTAATTCTGATTTATCATGTATGTTTTCGAATTGAAATATATATTAATCGTATATTAGGATGAATAATCATATATGATTATAAATCATAAAAATATGATTAATTGTCACACCCCAAAACCAAGAACGGCGGAAACGTTCTGGGGCGGAGGACGTCATGTAAGTATCACAACACAGTAAATGTAAATAAGCAAACAACATCATCCATTGCATTAAATATATAATTTTAATACAAGTGTGTTCTGTGCATTGTAGACACCAAAAATAACGTATATCAAAATAATAAGATGAGTCTTGAATGCGCTCCATCTTCTCAAAAGCTGGCCTCGGTACCTGTTTACTGATGACCTGAGAATACAAGTTATTTTGAAAGAGTTTATCAGCATTAAGCTGGTGAGTTCATAAGTATTTTAGTGTCTGTATTTGTCATTCAAAAATGTTTTAACATGTATCAAGTATAAGTTTGTAAAATGTATGTAAAAGTTTGCAATTGATTGTAAAAGTTTGAATCTCTCAGAAAAACCTATATTTTCTATTAAAGAAGCTTTCTACCAAGGCTTAACTGTTTTGGTATGTTCGTTTGATGTAAAAGTGTGTAATTGCCCAAATGTAACTATCATTTAACAAAATATAGTTTGTACATAAACGTTTAAGTGAGGTTATCACTAAAAATATGTAATGGGTAAATTAATGTAGTACTGTAGCCTTGTATTATAAGAACTACTGTGGTACTAACTACCTTAAACCGGATTTATATTAAGGCATTACGTGATAAATTGCACCATACTATCGACTAGTAATAACGACAAATGAATGGTCGTAATAACGGAATGACGTTTGGCACCCGCAGACCTGCAGGTTCGGCTGTAGCTAGCAGCAAGGTGTAGGATTGTCAATCCAGTATAGATCTATACGGAAACTCACGCTCTCCCTTCAAGAGAATTCTGGCTACAACTCGAGCCATGACAGTTAAGTCATGCTCCGATTTAAATCACAATAATAAAGTATTCATGTATATGTACTGTTTCTTGTTCTAGTATATGTATATGTATTGTTTCTAGCATCATTGTATATGTATTGTTTCTAGTATATGTATATGTATTGTTTCTAGCATCATTGTATATGTATTGTTTCTAGTATATGTATATGTATTGTGTTACCCCGATGGTAACTAACTATTGATGTACTGATAAATATGAATATGGAAGTACTTTTATGTCTATACATGTATATATGATATATAACTAATGTTAAAACGACCTTCGGATGGTCACCCGAAGTCCCACCAGACCCCATCTCAGTGCGCGAAAAGGAAATAGGGCGGATGGCCTTCCTAAGCCTTTTAATATATATATATATATATATATATATATATATATATATATATATATATATATATATATATATATATATATATATATATATATATATATATATACATATATGGGCATGCAATTTATAAGAAGTAAAACAAAGTTATATAAAAGCATTTGATAAGTAAAAAGAGTTTGTAAAACATTTGAAGTGAAACAGTTTGATAAACAGTTTGAACATTGGTAAAAATCGTTGTTTTCCTAGTTATTAATCACATGTGATTAAATGAAATCACATGTGACTGAAGCAATAACTATAAGTATTTGACTTGTATCCCCCCCCCCCCCCCCCCATAAAGTGTTTAAAACATTTAAAATCATTTCAAAGGTTGATTCAAGGGGTAATGAACTCACTTGTGGTGAGTCGTTTGAATTGATGTATCGGGTACCGTGCTAAGTGTCAAACGGAGACTTGTTCACACGTTCGAGCCTAGTTATCATATAATAAGCATATATATAACTAATTAGACAAATAATAACTTAAATTAATAAGTTAAGACACTTAGGAAACATGTAAACACTTTTATGAGTGTTTAGGGTTCAAATGGTTGCATCTAAGTGGCTACGGGACAAGGCAAAAGGGTTTGAAACATCAAATGGCCTTGCATAGGAGTTCACCACCCAACAAACCCCACACCTTGGAGTTTACGGCCGTAAACTCATGGGTTTATGGCCGTGAACTCCTCAAAGGGTGGTTTTGGTTGTTTTAGGGTGCTGTCTTGATCCTAGAACACTCCTAGCTTTGTTGGAATAACACATGAAGTAGTTTAAGGCTCTAGTATACTCCATAGTGGAGTTTTCGGCCTAAAGTCCTCTCACCCTAGAGTTTACGGCCGTAAACTCTTGGATTTTAATTGATTTGAGGCTCTTAAACATCAAGGATGGCTTCCATGAATTTATCTAAGGCTAATGGGGACAAGATGCACACATTTAGGGCATCACTTGGAGTTTACGGCCCAAGATATGTTCATTGGCCGTAAACTCCTTTCAAGGAGTGGTTTTGATGTGTTCTACTCTCCATTCTAGTCCCAAGTATGCAAGGTAAATTGTCTTAAGGCCTAAGGTGTCCTTGGAATGATTTTTAACATAAGAAAGAGGGGTTTACGGCCCAAGATCCTTTCCTTGGCCGTAAACTCCTAAAAGTCTATCATTTTGAAGTGTTTTCAAGTCCAAAACAAGCACAAGTACTAGTGGTTAAAGTCCTAAGGCTCAAGGAGGCAAGTTAGGGCATGTTTGTCCATTTGAAAGGGGTTTACGGCCCAAGAGTTCTTTGGCCGTAAACTCCTCTAATCTTGTGTTTTTGGACATATAAATGATGTTATAAAGCACATAGCAAGTATTAAAACATGTTTAGGAAAGCAGACTCACAATCCGGGATGAAAACCCGAAGATCCGTCAGAGAGAATTGGCTTTTCTCTAGTTGGAATTGTAAATAATGAATTAATTTAGTTCAGAAAACTATTTATAGTCCTGGAATATTTTGACAGAAAATATTTTTATTCCAGAAGTCGGACTATAACATTGTGAAACTTACAATGTTCAAGTTTCACGATCACAGGAGCATCCATTCTCCGGATATGTCCAGAAACGTAAACCCTAATGTACACAAACTTGTTCGGACAAGTCTGAAATTTACAGAAATTGGACTAGCTTGTATTGAATAGATGATGTTCGTACAAATGAAAATTTCGGGTTGTCACATTAATCATATGTTACACACTACAAATACATATGATTACCTATAAATTAATACGTATAATCAGTACAGTATATGATTAATCATATAAGACAATGTACAAACATATATGATTTAACATCTAATAATATATTAATATTTATAATCATATATGATTTTTCAAACTAAAATATAATTAATAATATATTACACTAGAGGCTTTTAATCGTTCACGAATCTGAACGATCTTTTTCGTCGTTTCCCGAATGATTTCCGGATCAATGAGAGTACTGTCGGAAGCTTGCCCTCTCGCTAATTGGGTATCACCCACCTCAGCCCAGCACAGAGGGGATCTGCACTTTCGGCCGTAGAGAGCTTCAAATGGTGCTGCTTTTATGCTCGTGTGATAACTGTTGTTGTAGGAAAATTCGACGAGGGGTAAATGAGTATCCCACGCTTTTCCAAAGTCAATTACACAAGCATGCAACATATCTTCTAAAGTCTGGATTGTCCTCTCACTCTGTCCGTCAGTCTGTGGATGGTAGGCTGTGCTCATGTCCAGCCTTGTGCCTAGGGAATGTTGCAGTGATTGCCAAAATCTTGAGGTGAACCTACTATCTCGATCGGAGATAATGGATATAGGCACACCATGTAGTCGTACGATTTCCCTAATGTATGTTCTCGTAAGTTTCTCCATCTTGTCGGTTTCTTTGATAGGCAGGAAGTGTGCAGACTTGGTCAATCTATCAACGATGACCCATATGGTATCAAGTCCACCCGTTGTCTTGGGCAACTTGGTTATGAAATCCATAGTGATCCGCTCCCACTTCCATTCTGGAATCTTTGGTTGTTTCAGTAAACCAGAGGGCTTCTGGTACTCGACCTTTACCTTCGCGCAAGTAAGGCATTCACTTACGAAGGTAGCAATCTCTGCTTTCATATTAGGCCACCAGTATAGCTTTTTGAGATCCAGATACATCTTATTTGAACCTGGGTGGACGGAATACCGAGTGTTGTGCGCCTCAGTCATGACTAAGTCTCGGAAACCACCATGTTTCGGTGTCCAGATCCGATCCATGAAGTATAAGGCTCCGTCACCCTTGGCTTCTAAACTCTTGTCCATTCCTCTAAGGGATTCACTCGTCACATTTTCAGGTTTCATGGCTTCAAGTTGGGCCGCCTGAATTTGGTTAGACAAGTGTGAATGGATGGTTATTGATAATGACTTGACCTTACGACCAGAATATTCTTTCCGACTCAGGGCGTCTGCTACTACGTTGGCTTTACCCGGATGATAACGAATATCACATTCGTAATCACTGAGTAGCTCGACCCACCGTCGTTGTCTCATGTTGAGCTCCTTCTGATCGAATATGTGTTGTAAACTCTTGTGGTCGGTAAAGATAGTGCTCTTCGTTCCATACAAGTAATGTCTCCAGATCTTCAGAGCAAACACCACTGCTCCCAGTTCAAGATCGTGTGTCGTATAGTTAACTTCGTGTGTCTTCAACTGTCGGGAGGCGTAGGCGATGACCTTACCTCGTTGCATCAGAACACACCCGAGCCCTTGGTTCGATGCATCGCAATAGACCACGAAGTCTTCTATTCCTTCGGGGAGAGATAGTATTGGCGCGGTGCACAAGGCTCGTTTGAGCGTTTGGAACGCTCTTTCTTGTTTCTCTTCCCAGTCAAAGGCCACGCCTTTCTGGGTCAGGGTTGTAAGAGGTTTCGCTATTCGGGAGAAGTTTTGAATGAATCTGCGGTAGTAACCAGCAAGACCTAGAAATTGACGAATTTCTGTCGGCGTCTTCGGTGCTGACCAGTTCTCAATGGCTTTAATTTTGGATGGGTCCACGTGGATTCCCTCTTCGCTTACCACGTGTCCTAAGAATTCGACTCTTCGGATCCAAAATTCACATTTCGAGAACTTCGCATAAAGTTTCTCCATTCGTAAAGTTCCTAAAACTAGTCGGAGGTGATCGCCATGCTCTTCCTTACTTCGGGAGTAGATCAGGATGTCGTCAATGAAAACGATGACGAACTGATCCAAGTAAGGTTGGCATACTCTGTTCATCAGGTCCATGAAAACTGCTGGCGCGTTGGTCAATCCGAATGGCATCACCACGAACTCGTAGTGTCCGTAACGAGTTCGGAAGGTTGTCTTTGGAACATCCTCCTCTAGCACTCGTAACTGGTGATATCCGGATCTTAGATCAATTTTGGAGAAATAGTTCGCCCCTTGGAGTTGGTCAAATATATCGTCTATGCGAGGTAGAGGATAACGATTTTTGACCGTCAGTTTGTTGAGTTCTCTGTAGTCGATACACATACGGAATGATCCATCTTTCTTCTTAACAAACAAGACCGGTGCTCCCCAAGGTGAGAAGCTTGGTCTTATGAAGCCCTTGCTGAGTAGTTCGTTAAGTTGACCAGATAATTCCTGCATCTCTGCTGGTGCTAATCGGTAGGGCGACTTGGCTACTGGGGTAGCTCCTGGAACTAAGTCGATACGGAACTCGACCTGTCGTTGCAGAGGTAATCCAGGTAGTTCTTCTGGGAAAATGTCGGGAAAGTCGCTCACTACTGGAATGTTCTTGAGTTCTTTCGTTTCGAGGTTTGTGTCGACGACGTGAGCAAGGAATGCGTGGTATTCTTTGCGCAGATATTTCTGTGCTTGAATACTTGATATAATGCGAAGACTCGCACCAGGTTTGTCGCCGTAGACTATAAGAGTTTCGTTAGACGGAAGGTTTAGTCGGACTGCTTTCTCGAAGCACATGATGTCGGCGTGATGAAGACTCAACCAATCCATGCCGATGATGACGTCAAAACTTTTTATTGAGACCGGCATGAGGTCGATTGGGAATGAATGGTTATCTAGGGTTAGGATACATCCTAAGTATATGCTACTGGTGTTTTCTGTTTTGCCGTTAGCCATTTCTACTGTGAATTGTTCTTTAAGTGCATGTGGTCGTGGTTTAACCATGCGAGCAAATTTGTGGTTCACGAAGCTTCGCTCTGCTCCACTATCGAATAGAATGCATGCATAGGAGTTATCGAGGAGGAACGTACCAGTCACCACTGTCGGGTCAGCGACTGCTTCCCCGTGGCCTATAGCTAGTACCCTCCCTGCTCCTCCAGCATTTCTCGCTTTAGGGCAGTCCCTCTTATAGTGGCCTGTCTCGCCACATCCATAGCAAGTTGGGCTCGCGCCAGAGCCAGGGACTTGCATGATCGGTTGCGCCGGGAATTTACAGAAACGGACGGTGTGTCCTTTCCTGTTGCAGTTAGAGCACTGCATTTCGCGGCAGGGGCCGTTGTGGTGGAAGTTGCATTTGTTGCACTTCGGCAAACTTCCAGCATACTGCTTCGTTGGTGCAGTAGCAGCAGAGGTTACTGCGGCATGTACAGCCACAATTTGCTGCTTCTTGGCAGCTCGCTGCCTTTTCTTGTCATCCCAGAACTTCCGCTTGGAGTCAGCGGGTTTGGATGGTTCTGAGATGGCTAGGGTTGTTGTGATTGTAGGGGTTTTGACACCATGGTCAATGAGCCGCTGTGCCAGTCGCTTGGCACTGTCGAAGGTAGCAGGGTTGGATGCTAAGACATTCCCCTGGTAAGGAGGCACTAGCCCCCATACATACCTTTCAATCTTCTTCCCTTCAGTGGGAACCCTGTTAGGGCAGAGGGCCACCAGTTCGCTAAACCGGGTAGTGTAAGTGATAATGTTGGTGCCCTTCATGGTCAGGCTCCAAAGCTCCTGTTCTAATTTCTGGATCTCGCCCCTCGGGCAGTATTCCTCAATCATGAGGTCTTTCATCGTATCCCAGCCTATGTCGTTGGCCACGACGAGAGTTAGAGATTTTACGTGGTTGTTCCACCACGTCAGTGCCTTCCCTTCGAAGGTGCATGCGGCATATTTGACTTTGCACGCAGCAGGGCAAGAACAAATTTCAAAGACAGATTCAGTCTTCTCGAACCATTGCGAAAGAGCAATGACTCCACCAGTCCCATGAAAGGGTTTCGGCTTACAGTTGGTGAAATCCTTGTAAGAGCACTCTCTCGAGCGCATAGGAGTTTCAACCGGAATGGAGTTAACCGGGGTTCCACCTCTGCTAGCATCTGATGAGTGATACTGAGCCATGGCAGTTGCCACTGCTGCAGCTACGGCAGCGTTCAGAGCTGCGGTATCGATGACCGCAGGTGGAGGAGGCGGTGGAGGTACAGGATTATTCCTAGTCCTGGGAGATTTACGAGGAGGCATCTTTCAACTATAAGTTTATAAAGATGAGAAAAGTGGTAAGAATCAATTTGTGAGTAATGTGCGAATGACACATGGACTAACTAGCCATAGCCCAACAATTGAATAAGTGTTTGTGTTCTCAACTAGAAAGATGTGTAGGGAAATCCAAATGTAAAGATTTATCCCACAGAGTAGGTAGTTGTCAATAATACTGGTATTACAGATGTAACGAGTTCAATGAAAATTGACCTAACAGTAGGTCTTACATCATACCGTACGGAAAGTTTGACAGTTCCTAGATTCCTAATTAGAGTACTGAAAGTTAGGAATATTTTACAGATAAGTGCTACTTAGAGCACGGATGTTAAAAGACTAATCCTTAACCCAAAAGATAATGATGTACTAGACATCATCTAACGGCGATGAGTATTCCTCGGGAGAACCCTGAGGTCTCTCATTTGGCGTACCACCTCTTGAAGGTGTCGTTCATGAGCCCTTTGACGAGCTCGAATTCCATGACCTCAGCTTGAGAGGCAACTAGACGTTGCTGCAGAGTTTCATTGGTTCTCCGGGTCCGTTCCATATCTTCTTCGAGACGGCGAATGCGGACTGTGTTGACACCAGAGTTGGCATCAATCTCCACGACCCGGTCGATGGCTGCTCGACCTTGCTCGACATTACGAGCTATTCTACGGATAAGGACAGGTAGAGCTCGGTCAGCAGAGCTGCCATCGCTGACGTTGTAAAAGGTTCGGTCCCCAAAGTATGGTAAGGGTTGACCCTGTTCGCCACTCCAGCGATTCAAGTTATCTACCCACAAGGGAGTGGGACCTAGAAAAGCTGGTCGAGGGTTGTTGTTCGCGGCTTGACCTACAGGAGGTAGGTTGTTGACTTCAGGCTCAGAGTCTGATCCATCTGAGAAGCCTTCAGCTTGATGATCATCCAACGGGATTGGGTGTTCATCGTCAGACTCTGCTTCGAGCCATCCTGCGTTGCCTTCATTTGGAAAGTACGGGTCGCCGTGATGGAATCCAGCCATTTAAATCTACGCGAGAAGAGAGGTATAAAGATATAGTATACAAGTAGTTGGTAGTACAAAATACACCTATAGTATTTTTAAGTTTAAGTTCTATTGAATCTTCTTGTGGTATTGTTGGTAAGTTTTTAGACTTGTTAACACATCACAACCATTCTAGGGCATATGCTAATCACTCCTCGGACCAGCATAGTTGATCAGGCTATGCCATTCCCAGGACTGACCATATATCCCCGAGCTTACCTGTGATATTTAACAAACGTAATACTTTTGTCCTTGTCGTTGTGACACTGGTTTTAGTATGAATGTAGACTAGTATACTTAATTAAATATTTTAGTATTTTAAGTATAGACTCTTGGTCAGAGTGTTTTAATCCCAAATGGGTTTATAGTTTAGTATATCTTTTATGGGTTGATATACTTGATTCACTATAAACAATGCTCTGATACCAATCTGTCACACCCCAAAACCAAGAACGGCGGAAACGTTCTGGGGCGGAGGACGTCATTATGTATCACAACACAGTAAATGTAAATAAGCAAACAACATCATCCATTGCATTAAATATATAATTTTAATACAAGTGTGTTCTGTACATTGTAGACACCAAAAATAACGTATATCAAAATAATAAGATGAGTCTTGAATGCGCTCCATCTTCTCAAAAGCTGGCCTCGGTACCTGTCTACTGATGACCTGAGAATACAAGTTATTTTGAAAGAGTTTATCAGCATTAAGCTGGTGAGTTCATAAGTATTTTAGTGTCTGTATTTGTCATTCAAAAATGTTTGAACATGTATCAAGTATAAGTTTGTAAAATGTATGTAAAAGTTTGCAATTGTTTGTAAAAGTTTGAATCTCTCAGAAAAACCTATATTTTCTATTAAAGACGCCTTCTACCAAGGCTTAACTGTTTTGGTATGTTCGTTTGATGTAAAAGTGTGTAATTTCCCAAATGTAACTATCATTTAACAAAATATAGTTTGTACATAAACGTTTAAATGAGGTTATCACTAAAAATATGTAATGGGTAAATTAATGTAGTACTGTAGCCTTGTATTATAAGAACTACTGTGGTACTAACTACCTTAAACCGGATTTATATTAAGGCATTACGTGATAAATTGCACCATACTATCGACTAGTAATAACGACAAATGAATGGTCGTAATAACGGAATGACGTTTGGCACCCGCAGACCTGCAGGTCCGGCTGTAGCTAGCAGTAAGGTGTAGGATTGTCAATCCAGTATAGATCTATACGCAAACTCACGCTCTCCCTTCAAGAGAATTCTGGCTACAACTCGAGCCATGACAGTTAAGTCATGCTCCGATTTAAATCACAATAATAAAGTATTCATGTATATGTACTGTTTCTTGTTCTAGTATATGTATATGTACTGTTTCTAGCATCATTGTATATGTATTGTTTCTAGTATATGTATATGTATTGTTTCTAGCATCATTGTATATGTATTGTTTCTAGTATATGTATATGTATTGTTTCTAGCATCATTGTATATGTATTGTTTCTAGTATATGTATATGTATTGTTTCTAGCATCATTGTATATGTATTGTTTCTAGTATATGTATATGTATTGTGTTACCCCGATGGTAACTAACTATTGATGTACTGATAAATATGAATATGGAAGTACTTTTATGTCTATACATGTATATATGATATATAACTAATGTTAAAACGACCTTCGGATGGTCACCCGAAGTCCCACCAGACCCCATCTCAGTGCGCGAAAAGGAAATAGGGCGGATGGCCTTCCTAAGCCTTTTAAACATTACTTATATATATATATATATACATATATGGGCATGCAATTTATAAGAAGTAAAACAAAGTTATATAAAAGCATTTGATAAGTAAAAAGAGTTTGTAAAACATTTGAAGTGAAACAGTTTGATAAACAGTTTGAACATTGGTAAAAATCGTTGTTTTCCTAGTTATTAATCACATGTGATTAAATGAAATCACATGTGACTGAAGCAATAACTATAAGTATTTGACTTGTATCCCCCCCCCCCATAAAGTGTTTAAAACATTTAAAATCATTTCAAAGGTTGATTCAAGGGGTAATGAACTCACTTGTGGTGAGTCGTTTGAATTGATGTATCGGGTACCGTGCTAAGTGTCAAACGGAGACTTGTTCACACGTTCGAGCCTAGTTATCATATAATAAGCATATATATAACTAATTAGACAAATAATAACTTAAATTAATAAGTTAAGACACTTAGGAAACATGTAAACACTTTTATGAGTGTTTAGGGTTCAAATGGTTGCATCTAAGTGGCTACGGGACAAGGCAAAAGGGTTTGAAACATCAAATGGCCTTGCATAGGAGTTCACCACCCAACAAACCCCACACCTTGGAGTTTACGGCCGTAAACTCATGGGTTTATGGCCGTGAACTCCTCAAAGGGTGGTTTTGGTTGTTTTAGGGTGCTGTCTTGATCCTAGAACACTCCTAGCTTTGTTGGAATAACACATGAAGTAGTTTAAGGCTCTAGTATACTCCATAGTGGAGTTTTCGGCCTAAAGTCCTCTCACACTAGAGTTTACAGCCGTAAACTCTTGGATTTTAATTGATTTGAGGCTCTTAAACATCAAGGATGGCTTCCATGAATTTATCTAAGGCTAATGGGGACAAGATGCACACATTTAGGGCATCACTTGGAGTTTACGGCCCAAGATATGTTCATTGGCCGTAAACTCCTTTCAAGGAGTGGTTTTGATGTGTTCTACTCTCCATTCTAGTCCCAAGTATGCAAGGTAAATTGTCTTAAGGCCTAAGGTGTGCTTGGAATGATTTTTAACATAAGAAAGAGGGGTTTACGGCCCAAGATCCTTTCCTTGGCCGTAAACTCCTAAAAGTCTATCATTTTGAAGTGTTTTCAAGTCCAAAACAAGCACAAGTACTAGTGGTTAAAGTCCTAAGGCTCAAGGAGGCAAGTTAGGGCATGTTTGTCCATTTGAAAGGGGTTTACGGCCCAAGAGTTCTTTGGCCGTAAACTCCTCTAATCTTGTGTTTTTGGACATATAAATGATGTTATAAAGCACATAGCAAGTATTAAAACATGTTTAGGAAAGCAGACTCACAATCCGGGATGAAAACCCGAAGATCCGTCAGAGAGAATTGGCTTTTCTCTAGTTGGAATTGTAAATAATGAATTAATTTAGTTCAGAAAACTATTTATAGTCCTGGAATATTTTGACAGAAAATATTTTTATTCCAGAAGTCGGACTATAACATTGTGAAACTTACAATGTTCAAGTTTCACGATCACAGGAGCATCCATTCTCCGGATATGTCCAGAAACGTAAACCCTAATGTACACAAACTTGTTCGGACAAGTCTGAAATTTACAGAAATTGAACTAGCTTGTATTGAATAGATGATGTTCGTACAAATGAAAATTTCGGGTTGTCACATTAATCATATGTTACACACTACAAATACATATGATTACCTATAAATTAATACGTATAATCAGTACAGTATATGATTAATCATATAAGACAATGTACAAACATATATGATTTAACATCTAATAATATATTAATATTTATAATCATATATGATTTTTCAAACTAAAATATAATTAATAATATATTACACTATATAAATACATATTGTTAATCACATATGATTGTTACATCATAAAATTGTATAATAACATATTCGTCATTTCCTTTTGTATCAGGTGAAAGTTCCAATTCAACAAATGAATCGTATTGCAGTAACATAATTGAAGAATCTGAATATAAACCAGAAGTCCCTCCGAAATTTGTACCAGTTGTAAACAATGTTTTCAAATCACTAAATTTGGCAGTAAAAATGTATACTGATTATGCAGAAATGGCAGGTTTTCATACAAAACAAAGTAGCCAATCAAAATACAATAGCCAATAAATAAAAGAAAAATATATTATACGCAATAGGGGTGGCAAGGATAAACCAAAACCTTGTGATACATTGGCTACAAGTTCTATCATGAGGAAACCAAATTCGAACAAGATAATTACTAGGTGTACAACAAAGATTATATTTGAAAATGTTTATGGAACAACATATTACAAAGTTAAGAAATTCTTTGAATTACACAACCACCCACTGGAAAGTATTGAGGAAAGACCTTACACAAAAAATGCAAGAAATATGTCATATTCTGAAAAAGAGTTTGTAGTAAGTGTATCAAAAGCTAAAACTGGTCCAACAATGGCTCACAAAATACGAGCAGTTTTGAAAGGAGGATATGAATATGTAGGGGTGAATGTAACAGAATACAAACACTTGAGGAGAAGAGTAAATAGAATCTTATGTTACAAGGATGCTCAAATAATGATAAACAAAATGAATGATCATAGAGATCATTACCCAAATTATTCATTTGAGTTCCTACGTGATGGAGATATGTTGGTTGTTATGTTTTGGGTATATAAAAGACAAAAAGGCTTTTTATGCAGAGTTTGGAGAAGTTATATCTTTTGATGCAACTTTTAGAACAAACAAGTAAGTTGACGTATATACTTTACATAATTTATACATTTATGATTAAAATAAAAAAACATACTATTAATCAAATATGATTGTACTAAAAAAATTTCTTTATATAGGTATAAAATGGTATTTGTTCCATTCACAACAGTTGACCACCACAAGAAATCAGTTATTGTTGGCATTGGGTTGATTAGTAAAGAGACAATTGAGTCATATGAATGACTAATTAAAGCTTTTCTTAGAGCTCATGAATGGAAAGCACCAAAAATTGTTCTAACTGATCAAGATCCAGCAATAAAACAAGCAGTGGAATCTATCTTACCAAATTCAAGACACATAGGTAAGTACTTGTCCCAGTTACCACCGAACTCCAAAATGCATGCACGAAGCATATCTTCTATTGTTTGGATTGATCTCTCCGTATGACTGTCTGTCTGAGGATGATAAGTTGTGCTGAGAGCGACTCGAGATCCCAATTCACGTTGCATACTCGTCCAAAAGTGAGAAGTGAAGCGAGTATCACGATCAGAAATGATCTTTAATGGCACACTATGTCTCGCAACAATTTCATCAAAGTATACTTGTGTGTATTTCTCTATTGTAGCCGTTTCATGCATGGTAAGAAAATGAGTGCTTTTATTCAGGCGGTCGACGATTACCCAAATGCTATCATGTTGTCTAGCAGTTTTTGGAAATTTGGTAATAAAATCCATGGACAGTTCTTCCCATTTCCATACAGGAACATTAAGACTTTCTAGAGTTCCGTAAGGCTTTTGGTGATCTGCTTTGACTTGTAAGCATACTAGACACTCTTGCACATATTTTCCAATGTCTCTTTTTAATCCAGACCACCAATAATCAGCTCTTACATCATAGTACATTTTACTTGTACCTGGATGTATTGATAGTTTTGATTTATGGGCTTCATCTAAAATCTTATGTCTTAATCCGCCGGTCTTTGGAATCCATAGTCGATTCTTAAATACCTTCAGTCCTCATGGATCATCAAGTAAAACATCAGTATAATATATCATCCCTTCTTTCTTCACATTTTTGGCTTTAAGGCCTCTTTTTGCCATTTCTGTAGTGTGAGTAATAGTATAACACATACTGTTAAGATAAAATTTCCTGCTAAGTGCATCGGCAAATACATTGGCTTTTCCAGGATGATACAGGATTTCACAGTCATAATCTTTGATCAGCTCCATGGCTCGTTATTGTCTCATATTCAAAGTTTGCTGACTGAATACGTACTTGAGACTTTTGAGGTCGGTAAGCAATTGGCATTTTGTACCAAAAAGATAATGTCTCCAAAGTTTTAGGGCAAATGCCACTACAACAAGTTTAAGATCATGGGTGGGATAATTCTTTTCATACTCTTTCAGTTGTCTTGAGTCATAGGCTATCACTTTACCACGCTGCATCAACACGCAACTGAGACCCAATCTTGAAGCATTGTTATACACAGAGAAATCATTATCACCTTCTAGAATTGATAAGCTTGGAGAATGAGTCAAAAGATCTTTTAGAGTTGAGAAAGCTTTTTCTTGAGTTTCACCCCATTCACACTTTGATTTATTACGTGTAAGACTAGTGAGAGGTACATCTATACGAGAATAATCTTTTATGAACCTCCGATAATAACCCGTGAGACCCAAGAAACTGCGAATTTCAGAAGCATTATGAGGTGCTTCCCAATTCTGAATGGCTTTGATATTGGTAGGATCTACGGATATACCGTCACCAGAAATCACATGGCCGAGAAATTGAACTTGGCGAAGCCAAAATTCACATTTCGAGAATTTAGCATACAGTTTCTCCTTTTGAAGAAGTTCTAATACCACGCGAATATGAACGACATGATCAACTTCAGATTTAGAATAGATTAGAATATCGTCAATGAATACGATGACCGATTTATTGAGCATTAAGTGGCATACCCGATTCATCATCTTCATGAATACGACAGGGGCATTTGTTAAGCCGAATGGCATGAAAAGGAATTCATAATGCCTATATCGAGTAGGAAAGGCAGTCTTCGGTACATCCTGCTCATGTACTTTCAACTGATGATAGTCAAATCTCAAATCAATCTTCGAGAAATAACTAACACCCTGAAGTTGATCGAACAAACTGTCGATGCGAGGTAGTGGATACTTGTTCTTGATAATGACCTTATTTAGCTCACGGTAATCAATGAACATTCGCACCGATCCATCCTTCTTCTTGAAAAACAATACTGGAGCACCCCAAGGAGAGGTACTTGGTCAAATGAAGCCTTTGTCAATAATTCCCGCAGTTGGATCATCATTTCCTTCATTTCGGCGGGTGCAAGACGATAAGGAGTCTTTGCAATTGGAGTAGCATCAGGTACAAGGTCAATTCGGAATTCTACTTGCTTGTCAGGAGGAAGTCCAGGAAAATCTTCAGGAAAAACATAAGGATATTCGTTAGCAACGGGAACATCATCTACCGTTTTCTTTTCCTCTTTTGCTATATTGACGGTGTAAGCTAGATAGATAGAACACCCCTTCGCTATGAATTTACGAGCTTTTAGGAAAGAGATTATTTTTAAGTTTCTTTGTTCACCGTAGACATAAATAGGATTCTCCCCTTCAATAGGAATACGTGTTATCTTTTCATAGCATAAGAGTTTTGTGTGGTTCTTTGACAACCAATCCATGCCGAGAATAATATCAAAGTTGGGCAAGGAGACAGGAATCAAGTTAGCAAGGAAATTATTGCCTTAAATTTCTACGACACAATCCTTATAGATTTTATCAGCAAGTAATGATATACTTCCCGCAGTATTTACGTGAAATGGTTGCGCGAGTGCATAACAAGCAGTTTGAAAAGAATGGGAAAATTCATGATACACAAAAGAATCTGAGGCACTAGAATCAAATAAGATGTGAGCAGGTCTAGAGTTGATAAGAAATGTACCGTTCACAACATTCGGGTCCTCGCATGCCTCCTCCGTGGTAATATGGAATGCACGACCCTTAGCTTTTGGCACCTCCTCCTTTTTAGGTTGAGTACTCTTTGATTGTTGAATAGGAGCTTGACTTCTCGTTGGTTATTGAACAGAAGCTTGACTCCCCGTCACCTGACTAGTAAGAGTAGGATAGAAGTGTTATATGTGGCCACAAGCAAAACATGTAACATCCTTCATGGGACAAACGGGCTTCTTGTGGCCTATTTCTCCACATCCAAAACAGACCACTGATCCTTTTTCTAGTCTGCATTCGCCCGGATGATTCTTTCCACAATTTTGACACAATGGTGATTGAAGAGAAAAAGATTGTGATCTACCACGACCACGAAAACCACTCTGAGATTGTGCTTGCTTGTTATGTTCAAATCGAACAAATTGAGCTGGTGGAATAGAGGGAACAGAAACAGTTTTTTCAGTACGTGGATGCTTTGGAACAGTAAGAGTGGCACCACGTATCTCCAAATCATGTTTGCGTCTTCGAGCATACTCGATAGCTTTATCAAAAGATAGAACATCCCGATTACTCACAAAATTGTGGATTTCATATCGTAATCCTTCCATGAATAACTGAATTTTATCATCTTCAGTTGGAATATATTTTGTAGCAAACCGTGCTTTTTGATTGAATAGCGTTTCATATTCATTCACGGTCATTCCTCCTTGCTTAAGTTCAAGGAACTCCTTCTCCAATCTTCTTCTCATATCTATAGGAAAATACTTCTCTAGTAAGCAGTTTTTGAACATTCCCCAAGACAAATTCTCCTAATCATATTCTTTAAGAGCTTCAAATGTTGCTTCCCACCAGTCCATAGCTTCTCCGGTGAATATTGCGGAGGCATAATTGACTTTGTCTTCATTTATTACATGAGAGATACATAATACTTTTTCCATATTCTGGATCCAGGTAAGTGATGGGTTTTATACAAACAATCTTATGTGTGCATGCAACCCTAGATACGGATCTATGTTTTCACTACTAGTCATACAACTTTAAGAACACAAAAGGATACCTAGCATGCATCTACTATTGACATAGGAGAATAGAATACATACCTTTTGTTGTTATATAGTAATAACAACTAATTTCTTGAGTTTCCTTAGCTCTTGAAAGAAAGTACCACAAGTGTAGTACCTCTAATGGCTCACAACACACTTTGATTGAGAGGATGAATATGAGAGAGAGGAGGAAGGATAATAAGCTCCAAAATTCGGCCCTAGTAGGGTTTTTCCAAGGGATAGCCGAATTCTAGTGCCTTAGGGTGCTATTTATATTTGAGGCTAGCTAGGGTTTCAAGGTGGAAACCCTAATCCTTTAGCTTAGGGCCTAAGCAAGTCCATGGACTCCTTTCCTTAATCCCTTGGATGAAAACTCCTAGATCCTTCTAGGATTTTCGTTCAAGCTTTAATAAAGGTGATCCAATAGCCCAAAGTCTCAACTATCAAATAATTACAAAACAACCCCTGTACTTTTAATTAAATCCTTTAATCCCAAAATTAATTCCTAATTAATTTATGATTAAATACTAATCAATAATATGATTCCAATTTAATATATTATTCATCAAATAATTACAAAACAACCCCTGTACTTTTTAGTTGTTTACTGTTATACCGAAACTTGTAAAAATCATAACTTCCTCATACGAAGTCAGATTTTGACATTCTTTTTATGGAAATTATTGGTTTAACGAATACTACGCCTTTAATTTAGATCATATAGGCTAAAAAGTAGTTTATCAAAAACTCACTTTTTACGTCATCCGGTGTCGTATCGGTTTTGTCGCGAAACTTTAAATAGTTATAACTTCTTCGTTATAACTCGGATTTCGATGAGGTTTTCGCTTAAACATTTCTAACGAGATTCTTTACAACTTTCAATAATAAAATTTTACTTATTTCAAATTTTATATTTTCGTTAAATTTCAATATTATATTGGAATCTCATAAGACTTCCAATATTTTCCGAGTGATTCTAAACATAGTTTTACTTTAATTCAAGTAATAAACTATCTGTTAGAACTCAATACTCAATATCACATAATATTTCATAATATTATTTATTACAAAACGATGATTTCAAAACGTGTATGTTACAGCTGAAGTTGGATGGTTTAATGTACCAGATGATTTATTAATCAATAGAATCGTGTGCATTGAAAGTTATTTTCGTGAAATTGGTTTTGGTATTCATTGTGTTTATCGGAAATTCAAATATCCAATGCACGAATATTAAGGGAGTTGGATAAAATTTAGATTTTTTTTTCTGTTAAAGATTAGCATGAAGGGTTTATGGAATTTACGGAATTTACTGTCAAATTTGGAGTTCAAGGTCAAACATTTAAGGTTAACGGATTCTCTTTTGTCAAAGCCTTAGTTTACGGTCAAATTTGGATTTCACGATCAAACATTTAAGTTTTACGGATTCTTTTTGGTCAAAGCCTTAATTTACGGTCAAATTTGGTGTTTACGGTCCAACGCTAAGCCTAAGGGATTTTCAGATTCGTTTAGAGTCAATCCTTAATTATTTTTTGGACGTTTTCAAAGTCATTAATTTCAAAATGGAATCTCAATTCACAAGCTCAATGCATCAAGAGTTGGACTCTTTCATGGGAACTACCACTCGTATTCCTCGATTTTTTTCAGCTGATGGATTTCCGGAATGGAAATTCAGACTTAAGAAATACATCAAGATGAAGGATCCTAAGATATGGAGGAACATTCTCAGAGGTCCAGTCAAGATTACAAATGTGGATGAAAAGGCTAAAACTATGATAAAAAGAAGATAGAGGACTACACAGATGAGGACTTTGAAAAACTTGAAGAACATGACAGAGATCTTATTACTATTTCTATGGCTTTGTCTCCTGAAATTGCTCAAGGCTTTAGGGAATACACATCTGCAAAGGATTTATGGGAAGCTTTGATTGAGGTTTATAAGGGAAATGAGTACATAAGACAGAGCAGACATGACTTACTTTGACAGAAGTTTAACATGTTTAATCACATTCTAGGAGAGTCTCTGGAAGTTCAACTGCAACAATTTATTACCCTAACTACTGAGATGAGCACCGCTGGAATTAATCTATCTCACTTAGAAATTAATAAGAAGCTACTGAAATCTCTTCCACGAAGTTGGGACATGAATGTGGCAGTGATCAAGAAGACTAGAGATTTGAGCAGTCTTACCCTTACTGAAGTTATGGCCATTATCAAGGCATATGGCATAGATGATAAACAACGTGAAATCAACCATGTGAATTCCTACTCTACTGCAAATCTAGGAATCTCATCAAATAATGCCTTCTCAGCTCAAAAAACATATATTGCTCATCTTGTTGTGCCAACTCAACAAACGTATATTGTCTTCCTCTTGTGCCAGCTCAAACTTTGATACCCTCAAGTCCTTCTGGTTCAAATTCTAAAGTCACAGCTACAACTCAAACCTCATCAATTCATAAGGAACCTGAAAAGAACTTAGCCCTAATGGCTGGGTTTATAAACTGTTACAATGCTCTTCTGGCAGGGGATTTGGCCCCTCCAATCATGGTTGGAGAACTTTATCAGATTCACCTTGAGGACGCGGAGGAAATAGCCATCACATGGAAACTAGCTATGGCCGTGTTCAGGGCAAAGAAATTTACTCAGCGTACAGGAAAGAACAATTGGGGAATGAATGTAATAAGAAGGTAGGATTCAACATGAGCAAGCTTTGGTGTTTCAACTGTCATGAGCCAGGTCACTTTGCTCGTGAATGCACCAAGCCAAATACCATAAACAATTCTGATAGGCCACTGCTGCCTACAGGGAACAGTAGATCAACTGCAGTTAACGTTGAAACCGCTAACTTGGTAATGGTAGCACAAAGCTTCAACTGGGAGGATCAAATGCAGGTGTTGAATTTGACAGGACATGAAGCAACAAACTTGGCTCAGATCGGTGAGAATTTAAAGGTGGACGAAGCTGAAGAAGAGATGATGGAACTGCAATTTGCTTTCATGATCTCCACCACACCTGCCACAAAAGAGGTTAGTGAAACTCCTTGTTCTCAAGAATGTAGTGATAAAATTAAACTTTATTGTGATCAAATTGATTTATTAATTAGGCAAATTAAGGACCTTAAATATGAATGATACAATCTAAGAAAGGCCCAAAATCCATTAAAAGAAAAATTAGAAGCTCAAACCAAAGACCTGAAAAGAATTAAGGAAGAATATAGTAATAAATGTGAAAAATATAATTATGCTCAAGTAGAGATTGCCAATCTCACTGCCGAGCTTGAGACATTAAAAAATAAGTTTGAAAATGCATATTTTAATTTTAAAAATTTGATGTGTCAAGTAAGAAGGTTGAGACAATGATTGAGAAACAACTTAGATGGAAAGGTAAAAAGAATGTAAGTCTTGGTTATGATAGTGTTCCTCCCCCATTTAATGATAATTACAACTTCTTCCCCTTGACTGAGGAAGAAATAGCAAGGGAAGCACACATGCAATATGGCAAACCAATTGTTTTTGAGACAGTGGATATTGATAGGATGAACAATACTAACGTTTCTACCTCACATGCAGATGCATCCCTAGTGCAATACGAGAAGGAAGATGGAAATAGTACTTGTGTTTTAAAAAATGATACTGCTTTTAAAACTAATGTTTTAACAACTGATACTGCTATTTCCATTGACTCTGTTGATTGTTTAGACAATATCTTTTGAAACCTGATGTTTCTTTTATTTCTAATGTGTGTGATGATGTGGTTATTAATCCAAATTTGAATGGGCCTATCCTTAGTAAATGTAGTCCACCAAGACAAGTCAAACAGACTACCAATTATAGGTGTACTTATAGACATAATCAGGAATCACAACCAAGTAAAAATCACTTCTATGTGAGGAGGAAAACATGTTTACACTATGGAACCCCTGGACACATTGCCAGAAACTGTCTGAATCATGCTTATAATCCTCATTATACACAAAGTAGGCAAGATGTATCGCGAGGAAGATCTTTTAAAAAAAATCCCTCGAGGTCATGTTCTAGTGATGATGATTGAAATGCAAACAAGGATAGAAAACAGGTTGTAAAGGAAAATAAAAACAAAACGATTTTGAAAAAGAAGTCAAGAGATAACTTGATGAAACCGAAATTGATAAAATCAAGATTGGTGTCACCAAAGTCATCTCATGGGCCTCCATCTAGATATAGATGGATACCTAAAAGGTCCAACATAAAAGACCAAAAGACTTCAAAATCAAATGTTAAATCTTCCATCTACGTCAGCAATAAATTCTTTAAACCTAACTATAGATGGGTGCCCAAAGGTAATGCAGACCAATCATCTCACAATCCTTTAAATTCTTCATGTACAATATTTGATGCAAAGGATATGGTATGGAAGGAAGTTAAATACATGGATGGACATGGTTAACCCAGTGTCTCTATGCACTAGGTTCCCAAATATAATTAATCCTGCACATTGTGCAGGAACAACTATGGAGGAATATCATCAGACCTTGGTATGTTGATAGTGGTTGTTCCAGGCACATGACTGGAGACATCTCTCAGTTGCATGGCATTCAAAAATTTAATGGAGGGTATGTTTCCTTTGCGGGAGGAGAAGGAGGAAAAATTACTCAAAAGGGTACGGTAACTAATGGAGTCTTGAGTTTTGAAACTGTTAATTATGCTCAAGAGTTGAAGCACAGTTTGTTGAGCGTCTCTCAGATATGTGACAAAGGTTTTTCAACTCATTTCACAAACAACGAATGCTTAATCTTAAAACCTGGTATCATCATACTAGAGGATTGGATTCTGGTGAGTTCTAAGCGTGAAGGAAATGCATACATTATCGACATGAACCATAATGTTCCTGAGCAAGTAACATGTCTATTCTCAAAAGTATCATAACACAATACTATGCTTTGGCATCGTCGTCTCGGTCATGCAAATGATAAGAACCTAAATCGTCTTGCTAAGAATGATATTATTTGTGGACTACCAATAAAGGATTTTATCTCCTTTGAGAAATGTGTGGCATGTGCTTAATCAAAACATCATTGTAAGCCACACAAGCCCAAACTGATTAACACAATCAGCAAAACTCTCCAACTACTACACATAGATTTATTTGGACCTACGAACGTTCTGAGCATTAGTAGAAATTCTTACTGTTTGGTGATAACAGATGACTGCTCACGTTTCACCTGGGTCTTCTTCTTGTCAAATAAAAGTGAAACTGCTGAACTTATCAAGATTTTTGTAGTGCTCATTAAAAATCAAACTAACAAGAGGGTGAAGGGGATTCGAAGTGACAATGAGACAGAATTCAAGAATGTTGTCCTGGATCATTTCTATGCTGAAAAGGATATATTGTGTCAGTACAGTGCTGCTAGGACACCTTAACAAAATGGTGTAGCAGAGCAGCAAAATCGCACTCTGGTTGATGTAGCAAGGACTATGCTTTGTGACTCCAAATTACCAGTCTTCTTCTGGACTGAAGCCATAAGCACAGCTTATTATGTTCAGAATCGTGTTCTAATTAACAAACAGCAGATGAAGACTCCTAATGAAATTCTATATGGTCACAAGCCAAATGTAGCTCATTTTAGGATATTAGGATGCCCATGCACACTACTTCACGTGCAATCAACTCCCAAGTTTAACTCAAAAGCTGGTGATTGTTATTTTGTAGGATATGTTGGACGCATTGCTTATAGGGTATACAACAAGTCCACTAAACAGATTATGGAGTCATTCGGTGTGCACTGGCTTGAAGAAAACACGACGGACGCTCGAGTTGGACTAGATTGGTTATCTGATTACACTTCATTATTTAAATCATTTAATGTTTTTTCAGATGATATTTCAGGAAGATGCTCAGGTTCACGTGCATTTTTTGGAGATGATGAAGAAGAAGTTGTAATTGGTTCATTCAAACCATCTGTAGTGGTTCCTGAATCCTCCACTATGGATGCAACTATACCCAACATATCTTCTTCATCACTAGTCCAAAAGTCTATATCTGTCTCTGAAAATACCATCATTACTCCTGGAGAAGTTGAGGTTCACTCAAAGGACTCCTTACCATCAAGTGAATCCGCATCATCAAGCGATTGTGTGCCTTCCACACAAACTTACATGGAAATTCTCTTTCCAGAGTCGTTCGCAAGTGAATTTGTGGCAAGTACTTCTCATGATCACAGACAGTCTGAGGGAGGCAATACGACAGCAGGAATATTTGACAACATCATAAATCTTCCAATCACAATAAATGATATCAGTAATCCAATTCCAACTAGTGTTCAACGCGGTCATCTTATCCACAACATTATCGGTCCACTAGAAAGCGGGGTTCGGACTAGAAGTCAAAGTGGAGATGTAAATAAGTGTCTTTATTCGTGCTTCATATCCCAAATTGAAATTAAAAATGTGGAAGTGGCTTTGAATGAACCAAGTTGGGTAGATGCAATACATGAGGAGTTAAACTAGTTTGAGAAACTGAAAGTATGGCAGTTAGTGGAGCTACCGAAGGGCAAGAAATCTTTGGATACACATTGGGTGTTTAAAAATAAGCAAGATGATAGCGGGGTGATTGTGCACAACAAAGCTCGTTTGGTCGTTCGTGGCTTCAGGAAAATAGAGGGTCTTAAATACACTGAAGTCTTTGCTCCTGTGGCTCGTTTGGAAGCTATTTGTATATTTCTTGCTTATGCTTCCTACATGGGATTTATAGTTTATCAGATGGATGTCAAGATAGCCTTCTTGTATGGTGTACTAAAGGAGGAGATTTATGTTAATTATCCCCCAGGTTTTATCAATCCAAAATTTCCTCATCATATTTACAAGCTGGACAAGGCTTTATATTGTAACGACCCAATTTTCACATCCAAAAATTTCGTTTTTAAAACATTACTTAGAAAACATTAATAATTGAAACATTGTTTAATTAAACCATTTCACATCAAAAAATCAAATTTGAAATCCACAACATGTAAACGACCAAAATATCAGAGTATCAGACCCAGAATAAACTCATATCTGCGGAAACAAGAGTGTGTGTGAGATGCTGCTACCGCGCCGGCTCCTTTCCCTTAGCTGAAGAGGTACCTGAAACCAAAACTGAAAATTGTAAGCACGAAGCTTAGTGAGTTCCCCCACTATACCACATACCATAAACCACATAACATACATATATTGTCAGGCATATCTGGGTGCCCGACCTACCCCTTCGGTCCTCTCGACCGGACATTGCCTAGCATACCTGGGTGCTGGCCTCCCCTTCAATCCTCTCGACCGGATATTGGCTAGCATATCTGGGTGATGGCCTCCTCTTTGGTCCTCTCAAGCGGATACTGGGGAACTATTTCTCCCCTCTACTACTACCACATAACATGTGTCACAATATCAGAATCTATCTAGCATGGCTGGGTATGACTACCCCTTCGGCCCTACCGACCGGATATCTTGGGGACTATCTCCCCCCTACTGTCACAAGCACATAGCATCATATCATACTAGCACATAAACATAACACAGGTAGTAGCAACCCTAGATGAATATCATAGAGAAAATCATCTATCATAGATATCCTACTGGTGAGCCGACATTGTGGCCTTAGACCCACCGCTACTGGAAGGTAACTCACCTCAAAGTAGCTGCTGATCTGATTGGGAACTGACTGCCTACTGCTGCTGCTCCGGACGTCCTCTGGCTACAAATCCCACAAAACGATCAGTTAAACACTGCTAGATGTTCTTAGGGTAAAATGACCCTTTTACCTTTGACCAAGTCGAAATCCAAGTCAAAGTCAACTTCCAGTTGACTAGACTCGCCGAGTCCACGAGCAACTCGCTGAGTTCCTCGAGCGGATCCCCTACTTGCTTCCAATCCACACCAGAACACCCCATAAGAGGGTTTGGGGGTTTTGGGGACTTCGCTACACGGTTAATTCCGCGTGCAGGTACGAAGGGTTGACCTTTCAACGCTTAAACCCTTCTTGCTCTGTGAAAGTTCATATGACTCTCCGAGTTTGAAGAACAACTCGGCGAGCTCCAGGCAATCTTCATAGGACTCGCCGAGTTGTTCATCCAACTCGCCGAGTCTAAGACCATCTTCATGGAACTCGCCGAGTTCAACTTTGGGACTCGCCGAGTCCCTCGACCCATTTCCCGAGTAGGCCAGATCTGAGACATGCAATGCTTCAAAACCATAGATCTATGGTCCTAGGGCATGTTTACCACGTAAAGTTGCAAACTTTACGTGCATGCACGGCCCTATGAGCTCAAACACGCAATTCCAAGCTCTTTAAGAGGTCCTACACTCAATAGGGACCTCAATCACCTCAACCACATAGACTTTATGCTACTAGGATGTCCTAAAGGTCCAAATCCAAAGTCCTTGCAGAACATTAACCATAAACACATAGAGATTTAGGTTCTTAGGGCTTAAAACCTCTTTTTAGGGACAGGAAGGGGGGTTCAATGAACTAATGATCAAGGTAGGAACTTTTCTTCCTGAATAGAAGCCCCTCACAGAGTAGATTCCGGATCTTCTTCTCTTCTTGAACTCTTCAACCTTCTCCTTCTTCTCTCAAGCTCCAAACCACCTTCACAAAGCTAAAAAAATCACCCACAAGGACACAAAGAGCTAGGGTTTCGTTCTACAGATCTTTGGGAGTGCTAGGGGAAATGGAGGTTGGGTTAGATCGTTTAAATAGGGTGAAAACACCCGGGTTAGGGTTTTAGTCCAGACAGGGTCTACTCGTCGAGTCCCACGAGCCTACTCGCCGAGTAGACAGAGTTGATCCCACGTCTAGTCCTGCTTCTACTCGGCGAGTTAATCCTTCAACTCGCCGAGTCCAAGATTAAAATGCAATACATAAGGAGAGTTAATAATCAAGAATACATACCAAGAACCATGTGCTACAAATCTCCCCCACTTATTTTAGACTTCGTCCTCGAAGTCTGTTGCTTGCTCCAAAAATAGCTCATGGTAGTGCTCCATCATCTCTTCCTCCGGCTCCCAAGTCCACTCCGAACCCTTCCGGTGTTGCCACTGCACCTTCACGAGTTCCACCTTTTTGTTCCTCAGATCCTTCGACTTCCTGTCGAGGATTGCCACAGGCCGCTCGATGTAAGTTAGACTGTCATCGACCTGAATATCTTCCAAAGGCACCACTGCCGAGTCATCCACCAAACACTTCCGCAACTGAGAGACATGGAAAGTGATGTGGATCTGGCTGAGCTCGGCTGGCAGATCCAGCCTATATGCCACCTTGCCCACCCGGGCTACAACCCTGAACGGTCCAATGAATCTCGGGCCCAACTTGCCTCGCTTCCTGAATCGAATGATGCCTTTCCAAGGCAACACCTTCAGGAGAACCATATCCCCAACTTGAAATTCCAAGTCAGATCGGCGCTTGTCGGCGTAACTTTTCTGCCGACTCTACGCGGTCTGCAACCTACTCCGAACCTGCTGAATCCTCTCGGTAGTCTTGAGCACCACTTCGGTGCTCCCCATAACTCTCTGACCAACCTCTCCCCAGCATATCGGGGTCCTGCACCTCCGTCCGTACAACATCTCGAATGGAGGGCGGTCGATACTCACGTGCTAGCTGTTGTTGTATGAGAACTCAGCCAAGGGAAGATAAGTATCCTAGCTACCACCGAAGTCTAGCACGCACGCCCGCCACATATCCTCCAGAGTCTGGATGGTCCGCTCGCTTTGACCATCTGTCTGCGGGTGAAAGGCGGTGCTAAAATGCAAACGAGTACCCAACTCGTCATGAAACCTCTTTCAAAACCTGGAAGTAAAACGCACATCCCTGTCCGAGATAACAGATACTGGCACCCCGTGCCGCGCCACAATCTCCCTAATATAGATGTCGGCCAATTTCTCGGCCGAAATGCTCTCCTGAATCGGAATAAAATGAGCACTCTTGGTCAATCGATCTACGATGACCCAAATTGAATCTACTCCACGCGCGGTCCTAGGAAGCTTCGTGATAAAATCCATCGTAATATCTTCCCATTTCCACAACGGAATATCCAACGGCTGCATCTTGCCGTGCGGTCTCTGATGCTCGGTCTTGACCTTCCTGCAGGTCAAACACCGGTCGACGTACCACGCCACGTCCTGCTTCATGCAGGGCCACCAATAGTCTAGGCGAAGATCCCGATACATCTTCGTCGCCCCTGGATGAATAGAGAATCGGGATTTGTGCGCCTCCTCCATCAAGATCTGGTGCACGCCTCCATGATACAGCACCCACACCCTATGGTGTAGTGTCAATAATCCCCGACTATCATAATCGAAGGAGGTGACTTGACCCACTATTCGCTCACTCTTCCGATGCTCCTCCTTCATAGCCTCCTGTTGAGCCTCTCGAATCTGCTCCAATAGAGGAGTCACCACGGTCATCCTCATGCAAACATCCCTGATTGGCATCGCCTTGTGGCTAAGCGCATCGGCCACCACATTGGCCTTCCCCGGGTGGTAAAGGATCTCGCAATCATAATCCTTTACCACGCCCAACCACCGACACTGCCTCATGTTCAGATTTGGCTGATCCATGAGGTACCTCAAACTCTTGTGGTCCGTGTAAATGGTACAACGAACCCCGTAGAGGTAATGTCACCAAATCTTGAGAGCGAAAACCACCGCCCCCAACTCCAAATTATGTGTTGCGTAATTCACCTCGTGAGGCTTCAGCTGCCTCGAGGCATAAGCAATGACATGCCCCCTCTGCATCAATACTGCGCCCAGGCCTGAGATCGACGCATCACAATATACCATAAAATCCTCTACGCCCTCGGGCAGGGCTAAGATTGGGGCCTCACAAAATCTCTGTCTCAGCATCTCAAATGCAGCCTGCTGCTCGGGTCACCACCGAAAGACCACGGCTTTTCTTCGTCAGCTGCATCAGGGGTACGGCTATCTTGGAGAAATCCTGAATGAATCTCCGATAGTAGCCTGCTAATCCTAAGAAGCTCCCAATCTCAGATGGAGACTTAGGAACCTCCCATCTCATCACGGCCTCGACCTTGGTCGGGTCGACTAGAATCCCGTTCTGGTTGACAAGGTGTCCGAGAAATTGCACCTCGCGCAACCAAAACTCGCACTTGGAGAACTTGGCATACAAGCTCTCCCTCCTCAGGGTCTCCAAAACCTCTTTTAGATGCTCCTCATGCTCGTCCCGTGTCTTGGAATAAACCAAGATGTCGTCAATGAAAACTATCACAGACTGATCCAACATCGGTCTGCATACGCGGTTTATGAGGTCCATGAACGCGGCAGGAGCATTGGTGAGCCCAAACGGCATCACCACGAACTCATAATGGCCATAGCGCATGCGAAACGCGGTCTTCTGCGCATCCTCCTCTCTAACCCTCATCTGATGATAACCCGAACGCAAATCGATCTTGGAAAACCAAGATGCTCCCTGAAGCTGGTCAAAGAGATCATCAATCCTCGGGAGTGGGTATCGGTTATTCACCGTTACCTTGTTCAACTCCCGGTAATCTATACACATCCGATGCTAACCGTCCTTCTTTTTCACGAACAAAATCGGGGCTCCCCAGGGTGAACTTCTCGGTCGAATGAATCCCTTGTCTAACAGCTCCTGTAGCTATGTAGACAACTCCTGCATCTCAGGAGGAGCCAACCGATACGGTGCCTTGGCTATTGGGGCCGCACCAGGAACGAGGTCAATCCTGAACTCCACCTGTCGCTCCGGAGGTATCCCAGGAAGCTCCTCTGGAAAAACATCTGCGAAATCTCGCACCACCGGAACCTCGCTCACCGTCACCTTACCCGCCTCCCGGGTATCCATCACATACGCGACATAACTTGCGCATCCCTGCTGAAGGTATCATCTAGCCCTCGCTGCTGAACAGACTGAGGGTCCACACTGTGGCCTCTCGCCATGAATCACTAACTCTCCCCCACCTGGGGTCCTGACTCGCACCAGCTGTTGTGCGCAATCTATCACCGCCCCATTGGGGCTCAACCAATCCATGCCTATAATCACCTTGTTCCCACGCAACGGAATGGGAACCAAGTCTACTAGGTAGTACTCCTCGAACAAACGCAATACGCAATCCCGAAACACCATCGATGCTCGCACCGATCAATCATCAACAATTTTTACCTCTAAAGGGCAATCCAACATGCCCGATGACTCAGCGAACTTCTTGCTAAGCGCAAGGGAAACAAACGCTTGGGTAGCACCCGAGTCGAACAACACCTGGACTGGGATACCGTTCACATGGAAAGATCCTAACACATATAGATACATAAACCGAGCACATATCAATATCATAACATCATATGAATACATGAGAAGGAAAGAATCATACCCGTCACCACATCGGGTGCAGCGCGTGCCTCCTCGTCAGTCAGCTGAAGTGCCCGGCTCCTCACCACTGGAGCCTCTGCCTTGCCCTGCTGGCCATCTATGATCCGTAGGGTTGCTGGACCTGGCGCCTTTACCGGCGCTGAAACTGTCAACTGGGGGCAATTGGCCTTCTTGTGGCCCCTCTGGTTGCAATGGAAACATAGCAACTCAGACGTTTGAATAATTGCTGCTGGAGAAGTGCAATCCCTGCTATAGTGCCCAGACTTGTCGCACTTGTAGCAGCCTGATGATCCCAACCTGCACGCCCCCTCGTGTGTCTTGCCGCATTTCCTGCAGCGGCCCCGACCCTGTTGGCCTTTCGGCCCCACATCTGATCCCTTGGGCTTCTTCCCCGAAGCCCCTCCTGACTATCCCTCCTCCACCTTCCGTTTCCGGATGTGCTCCAAATCTATCTCCCTCTCCCTCGCCCTAGGAATCATGGAGTCCAAGGTGGGGCAAGCTGAAAAAATAATGTGCTCCCGGATATCAGCACGGAGCATGTCATGATAGCGGGTCCTCCTCATGTCCTCATCGCCCGCATATTGGGGCACCAACAGTGCCCTCTCCCGGAACATGGCGGTGATTTCTGCCACAGTCTCCGTCGTCTGTCTCATGTCCAAAAACTCCCTGGCCAGCTGTTGAAGCTCGACAGCCGGTGCAAACTCTGCCCTGAATCTGGTCACAAAATCTGACCAAGTCATAGCCTTGATCGTTGAGGCTCCCAACGAGTCACCGACTGACTCCCACCAGTCTCGAGCTCAGTCTGGTAAGCACCCTGCTGCATACCTCACCTTCGACCCCTCGGGGCAGAAGCTAGTCAGCTGTGCAAACTCGATGTCTACAATCCATCGTCTGGCGGCAATGGGGTCTTTCACCCTGTGGAAATCCGGCGCACCACTGCCCTGAAGTCCTTAAAGGACAGTGTGCGAGATCTCGACTGGCCAGATGCCATGTTGCTCCTGAACGCCCGGAGGCGATCTTCCATCAACTCGATGATCCCCTCCTTGATCGACCCGAAGATAATGGGGGTCGACTCAAGGATACCCCTGGTGATCTCTAACGCGATGAACTCGCGTAGTCCGTCATCCACTGGCTCGGAACCTGATCCCGAACCTGACCCTTCACCTGAACTGCCATCTATCAGCCTCGATCGTAGTACCACCATTCTGCAATACATAAATAACAATCATTAGTTATACTGATACTTCTTGAGGGATCACAACCACTTACAAGTTCCCTGGTCTTATCTTAGCTTTCCTTGGTTCGGGTACGGATCCTCTGCTTTTAGTAGTACGGGCCCATACTACCTTCCACATCTATCCGTACCTTCTTCAAGGACTGCCTCGACTCCACCAGATTCCTTCCAGTGCTGCTGATCACCGCTATACTCATCCTAGGCTTGCCCTGGGAAATCTCGGGATCCACCCTACCAGGTCCTCACCTGCTGAAGGCCTCCTAGTAATGCCAGTTAACCATTACCTGAATACCATCACACGTGGTGAGGCTCGAATAATCCTTCGAGTAACAGAATCGTCCCTACAACTGTTAGACTCAAACGAGAGCTACGCAATAGGGCTAAATCCAGCACTCTAAGATTATTCAACCTTGATCACATTTGACGTGACGTATTCACCTAATGGCTAACCCCCACCACTCAGAGTCCCACAAAGCACAAAGCAGGCATCATTCGAACTAAGGGAACAATCTCAAGCAAATCCGCTCTCATAGAGAGAAGCTGATCTAACATACAGAGCTAATACTGATACTATCAGGCATAACCTAACAGTCTATCCTACTGCTGTCTACTCAATTCTAGCATGCGATTTTCATACACTGGAGCACATAAAGCAGGCACATAAGGCATCACTACTAGATCCTTAGTCCTATTCTAGCATGTTGTTCTACTGAAACTGATAAACACAACATAAGCTTGTATGGGTACTTTGGGGAATACTTACTTGAGCTCGGTCGGTTGCGCACATCACACACTTCATTTCTTCTCAAACCCTTTTCTTAATTCTTAGAAAACATTTCTTTTTGGAAAATCTTTTACTCCCTCGATTTGAGTTCAGACACCCCCGAAGGTGAGTCCGAATCCATTAAACCAGGGCTCTGATACCAACTTGTAACGACCCAATTTTCACGTCCAAAAATTTCATTTTTAAAACATTACTTAGAAAACATTAATAATTGAAACATTGTTAAATTAAACCATTTCACATCAAAAAACCAAATTTGAAATCCACAACATGTAAACGACCAAAATATCAGAGTATGAGTCCCGGAATAAACTCATATCTGCGGAAACAAGAGTGTGTGTGAGATGCTGCTACCGCGCCGGCTCCTTTCCCTTAGTTGAAGAGGTACCTGAAACCAAAACTGAAAACTGTAAGAACGAAGCTTAGTGAGTTCCCCCACTGTACCACATACCATAAACCACATAACATACATATATTGTCAGGCATATCTGGGTGCCCAACCTACCCCTTCGGTCCTCTCGACCGGACGTTGCCTAGCATACCTGGGTGCTGGCCTCCCCTTCGATCCTCTCGACCGGATACTGGCTAGCATATCTGGGTGATGGCCTCCCCTTCGGTCCTCTCGATCGGATATTGGGGAACTATTTCTCCCCTCTACTACTACCACATAACATGTGTCACAATATCAGAATCTATCTAGCATGGCTGGGTATGACTACCCCTTCGGCCCTACCGACCGGATATCTTGGGGACTATCTCCCCCCTACTGTCACAAGCACATAACATCATATCATACTAGCACATAAACATAACACAGGTAGTAGCAACCCTAGATGAATATCGTAGAGAAAATCATCTATCATAGATATCCTACTGGTGGGCCGGCATTGTGGCCTTAGACCCACCGCTACTGGAAGGTAACTCACCTCAAAGTAGCTGCTGATCTGATTGGGAACTGACTGCCTACTGCTGCTGCTCCGGACGTCCTCCGGCTACAAATCCCACAAAACGATCAGTTAAACACTACCAGATGTTCTTAGGGTAAAATGACCCTTTTACCCTTAACCAAGTCGAAATCCAAGTCAAAGTCAACTTCCAGTTGACTGGACTCGCCGAGTCCACGAGCAACTCGCCGAGTTCCTCGACCCATTTCCCGAGTAGGCCAGATCAGAGACATGCAATGCTTCAAAACCACAGATCTATGGTCCTAGGGCATGTTTACCACGTAAAGTTGCAAACTTTACATGCATGCACGACCCTATGAGCTCAAACATGCAATTCCAAGCTCTTTAAGAGGTCCTACACTCAATAGGGACCTCAATCACCTCAACCACAGCGACTTTATGCTACTAGGATGTCCTAAAGGTCCAAATCCGAAGTCCTTGCATAACATTAACCATAAACACATAGAGATTTAGGTTCTTAGGGCTTAAAACCTCTTTTTAGGGACAAGAAGGGGGGTTCAATGAACTAAAGATCAAGGTAGGAACTTTTCTACCTGAATTGAAGCCCCTCATAGAGTAGATTCCGGATCTTCTTCTCTTCTTGCACTCTTCAACCTTCTCCTTCTTCTCCCAAGCTCCAAACCACCTTCATAAAGCTAAAAAAATCACCCACAAGGACACAAAGGGCTAGGGTTTCATTCTACAGATCTTTAGGAGTGCTAGGGGAAATGGAGGCTGGGTTAGATCATTTAAATAGGGTGCAAATACCCGGGTTAGGGTTTTAGTCCAGACAGGGTCTACTCGCTGAGTCCCACGAGCCTACTCGTCGAGTAGACAGAGTTGATCCCGCGTCTAGTCCTGCTTCTACTCGGCGAGTTAGTCCTTCAATTCGCCGAGTCCAAGATTAAAATGCAATACATAAGGAGAGTTAATAATCAAGAATACATACCAGGAACCAGGTGCTACATATATGGTTTGCATCAGGCTTCTAGAGCCTGGTATGCTACCCTAACTGAACATCTGCTTAAATACGGATACACAAAGGGAACGATCGATCAGAACTTATTCATTAAAAACTTGGATGCAGACTTGATTATCGTCCAATATATGTAGACGAAATTATCTTTGGGTTTACCAGTTCAAAGCTATACAAAGAGTTAGAGGATGTAATGAAGAAAATATTTAAGATGAGCTCGCTAGGGGAGATGACAATGTTCCTAGGGTTATAGGTTCGACAGGATTGGACCAAAATCTTATTGCATCAAGGCAAATATGTGGAAGACATGCTAGAAAAGTTTGGTTTTAAAGACTCAAAAATTATTTTGACTCCAATGGTAGAAAGACCACTATTGGCTCCAGTTCCAGATAGGGAACCCGTAGATCAAAAAGAATATCGATCGATGATCGGATCTTTGATGTATCTGACTGCCAGCATACCTGACATCATGTTTGTTGTTTGTCAATGCGCTCGTTATCAGGCTAATCCTAAACTTTCTCATTTAATTGTTGTTAAAAGAATTTTTAGGTATATTAAAGGTAGCACTAAACTAGGTCTTTGGTATCAAAAAAAATTCCGATTTCGATTTATATGCTTTTGCTGACAGCAATTATGGAGGATGTGATCTTGATAGGAAATCTACGTCTAGTGGATATCAGTTTTTGGGGTACAAATTGGTGTCATGGCAATGCAAGAAACAACAAACAGTGTCAAACTCAACGGATGACACTGAATTTGTTGTTGCGTCAGCCTGCTGCTATCTGGATTCAACACCAATTGTTGGATTACGGTTTGAGCTTTCTTGAAACTTTCATTTTTTTATGATAATGATGCATCCATTCATATTGCTAAAAATCCGGTTCAACATTCCAAAACCAAGCACATTGACATTAAAATTCATTTTATTCGAGACTGTTATGATTGTAAACTCATTCGTTTGGAACAAATCGACACTGATATTAACATGTAGGATTTGTTTACCAAACCCTTCAGTAAATCTCATTTCGATGTGCCTGTGGGCTTTCTAAAAATGATTCGTTTCGAAGATTAAGTTAATAATTATTTGTTTACAAATTAAAAAAAAAACTTTTTCGTAATTATTTTTGGGAAGTGATATAAAGTTTAGTGCTAAAGGTCAATACGAGAGATGTGTGATGCACTAATAGCTAAATTGTTTAGATTCTGTGTCCAATGCACTGGTAGCCACGAAAGATTCAAAGGGACTAGATGGAGATTGACAATGCAGGCAGTTGACAAATAGACTTAGATAGCTCTGCATGGTCTGACAATACGACGCTCGGGTAGATGGAGGAGTGAGATAAACATGGGAACCTGCAGGATACATTAAAGTCATATGCATCTAGAACTATGGCTTAACATTTCCTCTATGTATGGATTCGTGTCCTTAATTCTCGTACTAATAGGGAAACCGAGGGGTTCTGATAAAGTAAGTCTATAGGAAATTATCTTCTTGCTTTCTATCTGTCAGTCATATGTTTCCTCCTCTGCGTGATTGGAACATATCTGACCTGGACTGCAACATATAGAACTCTATATTTATGTATCTTATTATCTATGGAATTCTTTCTATCTGTTAGCCATATGTTGTCTCCTTTGTGTGATTGGGAGACATCTGACCTAGAACACATCATATTCATCATTCTACCTCTCAATCCCTCTATTATGGTTAGTCATATGTTATTCCCTCTACGTGATTGGAAGAGATCCGGCCTAGGTATACAACATATGCATTCTGAATCTGACTTCTCCCTAAATAATTGTCTGCACACTTAAAGTAAGGTTCTTTGGAAGTTTTTGATTACCGGGGTATATCGGGAAGTAGGGAACATGTTTTAGTGCATCTAAAGTTGAACCATTTAATAGGTTGTATGTAGATCTCGCTGCTAAATTCAAGTGGACTACAATATCCTTGGTCGTCGTCAGCTAAGTGGTATGTTTAGGAATATAATAGCAAATGTCTTGTCATTTATAATCTGTCTAATTTGTCAATATTTTTTGTGTTTAAGTGGACCACAATACCAATGATTGACCAGATCTAAACATGCAGGTGTGTGTCTGTCATCAAACGATATTAAAGTGCTTGACAACTTTGATCCCAAAAGTTTAAATTTAGTCATAAATTTTTGTTTTTATAAAATTTGTTCATATTTTATTTTTTTTCCTCTATGCACAAATTTAGGGGGAGAATTAAATAAAATTAAAAATTAAAATTAATTAAAAAAATATAAATAAATGCCTATTTGTTCAATTTATCTTTGAATCAATCATTTTAAGCTTATTGGAGTTATTTTAATTTGAGCCTAATGGACTATATGGACCGAGAAACCTATTTGTTCAAGTATAAAAGCCTTATTTTTTCTCTTATTTACTTCACTTTCAAAGTTTTTCACCGTAAACACAAAAACCCCAAACCCTTGACGAAAACTGTTTGTATTCTCCGCATCTCTTTGTTTTCAAAAAATATTCAGTTGATTCAACATTTTTCCTCGAGGTATGTCTTCATCGAGCATCATATTCCAAGCTTTTTTGTGTTTTGAGGTATTTTCAGGTTGTTAATGGAGGGTTTTGATTCTTGACAGTGGTTTCCGACTAAGGCTCTGACAAAATGTAGACGATGAATCGTCAGGTTAATTTAGGGTTTACGCCTTGATGCGGATTCAGATAGAAACCCATATACCTAACCGTAAACAAGGAAAAACCTTTACCTGACCGTAAATGAGGACATCCATTGACTGTAAACGATTAAAGTTTGACTTCACCGTAAATAGTTAAAGTTGAACTTTGACCATAAACGTTTAATTCAAGGAAATTATTAAGTTTAATAAGAAGTTATTATTCTTATTACTCTTAATAATTAAATTTTAATTTGTAATTAATATTGTTTAGACAATTATTTTTCCTTGAATCATTCTTACTTGACTCGTTTGGTGCAGATAAATGGCAAATCAATTAAAGTTCAATGAAAATCACAATGTTGTTGGATTTCTTATGGATCCTCCTGCTGCTCATTGAGAATTCAAATCCATGATTATGGGCTTGAATAATTGTAGAATTTCACATGTGTTACGTTCTAATCCATTCGTTTTCAAGGACCTAATTGTTGATTTCTGGAAAAATGCCTCTGTTAATAACAAGGGTGAGGGTGGAGTTGGCAATATTGAATCAGTGATAAAGGGAATTAACATAGTTATCTCTGAACAAATTATTCGAGATGTGCTTGAATTTGGTGATGCTCTTAAATTACCAACTAAATATCCTTCTAGTAAAGTAAAGGAGGTGCTTGAGAAAATGTGTTATGAAGGAACTTATCCTCCAACTATCAAGAAGCAGCAACCACCTTATTGGAGGTTTCTAGCACATTACTTTATAATTTGTATTTCTGGAAGGAAGTCAGGTTTTGATGAGATTTCTCAGACTGCGACCTCGGCTATTGTCGCTCTATCTATGAACTGGGATTACAACTTTTCAAAGTTTGGCTTTGAAGAAATGAACAGAAATCATCAGGGGATGAAAAAGGACCAATTCTTAATGTATCCCAGGTTTCTTCAAATGATCCTAAATGAAAAATATTCCCAAATTGAGAGGTCATCTAACACATTGGAGATGAAAGCTTTAGGTCCCAGCACTTTTGGACTCATGAAGCAGTCTAGAAAAACAACTAAGATCACTTTTCAAGGAGCAAGAGAGTTGGTTTAATTTGGAAAGTTTGTTGAAAAGGAAGATACTCAGACTGCTAGTACTCCAATTGTAATAGTAGCTAAAGAACATACAGCTCCAACAAAACCAAATCTCAGTTCCTCGTTTGAGATTTCTAATGATGACAATGACAATGATATTGATGATGATGTTGGTGATTTTGACAATGATGATGATAGTGATAGTGATTATGGAGATTTTCGTATGCATGTACCACTGCAGAAGTTTGATAGTAAAGTTTTGGATACTCCAGTTGAAACTTAAAAGGATGTAAATATTTTCAAGCAATCGAACGATCCCACACCCGATCGGATGGATGCTCTCATTGCTCAACTACAATCAACTGCAAGGAAGCCTCCCTAAGCGGTTCCTGTTATTTCTGCTTCTCCATCTGAGAATGATAAAATTGATTCAGACGTCTCCTTATTTCCAAGAAAGCAAAGCCGCAAAGATTCAAGGCCGGGAGTATTTGTTTCTGAACTAGTACAACCATCAAGCCCTAATGAAGTACTGACCCTAGTTTCTCAATATAATCAAATTCTTTCTATAGGACTAGCCCAATTGGCTCAAGATGATCAAAGCCCTATTGTAGAACTAGTTTAGGTTTCTCAAGATGATCAAGGTCCCTCTATGGATCAAGCCCAAGTTGTTCAAGAAGATGCTCAGAGCCCGATTGTTGAACCATCCCAGGTTCAGGATAATGTTCAAAGTCCAGTTTTTGGCAAAGGTTTCAACTTTCTAGCTGAAGAAACGTTTGCCTCAGGAAGTTCCTCTGCTCCATCACTTCTAGAGCATTATGTCTCATCTGGCAAGCTAGCCATGATACTTGCTTTTCAAGATTCTATTTCTCAATCCAAAGGAAAAGGAATATCTATCGGCTCTAGACAAGGGAGTGATGAAGATTCTCATCAAATTATCTTTGAGGTTAAACAGGAGATGGTGTCTTTGAGGTAGGAATCAATGGAGAAGGACTTTCTAATTGGTAATTTGGATGTAAGAATATCTAGTCTTGAAAAAGAGAACTCTATTAAATATGCGAAGATTTATGAACTTCAAGCAAATCTTGGTGGTATAAATGATTTACTCTTTGACTTGAAACAGCATTTATATCAAAAGTTTGGTGATGATTTCCAACCTTTGAGCTCTGAAGACGAAAAGATTACAGCTTCTACTTCTAATCCAGTTAATCCATCTTCTCAAGGTGTAAGTGAGAGGTTTGTTAGACCTGCTCTGGATGCAAATCTTGACACTTTTTTATCTTCTGGTCCTTCTTCTGCTCAAGAAAGGAGAGAGAAGCAAGCACGAATTGAGGAGCTAAAGGGGAAGATGTTAGTTATAAAGCATTCAGATCAGAATGTTTTGGGTGATCACCATGAAATGTTTTTGAGGGAAATAGGAAAGGATTAGACTGACAAGATGGAGATCGATCTGGCATTTTGATGTGGGGATATGATGCTGACACGAAAATGTGGGTGGTAAAGCGAAAGAGCAAGCGAGTTGAGTACTATGAGAAGTCAGTTGACTTTATGTCCTGGACTAAAGTTGATCTTGCTGAACTTAATCATGCTCCCTTCCACAATCCAACCAATAATTATGTGGCCTGGGATTTTAAGAGATTTCTTAAGACTCAAGTTAAAAATAAATTTGAGGGCATGAAGACTGCTTCATCATTCACGAGAAAGGCTAAATATGTCATTGATCCTCGAAATAATAAAACCTTGGTGAACGTCATGTGGCCACCCACAAAGAAAGTTAAAAGGATTCCAGTTCCTAAACGTGTTCCAGAAGGCTCTTTGGACTCGATGTAGTTTTGGGTTTATGATGAAGCTACCGCATCGGCAGTAATCAAGCTAAAGAAGGGCCAATATCGCATTTTCGATCCAAGAGATCTGTTAAAGTTTGGAAAACATGATATTCATACTTTGTCACATTTTCAGCTTATTGTTGAGAATGAATTATTTGAAGCTGCTGGAAAACGTTTCACTGGAATGGTTGCCACTATAATTAAGAAGAAGTTGTGGGTTGGGGCACTTAATCAGTCTGATGTTCATCTTATAGACAAGCTTTAAAAGCAGCCAGCAATAAAACCAAGGGGGGGGGGGGGGGGGTTGGGTTATATATTTTGGTTTATGTTGGGCTCATAATTCCTTAGTGGGTCTAGATTGTTTTTTGTTTATTAGGCTTAGGTTGTTACTACTTTAATGGGTCTGTATGTGTTCACGGCTAGTTTAACCATGAACACTTAGTATTTATATGGTGTTTACGGTCTTGATGGGTTGGGCTTTTGAGGCCTTGGACTGATATATATATATATATATAGTGTTCTCAGCCGTGACTTAGCTAGCAATTTTTGCCCATTGGTTGTTCACGGCTAAAGTTAGAAGGTTTAATGTACCAGACGATTTATTAATCAATAGAATCGTGTGCATTGAATGTTATTTTCGTATGCTTGAATCTCTATTTAGTTTATATTCCGCATTCTCTAAATAGATTGATTGATATTGCGTAAGATTCATAGTTTTGGGACTTACAGCCTGGATTACCCTAAAATCATACTAACCATGGTCAAAGCATAAGACACATCAGGGATATTACATGTCATATCACACATGATCGATCCTATAGCTGAAGCATATGGAACTCGACTCATGTCATCTATTTCCTCATTGGTATTGGGACTTTGATTCTTACTTAATTTGACAGTACAGTGAATGGGCAAATCCACTTTCTTAGAGTTCTCCATATTGAAACGCATCATAATTTATTCTAAGTATGTACTCTAGCTAAGTCCAATAATGTGATTCTTTCTATCCCTCAAAATTCTTATCCTAAGAATATAGGCCGCTTCCCCTAGATCCTTCATAGAAAAACACTTCTCAATCTAATATTTCACTTCTTGTAAGGTTGGAATCTCATTTCCTATAAGGATTATGTCATCAACATACAACACTAGGAAAGTTACTATACTCCCACTAGCTTTGACATACACACATGGCTCATCCTTATTCCTAGTGAATCCAAACTCTTTGACTTTCTTGTGGAAGCTAAGATTCCTACTATGAGATGTTTGTTTCAATCCACAAATGGATTTCTCAGGCTTACACACTCTCTCAGGAAATTTGGCATGTACAAAACCTGGTTGACTCATGTCGACATACTCATTTAACTTCCCATTTTGGAAAGTGTTTTTAACATCAGTTTTCCATACCTCATAATCATAAAAGGCAACAATGGAAAGCATTATCCGGATCGATTTGATCTTAGCCACTTGCGAGAAGGTCTCATCATATTTAACCCCTTAGGTTTGAGTAAAGCCTATCGCAACCAGTTGAGCTTTGAATATGTGTACCCTTCCATCCATGTCGGTCTTCTTCTTAACGATCCATTTGAAACCTAATGTCTTTCGGTTGGGTTCATGATTAACCAATTGCCACACTTGGTTATCATACATGGACTGGATCTTGATATCCATATCCTCTTTCCATTTTGCAGCCTCAGGGCCTTCAATCGCTTCCTTGTAGTTAGCAGGTTCATCCAAATTCACCAGTGTGTTATCACTAATGAACATATCTCCATTTGCAGTTATATGAAAACCATAGAACTCAGGTGGCATGCTAACTCTACTGAATCGATGAAGAGGTAATAAATTGTCAGTCGGCTCAACATGTTTCTCACATTTAAGGTTCCTTTATTGGATGACTCTGTAATTTCTTCCAGATCAATAACACTCTTACTATCCACTTTGAATATGGTCTCTCTCTCTCGCGTAAGACTTATCTTCGAGCTACAAAGACCACGTTCTAACTAGGTTTATAGAATAATTATCTTAAGGAATTTTATGGGTAGCCAATGAAAATACACTTCTCAGCTCTGGGCTTAAGTTTGTAATGAGTTTCTCTTTTTACGAGAGACTCACAACCCTAGACCTTGATATGTACGAGCGATGGTACCTTCTTTATCTGCATCTAATGAGGTGTTTTGGCAACCTTATTATTAGGAACAGGATTCAGGATATTGGTGGTTGTCTCTAACCCATACCCCCAAAAGGATATTGGAAGAGAAGCCTAACTCATCATGAAACGAACCATATCAAGTAAGGTCTGATTACGCCTCTTAGCCACACCATTAAGTTATGGTATTCTGGGAGGAGTCGATTTTGAAACAAATCCACATTCCTTAAGACGTGGAACTCAATACTAATATACTCTCCACCTCTGTCAGATCGAAGCATCTTTATCTTCCTTTCCAATTGATTCTCTACTCCATGTTGAAATTCTTTAAACTTTTTAAAGGTTTCAGATTTATGCTTGATTAAGTAGATATACCCATATCTAATATATAATCATCAGTAAATGTCATATAGTAGCGATTAGCATCCCTTGTAGTAGATATGAAGGTCCAACACACATTCGTATGGATAAGGTCCAATAATTCTTCACCTTTTTCACATGTTCCAATGAAAGGTGATTTTTTCATCTTGCCAAATAGACAAGACTTGCATTCATCATTTGACCTTAAGTCAAATGATTCCAACACTCCATCATTTTGGAGTTGGACGATGTATTTCTTGTTAATGTGCCCAAGATGATAATGCCACAGGCATGTTTTATCTACACCGTTAGACGAATCGATATGGAATATACTACTACCTAAGTTATCAACACTTATCATTGTTTCATACACACCATTACAACATAAATCTTTGAATATAAAAACACTATTTTATAAACCAAAATCGAACCATCATCATTATCAAATGAATATTAAAAACCTTGTCTAAACAATGCATGAAATTAAATAATGTTTCTAATCATTTATGACGAATAAGAGCAATTAATCAAATCAACCCTAACACCACCATCGAGCACAAGTCCATAAGTCCCAATCTTGGTAATAGATGAAGAATGCTTATTTCCCATGACCAGGTTCCACCTTTCATTAGGGGTGTTATTCGGTTCAGTTTTTCAATTTCGGTTAAATCGGTTCATTTTATCGGTTTTTTTATATTTTAAATCTAACCATAACCAACCAAATAAGGTTCAGTTTAATCGATTTTGGTTTATTCGATTACGATTTATTCGGTTTGGTTAACGGATTAATCTAAATAAAATTCCACACGTAAAAATAAATATTAAACTAAATGAAAAAAAATAGTTATTAAACTATTACCACATAAAGAAAATACACAAATATATAACATATTATATTTAACCTTTCGTGATGTGTTGTCTTGAAAAGTCGATGCAGATACACAAGTTGTAGAGATATGTTAATATAACTTTAGTCGTATATTAGTCATATTTGAAGATGAGAGAAATTATTGAAGGTTAAATGGCATTTGGTTAATTTGTTTTTGCTTTTTAATATAAAATATAAACAATTATAAATTTATAAAGGTTAATAACTAAATAATAAGTTATAAAAATCTTAGTAACTAATATATATATATATATATATATATATATATATATATATATATATATATATATATATATATAATGTTAATTCATAGATATAAACTATATATCTTATAATCTATTATAAATCATATTAGTCATATCTTGAATTTTAAGAGATACAAGATACAAAGCTTTTTGTACAGCTTCTTCTCCGGTGCCATATCAGGGCCCTAAAATGAGAAAGTTGTGTCTTATTGATATGAATAGTGTATGTACTTGCTGAGGAGTTAGATGGCTTGATCTTTCCCTCTTTCAACACTTGAAGGTACTTTAGGGCAGCTTCTTCTCTAATGTCATTTTCCTCCACAATGAAAGCAAGTGGCCTCATTTGGATCACTAGTAGCTGGAACATCAAAGTTGGTCTTCCCCTTCGACCCACTACATGACCCTCCAACATGGGACTTACCCTTCCAATTAGGTTGGGAGGTGGCCTTCTTCTTCTTTCCTATGTTATGACCAATAGCTAGGACAAGAACACTTTTCGCAAAAGGAACATGATTTTTCTTCATTTTCGATTAAGCCGTCTACAACAAGTTGTGGACTTGGGTTAAATGTTGTCTTCGTTTTGATTAAATGATAAGTCAAGATGAAATGGTCATAACTAGGAGGTACAAAATTAAGGACCGTATCAATGGCTAATTCTTATCAAACGACACATTATGAAATGGTCATAACTAGGAGGTACGGAATTAAGCAACATCACATTCCGTGTAGTTTAAGGTGAAAGATTTTGGGGTGAAAATTTTCTTCCTTGCTCCTCTCCTTTCTTGATTTGCGGGAGCAATTTAAATGAAATTTTATTAAATTATATATGCTAAAAACTATATATATATATATATATATATATATATATATATATATATATATATATATATATATATATATATATATATATATATATATATATATATATATATTAAAATTTAAGGCTTTTAATTCTCTACAAAAAGATAGTATACTATATTTATAGTTTTTAATTTTTATTAAATATATTTAGAAAAAATAAAAGAAAATGAAAATGTGACCATTTCCTCAATCTTGATTTTTGAAGAGTGAAATGAAAAATAAAAAACTGACGCAACATTAAAATAATAATATTAATAATAATAATATTAATAAAAAAGTAAAAGGTAAATAAACCTTATGGCCTAAAATATTGTACCATCATTTTGTTGTGGCTTAAATTTTCTAAGTTTAACTGTTTTTTCTTCAATTTGCTTTAATAAATAGATATACATAAATGCACGCATCTTAATTTTTTTGAGGATGTCCTACTAAAAATACGATATAATCTGAAAAAAAATCAAAAAGTGTACACGGACATCTTTTCTAAAAGTGTAGCATCACCCTTGTCCTCATCGGATTTGTATTATAGCATTTGTAATTATGTCCAATAATGTTTTACCACATATCCACTGTTAGGCTCGAGGAAGTTGTGTTACAAGAGTCACTTCCTATTAGGCTCGAGTGAGTTGTGTCACAATAGTCTCACTTCCTCCTCTGCCACATAAACACAATATAAGTATCATGTTAATTTTACCGCACAAAATATAATTCTTTGCCGCACACTAAGTGTGGTATACCACAGGGCACAGGGAGGGGACGGTGTTTTGGGTGATGATGTGGCGAAACCGCACCCACTCCCCCTTGATCTTACATTCTTAGTACTTTGGCTACTTCCATCTTCCTCTCAAACCAACATTTTCATATAGCATAATTTAACCCCTTCTCTTCCAACATTGTACTCTGTGTCCACATGGACATTGGATCATGTCCAGAGTTGAAATTTTTAATCCATCTCAACTTGTTATATTGGTTGATAATTGATATCAAGTTTGAAATTTCAATCCCATCTCAACTCATTTATATAAATAGATTAAACAAATCGACTTATTTAACTAGAGTTTGACTAATTATTGGATCGGATTTATAAATAACAGATTGTATCGCTTTTTGTCAATCCTAACATAAACATGGTCGCCCATGGCATACAATTCCCATCTCCCTGGCTTAAAATAGGTGATATTATTATCGAACATAAAGAAAGAAGATGATACAAAAAGAGTCATGATATTCTAATTTAAAACTCTTTAGATATTCTAATATATGTATACTTATATATTTGTTTAAAAGTAATTATCTAAATGTCTCGCTAAAGGGACGAAAGTAACAAAAACAACACAAAGATTGATCCTCCAACAAAACATGCCAATATGTTATATCAAGAAAGACTTGGTTTTATGGGTTGTATTTCCCATCAAAGAAAACAACTCAAATGAAATGCTCTCATCATATCCTTCAAGAAAAACCAACTCTGGAGGAACCAAAATTTCATTCAAATTCTCAAAATTACACAAATCAAAATATTCAGCTTTCGCCATTTGTTGTTTCCTCCATTGCCACCGCTTCATCACCTTCTCCCTTTTCACCTTTCTTACCTTCATATTTATTAAAAAAAAAAAAAAAAAAAAAAACATGTCACACTTTCATTATATAAATTATAAAAAAGATTAAATTATTACCTTTCTTCTTCTTGCCACCACCTTTCTTCTTGCTCTTAACAGCTAAAGCTAACCAAGCTTTAATTTCAGGATCATCAACGGTTTTTGTAGGCTGCAACTCCTGCAGACTATGTGAAGTGATACGATCCGATCCATTTGGCATCAGTAGAACCGTGAATTTGATATGTGCAACAAAATCACCTGACATAATTTATTAATTATTATTATTATATATCCTCAAAATAATAAAAATTTCCTTCCTACAATCCTACCAGGCTTTTCATGAAGAACAGGGTATGGCTGCAAAAGCTCATGATTCACACATTCAACCAATCCTAATCGAGCACGCTTCTCTTCCAAAGCCCTATCACAAATTAAACACATAATATATATGCAATTTTGAAAATTATAAAATTAAAACATAAAATAAAAAAAAAAAAAAAAAATACAAACCTAGCAGAAAATGGCATGATTGGGAACTTTTGACTGATTTCACTGAATATGAAACGTGATGCTTTCATTTTCAAGTGATAGTTTTTGTCAACTGCTCTTTTATAAATAGTCGTCTGTTTCTCATCCAACAACTTTGGCTACAAAACAGATATGGATACATGTAAATATATTATTACGGATTGTGGATTCCGACGGATTTGGAATTTGAGATTCCATTCCGGAGTTGAGTGAGAATTAATTAATTACCTTGGCATCTCCTGTGGTTGTGACTATATCGATTGCATAGACTTCATTCTCCTCAAATTCAGCATCATCAACTCTTGTATCAGGATTTGAGACACTTAAAACCACTTTGTTTCCATCAATCACAAATTGCTTCATTTGATGACTTAAAACCCCTTCAACGATTTTGCAGTCGTATGCAGCTGCAACCTTTTGAATGGCTTCTGTCACGTCTTGGTTCTGCATTAAAAAAAAAAAAAAAAAAAGGAATAAATACATGAATTTTCTTTAAAAAAAACTTCAAGAACAGGTTTATTTCATATAAAAATATGAAAGAGGAGGCCTTATAGAGATCAGAAACAACTTAAAGAGTGTATATTTGGAAATATACAAAATGACTATGAAGGATTAGAAAGGGAAAAGGAAACATGATTCACTATCAGTGTAACTATGACTATTAAAAGCATCATAGGAGGAAACTCCATAGCCTATAAATAAATACATCACATAGAGAAATCATGTGGTATATACACCATAGGAGACCTTACAAAAGCCAAAAACAAAATAAAAGGTGTATTAGACTAATGAGAACAAATAGAAAAGAACAAAACAGCTTTTAAAAAAGAAATAACCGAGTCATTTTAATATAAGATACAGATAGTAATCAGATGGAATCCTTAAAAAGCTTAAAAAGGCAAAAAGAAATCATTTAGAAAAAACCATGTCATCCGTAAAAAGAGAGACGATTTTATATTTGAAACTGCTAAATAACAGGAAAAAGAGATCCATAGAGTTATTGGAAGACAAAAAAAATTTAAAACATGGTAAAAGTCATGATGCTCTCTATCAGTGTAACTATGACTATAAAAAGCATCACAGGAGGAAGTACTCCATAGCCCAATAAACACTGCATCATTTAGAGAAATCATGGCTTATGAAAAACATAAAAGTAAAACAAAAAGATACACTTTATTACTTTCACAACACAATAAAGAGAAATAAATGTGGTAATGAAAAACATCAAATAAATTACCTTTTTTCCAGGTCTCACAAGCCTTAGTGCAACCTCAGCAGCAGTATTTGCAGCAGCAATAACATCAGCTGCTCTTCCTGTGACTGGACCTTGCTGAAGAACATGTGTATGCCCCACAACAGCTATGAAACCATCAATATGGCACCCCATGTCACTGAAACCAAAAAAAAACAATCATCTGATTCCATTTTTTATACTAATAAATAACAATAACAATAGCCTCAAATCATCTCATTAACTTTTTATATAAACAGTATAAAAACTTACATTTTCAATATGTCGCCTTCTTTTAAGACTGTCTCATCGCTTGCAAGAGGAGAGTAATGGCAGACTGTGTTGTTCACAGACAGACATGTTGGAAATGCAACACCTCTTTCAATCTTCTTCTTTACATTCTTGTACATACTCCCAGTTTGCCTGTGTTAAAAGATAATGCAACTATCAGGTCAAGGTAAATTAATATAAATCTCTAGTAGCATATTTAGGTAGAAAATGAACAAGATAAAAGCTTACTCTCTGATATATGAATCTCCTTTCTCACAAATGTCAACAATCTTGGTGTTGGGCTTGCATTCTGACAATACCAACTGCAACGCCTCTGAAAAATTGATCAAGGTGTATCGTATTTAGCATCGAGAATAAAAAGACTATTTTGTATGATGGAAGGGAAGAACCATTCATGTAGAAAATCACATTTGATTAAAGCATCGTATATGTAGATAACATGATCTCAATAATAAACCTTACTATTAAGGACCTGGTTTATCAAATTTGATTCTGTCGACCCTAAATACCCAATTTGATTGTTTCGACCCTATAACAGTACATTTCCCTAATTGCATTGTAAATTTGGTCCTTTTCTGATCCTAATTAGCAAAAAGAAACATGATTGAAGTGAAGATAAGTTGCCTGCTTTCTTGAACATTTCTCAAATGACTCAAAAATTATTAAAAAATGCGTAGACACGAAAAATGACACTTGTAGAGCAGAAAATCAAGATAAATGGCATAATCAAAATCGGACATGTGAAAATTAAGCGATGAATGGTATTTACTGTTAACAATCTCGGCCGCCGATTTGTATTTGGTTACAACTTCAGGAGAGGAAAGATCCAACTCCTTCTCTTCCCCTCTTTCATCGTCCGACATGTTTCTTCAAACTACAATTACCGTTACAAAAGCCAATAATCAGGTAAAGAAGTTACAAAGAAAAACAAAGGGGATCATTGAAATTGTGAATTGGGAAGAAAAACGAATTGCAATTTGTAGAAGATAGCTTACCAGAATAAATCCGCAGAGAAAATATGATAGGGTTTAAGGAAAGAGAAATGAACGACAGAGAGTGGCTCGGTGTTGTGTTTGCACTTGAGGTTAGGGTTTGGGGATCGGCCGCGGTTTTGCTTTTATACTGGGTGTCCTATGTTAGGTTGCACTGTTTTTTAGGGTTTTTGCCTGGTTCACGTTCATTGTGCAACTATTTACATCTATAAGGTATTAAATCACTACAAGATCCTAAGTTATGAGGAATGAGTATGTGGGTATCCTACGTACATGGTACATGGTTGATAACTGATCGGTTTTAGTGTAAAATCGAATCCAAATCTTCATTTTTTTTTAATCACAAAGAAACGGCAAGTAAACGGTTTTTTCGGTTTGAAATTTAGTTTTTTTTTTTTTTTTCGAAAACCGTGGCGCGACTCCGACTATGGATAACATGAGCGACTGCCGAGAGTCCATTTTCTTAAGAGGGTTATAAAGTTTTATATGTTATGCACGGTGATAGATATAGCCACGTTGAGTCTGGTGCGTAAATAATCGAATTTGAATATGATATGAATTCGAAATTATCCGAATTTTTTGGATATCCAAAATCCAGATTTGGATAATCATTTTGTAAATATTTCGGATATTTCTTGTTGTCTTATGAGAGTAGGACTGATTGTGGAAGTTTGAATAATAAAATATTATTATAAAGGGTTTAGTTCATTTTTGGTCACTTAACTTTTGGCTTTGTGCTCATTTGGTCACTTAACTATTTTTAAGTTTTAAAAGGTCATCAAACTTTTGACTTTAGGCTCATTTAGTCACTTAACTTGTGGTTTGGTCACTTAACTTTTAGATTTGTGCTCATTTAGTCACCTAACTTTTAAAATTGTGTTCATTTAGTCACTAAAGTTTTGAAAAAATTTAAAAGTTTAGTGACTAAATGAGCACAATTTTAAAAGTTAGGTGACTAAATGTAACCAAACCAAAAGTTAAGTGATTAAATGAGCACAAAGCCAAAAGTTTGATGACCTTTTAAAACTTAAAAATAGTTAAGTGACCAAATGAGCACAAAACCAAAAGTTAAGTGACCAAAAATGAACTAAACCCTAAAAGGTGGTTCTAAACATACAAAAGTATGAATACAATAATATATAGCAACTTATTATTAGTAATCACCAAATCAAAATATCTAAAATGTTCCAAATGAACAAACCACAAATTATGTAATCAAACCGGTTCACTAGAAAATCTAATGTCAATAAAAACTAGTATGAGCATCATGTTTGATCTATGACAGTGGTTTGGCGAGCGGGTCTGCCAAATTATCTTTTGACAGAACTCAGCTTATAATAATGTATTCATCTTCAACTAGTTTCCTGATATAGTAAAACTTTTTATGTGTATGTCTTGTGTGCTTGTGATCTCGAGGTTCTTTAACTAAAGCAACTGCACCCTCATTATCGTATAATATCTCAATTGGTATGCTTCTTTGGCTGCAACATACTCTTACTTTGTAGTTAAGTCAACCATAGCCTCCTACTTGGAACTTCTCCAGGTCCCCGCTCCTCCATTTAACATGAACACAAAACTAAATTATGATCTAAAATCATCCCTATCAGTTTGGAAACTTGCATCCACATAACATTTGATGCTTAACTCTTCTTTGCCACCATAAACCAAGAAGATATATTTAGTCCTCCTAAGATAGTTCATAATGTTCTTGATTGCGGTCTAAGGACTTTCTCCTAAACTGACTTAATAATGACTCGCCATACTAATGATGTATGAAACATCTGGCCTTGTACATATCATGGTGTACATGATCGATCATATCGCCGAAACATATGAGACTTGACTCGTTTTATCTAGTTCTTCAGTACTATTGGGACATTGGGTTTTATTAAAAACCAAGTCGTGTTTCATAGGTAAAATCCCTTCTTAGATTCTTCCATCTTGAATCTCTTCATGATTTTATCTAAATATGTGTTTTGGGAAAGTCCTATTAGTCGTGTAGATCTATCCCTATAGATCTTAATACCAAGTACATAAGTAGCTTCTCCCAAGTCCTTCAGAATGAAACTCTTCCCAAGCTATGCTTTTACACTATTCAGTGTTGGGATATCGCTTCCTATTAGAAGAATGTCATTGACATATAAGATAAGGAAGACAACTACTCTAGTACTAGATCTAATATGCAATTCAACTTTATTTCTTAAGAAACGTACCAAACTCCTTGATTTTCTATTTGAAACAGATGTTCCACTTGCGAGGTGCTTGTTTGAGTCCATAAATGGACTTTTCAAGCTTACATGCCATATTATGAGACTTGGAATGTAGAAAACCTTTTGGTTAAGCCATGTAAACATCCTCAATCAGTTTCCCGTTAAGGAAAGAAGTTTTTACATTCATCTAACATATTTCATAATCATGAAATGCAACTATGGCAAATAGTATCCTACTAGACCTAATCATAGCTACTAGTGAGAAAGTTTCCTCATAATAAACTCCTTGAGCCTAAGTATAACCTTTCATGACCAATCAAGCTTTATAAGTCTATACATTCCCATCATAGTGAAATCAGTTAACTTATTCACCTAATTTAGGATTAATTATATAATATTAAGACAAATAACCAAAGCATAAATTATAATCAACTTATGCTCTCTATCATAGTCAAATCAACTAACTTATTCACATAATCTAGGATTTGGTCAATCACTATTTCTATCAATTTAAGGTTCATAAATAACTAGACAACAAGTATATGCAATCAAAGTAGTCATCTAACTACACAAAACTTGAATGATAAGCGATAAAGATAGAAACTTTAACATACTAGGTAGCGATTTATCAAACATCAGCTATACCAACTTCAATAATCCATGTAAATATAAATTAACACAAAGTATTAGGGATCATCTAGTCTAAATGAAAGTTAGAGGGTTTTAGCCTATAAGAGTATAATCTTAGTAGAAAAACATGTAACACCATAAATTTTCAAACAAAAATTTTATTTTTTTTATAACACACAAATATCAATATTAATTTTCTCAAAAATCACAAGTATATCAACTATCAAAACACAAATCAACAAAATGACTGATAATATATCAGAATCCTCAAACAAAATCCTGGAAAAATATGTACAATCAAGCTGACGCCTTCCCACGGTCCTAAGAAGTACCTGAAACACATAACAAACAACACGGTAAACACAAAGCTTAGTAATTTCCCCAAAATACCGCATACACATATAATTAGCCTCTCATGGCTATATCTCGATAAGGACCCTCCAGTCAATGTGTCTCAGTGAAGACCCTCTAGTCTCACAACTCGGGTTGGACCCTCCGGTCCTAACTCAATATAGCATAGGAATATATACAACATAAATCACAAAGACATAATAAATGATATCACATAACTCGGTATAAGCATATAAGACCCTCCAGTCATATAGTATTACCACTCAGGTAAGTATAGTGAGAAGACTCACTTCGTAAGCAGAACCGAAATATCTCGGACTCAACGGTAGGTCTAGACTCCGCCTACATTTATCATGATCATCTCTAATTAACAATTTGTAATAGCCGCCCTAAAATGTTAAGCTAACTCTTCTACTAAGTCACAACAGGGTAAAAAGACCATTTTACCCCTCCATGGTTTCCAAAGTCCACAATTGACTAAACCCTAAAAGTCAACACTCAAGTCAACAGTCCATGTTGACTCAACTCGTTGAGTGCATCTATGCAACTCGTCGAGTCCCCTCTGTTCTTCAGAGTGATCGATAAAACTCAACTCAACTCACCGACTTGTCTCACAAACTCGTCGAGTTATAACGCGTCCAGACTATCGGGGAAAACCATAGCCAACTCGTCGAGTCGGCTCACCAACTCTTCGAGTCCCTTTAATCTATTTTCTCATTCAGACGAATTTAAGCAGAACTAAGGCCTCATAATCTAGATCTATCCATGCATGGCATCTAGGGCTCAAAATGCCAAAACAAGCTCTATAGAGGGCTTAATGAATGGAAGCTTGCCAATAACTTGATAAAGCTTGGATCTTTGGGCTCATGGGACTTCATATTGCTCATTTGGAATCTCAACTCCATGACAAGCTCAAAAAACTCAAAAACCAAAAGATGGATGGAAAAGGGCCCTAAAACTCCCTAAAAAGAGATCCAACAAAAGAAATGATCAGGCGGTAGCTTTTTACCTTCAAACAGAAGCTAACACTGAAGAACTATGGATCCAAAAGTCCCTTCTTGTTCCATACCTTGTTGCTCTCCAACCTCCGTCCAAATGTGTACTAGAATACCCAAAACTATTCTCTCTCTCTCTCTTACTCTCTCACTCACTCATACACTCTCTCTCTCCGCCTCTCTTTCTCTTTCTCTCTCTCTCTCTCTCTCTCTCTCTTTCTCTCTCTCTCTTTCTATCACAACGAATGAAGCTTGATTAGGGTTTCTCACAGAGTTTAGGGGTGATAAGGGAGGTGAAAATGAAGGTTTAAGGTCCTTTAAATATGACACAAACCCTGAAAATTATGGTTTCCACACTCAGCTCCCACTTGTCGAGTTAGGGACCTCCACCTCGTCGAGGAGACTCCAAAAGTCACGCGGCCATTAACTCCTTTACTCGGTGAGTTGGGGCATCCAACTTGTCAAGTTGCTCTGACATCATGAATGCAAATTGATTAAAGATTATACCTGGGATTCGGGATGTTACAACTCCCCCCACTAGAATCATACTTCGCCCTCGAAGTCATCCTCCGGAAACAACTCCGGGTACTGCTCCCACATCTCGGGCTCCGGCTCCCAAGTCCACTCAAATCCTTTCTGATGTTGCCACTGAACCTGAACCATTGGCACCTATTTATTCCTCAAGACCTTCACTTTCCTATCCAAGATCGCTATCGGGCTCTCAATGTAGTTCAGGCGTTCATCAAGCTGAATGTCCTCTAAAGGGACCACTACCGTCTCATCGGCTACATACTTCCTCAGTTGGGACACGTGGAAGGTGTTATGAATCTAGCTCAAATCTGTAGGCAGCTCCAACCGATAAGCTATCGTACCCACTCGGGCAATCACATGGAAAGGGCCAATGTATTTAGGGTCTAGCTTGCCCCGCTTCCTAAATCGGATCACCCCTTTCCATGGGGATACCTTCAGGAGGACAAAATCTCCGACTTGAAACTCTAGCTCTGAATGGTGCCGATCGGCGTTACTCTTCTGACGACTCTAGGCCGTCAGTAACCTCTATCTGACATGCTGAATCTGCTATGTTGTCTTGAGCACTATCTCAGTGCCCCCCCTCACTCTCTACTCTACCTCTCTGGCACCTCCTACCATATAAGAGCTCAAAGGGAGGCATACCGATACTGGAATGATGGATGTTGCTGTATGAAAACTCAACCAAGGGCAAGTAAGTGTCCCAATTCCCTTCGAAGTCCATAACACATGCACGTGGCATGTCCTCGAGCATCTGAATCGTCCACTCGTTCTGCCCGTCTATCTGTGGGTGATATGCGGTACTGAAGTGCAACCGGGTACCCAACTCCTCATGAAATTTCTTCCAAAACCTGGGAAGTAAAACGCACATCTTGATCTGACACTATCGGTGTCGGCACCCCATGTCGTGCCACCACCTCTCGAAAGTAGATCTCAGCAAATTTTTCTGCAGAAGAGCTCTCACTGATAGCTAAAAAGTGAGCACTCTTCGTTAACTGATCTATAATCACCCATATCGTATCGACACCTTGTGCGGTCGTCGATAATTTGGTGATAAAATCCATGTAAATCTGTTCCCACTTCCACTGGGGAATCTCTAAAGGCTGCAATGGGCCATGTGGACGTTGGTGCTCCGCCTTGACATGGCGACATGTCAAACATCTCTCGACTACCCATGCCACATCTCTCTTCATACAGGGACACCAATAATCCCTTTTCAACTACAAATACATCTTGGTGGCTCCCGAATGGATCGAGAACCTTGACCTATGGGCCTCCTCCATTAAAATACGTCGAGCTCCACCCGTATATGGCACCCATATCCGCCCACGGAAGGTCATAAGCCCCAGACTATCCATCCCAGACTCAGAAATCTGCCTGATCACCCTATCTCTTATGGTTCTCTGGTCTCACGACCACCACATGGGTCTCTAGGATGGTATCTAAGACTGGAGTCATCACCGTCATCCGCATGCACACGTCTCGGATTGGAGCACTCACTGCTCGACAACTCAGGGTGTCGGCTACCACATTAGCCTTGCCAGGGTGATACAAAAACTCATAGTTATAGTCTTTCACTACATCCAACCATATCCTATGTCTCATATTCAGGTTGGGCTGATCCATAAGGTACTTCAAGCTCTTATGGTCTGTGTATATGGTACACTGGACACCATAAAGTTAGTGATGTCAAATCTTAAGGGCAAACACCACCGACCCCAGCTCTAAATCATGGTTGGGATACCTCGTCTCGTGAGGCTTTAACTACCTCGATGTATATGCTATCATGTGTCCCCTCTGCATTAGCATTGCTCCCATCCCTGATATAGATGCATCATAGTAAACTACAAAGTTATCCACTCCCTCGGGAAGGGATAACACTGGATCTTCGCATAATCTCTGGCGAAGAGTCTCGAATGAGGCCTGCTGCTTGCCCCCCAAGCAAAAGTAACACCCTTCCTGGTCAATCTTGTAACGACCCAATTTTTTTTTTTACGTCCGAAAATTTCATTTTTAAGGTATTACTTTAGAAAACATTAATAAATAAAAACATTGTTTGTTCACACCATAACACATCGCAACCATGTTCTAAAAAGTCAAACCATACATCCCATCAAAATATCAGAGTACAATCCCAGTAAATCTCACAAATGCGGAAACCGAAGAGTGTGTGTATGACGTGCCGCTACCGCGCCGGCTCCTTCCCCTTCGATGCAGAGGTACCTAAAAACAAAACTGTAAACGTAAGCACAAAGCTTAGTGAGTTCCCCCAACGTACCGCATACCATACAAACACATAACATACGTACTGCCAGACTATTCTGGGGTGCCTAACTACCCGGTACGGCCATTCTGGGGTGCCGACCTACCCATACGGCCATTCTGGGGTGTCGTCTGACCCGTGTCAAGCCGTTCTGGGGTGCTGACTACCCATGTCAAGCCATTCTGGGGTGCTGACTACCCATCGGTCCTAACAACCGATCCTCGGGGACTATTTCACCCCCTACTACTACGATCACATATAACATAACAAGCCAGCATGCAAACATATCATCACATACTGTCAGACGTATCTGGGGTGTCTGACTACCCTTCGGTCCTAACAACCGAACTCTACTACTATCACATACAACATATCATGCTAGCATATAACATATCAGGTAATAGCAAACTTAGATGATATCACAAAGACAATCATCTACCATACATCTCCTACTGGTGGGTCGGCATTGTGGCCTTAGACCCACTGCTACTGGAAGGTAACTCACCTCAAAGTAGCTGCTGAACTGATCGGGAACTAACTGACTGCTGCTGCTCCGGGAGTCCTCCGGCTGCAATTCCCACAACATACTCAATCAAACACTGCTAACTGTCCTTTAGGTAAAATGACCATTTTACCCCTGGTTTAGCTCTAAGCCAATGCTAGGGTCAACTTTCAGTTGACCCGACTCGCCGAGTGGATCACCACTCGCCGAGTCCCTAGCAAACCAATGTCCTGGGTCCCTGGTTCTACTCGTCGAGTCGGGCTATGACTCGACGAGTTCACCTTCAAACTGTCATTCAACTCCTTCATCCTACTCGCCGAGTTGTATGAACAACTCGTCGAGTTCATCTTCATCCGATGAACACTTTATGCTAAGACTCGCCGAGTTGTATGAACAACTCGCCGAGTCTGTTCTTGATCTACGAAGATTGCCTTGGACTCGCCGAGTCAGGGCATTGACTCGCCGAGTCCTAACATGGGTGAGTTCAGCTCCCAACTCACCGAGTCACCCCCTGTGACTCATGGCTCAACTCGACACATGATGAAGGAACCAAATCGGTGACTCGCGACCAGACTCGCCGAGTCACCTATGCGACCCGCCGAGTCGTCGCCATGCACTCCTTAAATATACCGATTTGCTCGATTCCAGTCCATGCCATTCATAGATCTGGACTTCTAGGACACGAATCACACGTAAAGTTTCCAACTTTACGTGTGGATATTCACCAATATGGATTATAGGGCTCAAAATGTCTCAAAAGGGTAGATCTAGGGCTAACAAGCCTCATGGGGCCAAAAAGCTAACAGATCTGAGCTCCTGGAGCTCAATCTTGCATAGATCCAAAGGCCAAACGCCTTATTACGACATATAATGCACATACAAACTTGGGGAATTGACCAAGAAGGACCCAAATGAAGTTTTAAGCATAGAATCAAGGGGAAAACGGGTTATACCTCAAAGGAAATGTTGAAATAACACAAAGATGGCTGATCTCCTTCTCCTCTTCTTGATCTACTCCTCTTACTCCTCAAAACCTTCAAGAACACACCAAGAACACCTCAAACTCTCAAAGAAACAAGGGAAAACGATGTAGGGGGAGTTCTGGGGGTGAATGGGGACGAGTTGGGGCGGAATGAGAGTTTAAATAGGGTGCAAACCCTTGAAACTTAGGGTTTCATCCAGCAGCGGTGACTCGCCGAGTCCAGGATGTGGACTCGCCGAGTCGCCTACTTAAAACGTGTCCTGAGTCTCGTCCCTACTCGGCGAGTCGGACCCTATGACTCGCCGAGTCCAAGGTTAAATTAGGGCAATGCTCAAATAAAATTCACATACCGGAAACCAGGCGCTACAAATCTCCCCCACTTATTTTAGACTTCGTCCTCGAAGTCTGCTGTCTGGTCCTGAAACAGCTCGGGGTAGTGCTCCATCATCTCGTCCATCGGTTCCCAAGTCCACTCTGAACCCTTGCGGTGCTGCCATTGCACCTTCACTAGCTCCACCCTCTTGTTCCTTAAATCCTTCGACTTCCTGTCGAGGATTGCGACTGGGCGCTCAATGTAGTTCAGGCTGTCATCAACCTAAATATCCTCCAAAGGTACTACTGCAGAATCGTCCACTAGGCACTTCCGCAACTGCGAAACATGGAAAGTGCTGTGGATCTGGCTAAGCTCGGCTGGCAGATCCAGCCTATATGCTACCTTGCCCACCCGGGCTAAGACCCTGAACGGTCCGATGAATCGCGGGCCCAACTTGCCCCGCTTCCTGAATCGGATGACGCCTTTCCACGGCGACACCTTCAGGAGGACCATATCCCCGACCTGGAACTCTAAATCGGATCGACGCTTGTCGGCATAACTTTTCTGCCGACTCTGAGCAGTCTGAAGCCTGCTCCGGACCTGCTGGATCCTCTCAGTCGTCTTGAGCACCACTTCGGTGCTTCCCATGACTCTCTGGCCAACCTCACCCCAGCATATCGGGGTCCTACACCTCCGTCCGTACAACATCTCGAAGGGAGGGCGGTCGATACTCGTGTGATAGCTGTTGTTGTAGGAGAACTCAGCCAAAGGAAGATAGGTATCCCAGCTACCACCGAAATCCAGAACACACGCCCGCAACATGTCCTCCAAAGTCTGGATGGTCCGCTCACTCTGACCATCTGTCTGCGGGTGAAAGGCGGTGCTGAAATGCAGGCGAGTGCCTAACTCGTCATGGAATCTATTCCAAAACCTGGAAGTAAAACGCACATCCCTGTCCGAGATCACCGATACCGGCACCCCATGCCGTGCCACAATCTCCCTGATATAGATGTCGGCCAATTTCTCGGCCGATATGCTCTCCTGAATCGGAATAAAGTGAACACTCTTGGTCAATCTATCCACGATGACCCAAATCGAATCCACTCCCCGTGCGGTCCTGGGAAGCTTTGTGATAAAATCCATCGTGATATCTTCCCATTTCCACAACGGAATGTCCAACGGCTACATCTTGCCATGCGGCCTCTGATGTTCGGCCTTGACCTTCCTGCAGGTCAAGCACCGCTCGACGTACCATGCCACATCCCGCTTCATGCAAGGCCACCAATAATCCGGACGAAGATCCCTATACATCTTCGTCGCCCCGGGATGAATAGAAAATCGGGACTTGTGCGCCTCCTCCATCAAAATCTGACGCACACCACCGTGATACGGCACCCACACCCTACGGTGTAATGTCAAAAGTCCTCTGCCATCATAATCAAAGGAGGAAACCTGACCCACCACACGCTCGTTCTTCCGATGCTCCTCCTTGATAGCCTCCTGTTGAGCCTCCTGAATCTGCTCCAACAGGGGAGTCACCACAGTCATCCTCAAACAGACGTCCCTGATCGGCACCGTCTTGCGGCTAAGCGCATCGGCCACCACATTGGCCTTCCCCGGGTGGTAAAGGATCTCGCAATCATAATCCTTCACCACATCCAACCACCGACGCTGCCTCATGTTCAGATTCGGCTGATCCATGAGGTACCTCAAGCTCTTGTGGTCCGTGTAGATGGTACACCGAACCCCATAGAGGTAATGTCGCCAAATCTTGAGGGCAAATACCACCGCCCCCAACTCCAAATCGTGCGTCGGGTAGTTCGCCTCGTGAGGCTTGAGCTGCCTCGAAGCGTACGCAATGACATGCCCCCTTTGCATCAGCACCGCGCCCAACCCAGAAATGGACGCATCACAATAAACCACGAAATCCTCTACGCCCTCTGGCAGGGCTAAGATCGGCGCCTCACACAATCGCTGCCTCAGCGTCTCAAATGCAGCCTGCTGCTCGGGTCCCCACCGAAAGACCACGGCTTTCTTCGTCAGCCGCGTCAGGGGCACGACTATCTTGGAGAAATCCTGGATAAATCTCCGATAGTAGCCTGCCAATCCCAGGAAGCTCCGAATCTCAGATGGAGACTTCGGAACCTCCCATCTCATCACGGCCTCGACCTTGGCCGGATCGACCAGAATCCCGTTCTGGTTGACGAGGTGTCCCAGAAATTGCACCTCGCGCAACCAAAACTCACACTTGGAGAACTTGGCATACAAGCTCTCCCTCCTCGGGGTCTCTAACACCTCTCTCAAATGCTCCTCATGTTCCTCCCGGGTCTTGGAATAAACCAAGATATCATCGATAAAGACTATCACAGACCGGTCCAGCATCGGTCTGCATACACGGTTCATGAGGTCCATGAACGCGGCAGGAGCATTGGTGAGCCCAAACAGCATCACCACGAACTCGTAATGGCCATAGCGCGTCCGAAACGCGGTCTTCTGCATATCTTCCTCCCTGACCCTCATCTGATGATAACCCGAACGCAAATCAATCTTGGAGAACCAAGATGCGCCCTGAAGCTGGTCAAAGAGGTCATCAATCCTCGGAAGCGGGTAACGGTTCTTCACCGTTACCTTGTTCAGCTCCCGATAATCTATACACATCCGATGCGACCCATCCTTCTTCTTCACAAACAGAATCGGGGCTCCCCAGGGCGAACTGCTCGGCCGAATAAATCCCTTGTCCAGCAGCTCCTGCAGCTGCGTAGACAACTCCTGCATCTCGGGAGGAGCCAACCGATATGGTGCTTTAGCTATCGGAGCCGCACCGGGAATGAGGTCAATCCTGAACTCCACCTGTCGCTCCGGAGGTATCCCAGGTAGTTCCTCCGGGAAAACATCAGCAAAATCTCGAACCACCGGGACCTCGCTCACGGTCGCCTTACCCGCCTCCCGGGTGTCCATCACGTACGCGACACAACCCGCGCATCCCTGCTGAAGGTAGCGCCTAGCCCTCGCTGCTGAACATACAGTGGGTCCACACTGCGGCCGCTCTCCATGAATCACTAACTCTCCCCCGCTTGGGGTCCTGACTCGCACTAGCTGCTGTGCGCAATCTATCACTGCCCCATTAGGGCTCAACCAATCCATACCAATAATCACCTTGTTCCCACGCAATGGAATGGGAACCAAGTCTACCAGGTAACACTCCTCAAACAGTCGCAGAACACAATCTCGAAACACCATCGATGCTCGCACCGATCGATCGTCAGCAATCTCTACCTCTAACGGGCAATCTAACTCGCCTGAAGTCTCATGAAATCTCTTGCTAAGAGCAAGAGAAACGAACGATCGGGATGCACTCGAGTCGAACAATACCTGAACCGGGATGCCGTTCACATGGAACGATCCTATTACACATGTATACACACGGAGCACATATCAATATCATAACAACGAAAAAATAAAAGATAGAAGGAAGGAATCATACCCGTCACCACATCGGGCGCGGCGCGTGCCTCCTCAGCAGTCAACTTAAATGCCCGACTCCTCACCACTGGAGCCTCTGCCTTGCCCTGACGGCCATCCGTGATCCGCAGGGTCGCCGGAGCTGGCGCCTTCACTGGCGCTGAAACTGTCAACATGGGGCAATTGGCCTTCTTGTGGCCCCTCTGGTTGCAGTGGAAACACAGCAACTCCGATGTCTGAATAACTGTCGCAGGAGCAGTGCAATCCCTGCTGATATGCCCAAACTTGCCGCACTTGTAGCAACCTGACGATCCCATCCTGCACGCCCCCTCGTGCGGCCTGCCGCACCTCCTGCAGCGGCTCGGTCCCGACTGGCCTTTTGGCCTCCCATCTGATCCCTTGGGCTTCTTCCCCGAAGCCCCTGATGCCTGACCATCCTCAAGTTTCCGTTTCCGGATGTGCTCCAAATCTATATCTCTCTCTCTAGCCCTGGCAATCATGGAGTCCAGGGTAGGGCAAGCCGAAAAGCTAACATGCTCCCGAATGTCAGCTCGTAGCATATCATGGTAACGAGTCCTCCTCATATCCTCGTCACCTGCATACTGGGGCACCAATAAAGCCCTCTCCCGAAACTTGGCGGTGATCTCCGCCACGGTCTCTGTCGTCTGCCTCATGTCTAGAAACTCCCTGGCCAGCTGTTGAAGCTCGACAGCTGGCGCAAACTCTGCCCTGAACCTAGCCACAAAGTCCGACCAGGTCATTGCCTCGATAGCCGAGGCTCCCAACGAGTCACCCACTGACTCCCACCAATCTCGGGCCCGGTCCCGTAAACACCCTGCTGCGTACCTCACCTTCGACCCCTCGGGGCAGAAGCTGGTCAACTGGGCGGACTCGATATCCGCAATCCACCGCCTGGCGACAATGGGGTCCTTCACCCCATGGAAATCCGGCGCACCACTGCCCCTGAAGTCCTTGAAGGACAGTGTGCGAGATCCCGACTGGCTAGAGGCCAAGTCGCTCCTGAATGCCCGTAGGCGATCCTCCATCAACTCCACGATCCCTTCGTTGATCGACCCAAAGATGATGGGGGTCGACTCAAGGATGCCCCTAGTGATCTCCGACGTGATGAACTCACGTAGCCTCTCCTCAATCGGCTCGGTGCCAGATCCCGAACCTGACCCCTCTCCTGACCCGCCATCTGTCGGTCTCGGTCGAAGTACCACCATTCTGCAAAACATCATAATAATCATTAGTGGTACTGCTACTTTCTGAGGGATCTCAATTACTTACAGGTTCCTTGGTCTCGTCTTGGCCTTCCTCGGCTCGGGTACGGATCCTCTACTTTCAGTAGTACGGGCCCATACTACCTTCCACATCTATCCGTACCTTCTCCGAGGAATTCCTCGACTCCACCAACTCCCCTTTACTACTGCTACTCTCTGTTATTCTCATCCTAGGCTTGCCCTAGGGAAAACTCAAGTTCAACACAACTGGTCCTCAACTGCTGTAGGTCTCCTCATAATGCCAGTTAGCCACCACCTAAACACCATCACATGTGATGAGGATTAGATAATCCTTCAAGTAAAAGGTCCGTCCCTACAACGGTTGGACTCAAACAAGAGCTGCGCAATAGGGCCAGTTCCAACACTTTGGGATTATTCAACCCTGATTACATGTGGTGTGACGTGTTTACCTAGTGGCTCACTCCCATTACTCAGAATCCCACCAAGCACGAAGCAAGCAGCATTCGGATAAGGAAAAACAGACTCAAGCCAAAACTGTTCTTAGAACAAGAAATGACACTTAACATAGGATGCTAAGCTCATACTATCAGGCATAACCTAAACAGGCTATCCTACTGCTGTCTACTCAATTCTAGCATGCAATATTCAATAAGCTGTAGCAAATAAACAGGCACATAAGGCATCACTCCTAGATCCTTAGCCTATTCTAGCATGCAATATTCATAAAGCTGATAAACATAACATAAACTTGTATGGGTACTATGGGGAATACTTACTTGAGCTCGGCCGGTCGCGCACGTCACACACTTTACTCTTTCTTGTGACTCTTTTCCGGGTTTTAAAGAACAATTTCTTTTGGAAAAATCTTTCAATCCCTCGATTTGAGTCCAAACACTCCCGAAGGCGTGTCCGAATCCCTCAAACCAGGGCTCTGATACCAACTTGTAACGACCCAATTTTTTTTTTTTTACGTCCGAAAATTTCATTTTTAAGGTATTACTTTAGAAAACATTAATAAATAAAAACATTGTTTGTTCACACCATAACACATCGCAACCATGTTCTAAAAAGTCAAACCATACATCCCATCAAAATATCAGAGTACAATCCCAGTAAATCTCACAAATGCGGAAACCGAAGAGTGTGTGTATGACGTGCCGCTACCGTGCCGGCTCCTTCCCCTTCGATGCAGAGGTACCTGAAAACAAAACTGTAAACGTAAGCACAAAGCTTAGTGAGTTCCCCCAACGTACCGCATACCATACAAACACATAACATACGTACTGCCAGACTATTCTGGGGTGCCTGACTACCCGGTACGGCCATTTTGGGGTGCCGAACTACCCATACGGCCATTCTGGGGTGCCGTCTGACCCGTGTCAAGCCGTTCTGGGGTGCTGACTACCCATGTCAAGCCATTCTGGGGTGCTGACTACCCATCGGTCCTAACAACCGATCCTCGGGGACTATTTCACCCCCTACTACTACGATCACATATAACATAACAAGCCAGCATGCAAACATATCATCACATACTGTCAGACGTATCTGGGGTGTCTGACTACCCTTCGGTCCTAACAACCGAACTCTACTACTATCACATACAACATATCATGCTAGCATATAACATATCAGGTAATAGCAAACTTAGATGATATCACAAAGACAATCATCTACCATACATCTCCTACTGGTGGGTCGGCATTGTGGCCTTAGACCCACTGCTACTGGAAGGTAACTCACCTCAAAGTAGCTGCTGAACTGATCGGGAACTAACTGACTGCTGCTGCTCCGGGAGTCCTCCGGCTGCAATTCCCACAACATACTCAATCAAACACTGCTAACTGTCCTTTAGGTAAAATGACCATTTTACCCCTGGTTTAGCTCTAAGCCAATGCTAGGGTCAACTTTCAGTTGACCCGACTCGCCGAGTGGATCACCACTCGCCGAGTCCCTAGCAAACCAATGTCCTGGGTCCCTGGTTCTACTCGTCGAGTCGGGCTATGACTCGACGAGTTCACCTTCAAACTGTCATTTAACTCCTTCATCCTACTCGCCGAGTTGTATGAACAACTCGTCGAGTTCATCTTCATCCGATGAACACTTTATGCTAAGACTCGCCGAGTTGTATGAACAACTCGCCGAGTCTGTTCTTGATCTACGAAGATTGCCTTGGACTCGCCGAGTCAGGGCATTGACTCGCCGAGTCCTAACATGGGTGAGTTCAGCTCCCAACTCACCGAGTCACCCCCTGTGACTCATGGCTCAACTCGACACATGATGAAGGAACCAAATCGGTGACTCGCGACCAGACTCGCCGAGTCACCTATGCGACTCGCCGAGTCGTCGCCATGCACTCCTTAAATATACCGATTTGCTCGATTCCAGTCCATGCCATTCATAGATCTGGACTTCTAGGACACGAATCACACGTAAAGTTTCCAACTTTACGTGTGGATATTCACCAATATGGATTATAGGGCTCAAAATGTCTCAAAAGGGTAGATCTAGGGCTAACAAGCCTCATGGGGCCAAAAAGCTAACAGATCTGAGCTCCTAGAGCTCAATCTTGCATAGATCCAAAGGCCAAACGCCTTATTACGACATATAATGCACATACAAACTTGGGGAATTGACCAAGAAGGACCCAAATGAAGTTTTAAGCATAGAATCAAGGGGAAAACGGGTTATACCTCAAAGGAAATGTTGAAATAACACAAAGATGGCTGATCTCCTTCTCCTCTTCTTGATCTACTCCTCTTACTCCTCAAAACCTTCAAGAACACACCAAGAACACCTCAAACTCTCAAGGAAACAAGGGAAAACGATGTAGGGGGAGTTCTGGGGGTGAATGGGGACGAGTTGGGGCGGAATGAGAGTTTAAATAGGGTGCAAACCCTTGAAACTTAGGGTTTCATCCAGCAGCGGTGACTCGCCGAGTCCAGGATGTGGACTCGCCGAGTCGCCTACTTAAAACGTGTCCTGAGTCTCGTCCCTACTCGGCGAGTCGGACCCTATGACTCGCCGAGTCCAAGGTTAAATTAGGGCAATGCTCAAATAAAATTCACATACCGGAAACCAGGCACTACAAATCTGGTATGAGGAATGAAAATCTTAGAGAAATCCCTGATAAATCTCTGGTAATAGCCTGCAAGACCAAGAAAACTCCTGATATCGGATGGGGACCTCGGCACCTCCCATCGCATAATTGCCTTAATCTTGTGGGCCCTTGTGTTAGGCTTGTCACTTGGACTTGAGAGTTCGGCCTCAAGAGAGCCCATTCATTATTGGGCCTTGGTGGGCCCAATGAGTTTTAGGTTATTGATGGGATAGTTAGTGGACTACCTTTAGACCTAAATAGTGAGGATTTAGACTTAGATCTTAATGGGATAATTGTGGATTTTGGTCCAGTGTTAGAGGTCAGTGCAGCAGCAACATCTATAGGAATTGTTCATCATCTGAGGTGAGTCTTCTCACTATACATACCTAGAGTGGTAATATGAGTTGTGTGACCGGATGGTCTTATGTGTTTATATTGAGTATTGTGATATCCTGCATTATGTCTTTGTGATTTATGTTGTGTATTATTTTGAGCTTACTGAGTTAGGACCGGAGGGTCTACCCGAGCTGTAGGACCGGAGGGTCCTACTAAGACACATTAACTAGAGGGTCTTATTGAGTTATAACCTCGAGTGGCTAATGAGCTGTGTGTGGTATTTTGGGGAACTCACTACGCTTCGTGCTTACCGTGTTATGTATTATGTGTTTCAGGTTCTTCATAGGATCGCGAGAAGGCACCGGTTTGATTGTACACACGATAGAAAGAGTTATGTTTTGAGGATCTTGGGTTATTAATCAAACAATTGTGGTGTTGCGTTTTGTTAATGAGATAATTGGGATTTTTGTGAAATGTGTTATGAGAATTTTTGTGATCTTAAAAATGAAAATTTTGTTTGAAAATTTACGGTGTTACATGAAAATAAAATAATGCTTGAATCCACTAAGACTTGTGACTGGGAAGTTGAGAGGTCATAGTGAACAAGTTCAAACACACAACTAGTTTTGGTACTTTATAAGCTAAAAATAAATGATAGTATTTTTATAATTGACATACATGAAATAAGAAAAAAAATATGACTTGAATTAGAAATAAAGTTTTGCATCATAGTTTTCTTTGTAATTCATAATTGTAAGCAATCTACAAATGCAGTTAAACAACTTTCATCACGTACTTAATAATACATTTTTTTAACGGAAAATCTAGTCTAGTATAAATTTTACCTATGAACCAGACAAGACTTGAACCCCCACCTCAATGAGGGAGGCAACATTGGTCTCATGGAAAAAGGATTTTTACAAAATTCAAGAGTGAGGTGCATATTAATTTATACTTGGTCTAAGAGATCGTGGACAAATATTTTACAAACTATTACATGACTTAAACTCGAGCAAACTACAAATGTTCACAACAAGAGTTAATAAGGAAGAACCTGACAAACTCACTTAAACTACATATGAACAACTTTTCTGAAGACAAAGAAGAAACTGGAACTTAAAAAAAAAAAAAAAAAAAAAAAAAAAAGTATAGACTCAGACCACGCACAATGAAGACAACAAATGAAATGTTAATAACATTTTTATGAGAAATCATGCTGATTTCAAACAACTGAGACTATAAGAAGCACCATCCAGGTGGCCTAACGGTGATCACTTGAGAGAAAACACTTCAAAAGGAGGAGTTTCCCCATATTCGACTTCAACTTTGGGGTGACCTACTATTATAAAAAAAAAAAAAAGAGAAAAAAGAAGCACCTTACAAACTTAGCGTGGTTCGTTTTCTTGAAAAGCCATTTCTGTAATACCCGAGTAAGATTCCCATTCGTTAGTACTATATGGAATTAACGGGACATCATAAAGATCAGATTGCTCCCCTTCTATGATTAAGCTTCTTGATTCTTCGGGTGTTTGTTGTTTAACCCATGGATGAGTAGTAAACTTCCTCAGGCCCTCTAGCTCCATTGCCACCTCTCTCATAGTAGGTCTATTTTCTCCTAGTAAGTCGAGGCATCTCTTTATGAGCTCAGCTACTGCTTGCAACTGGTCAAGAGTCCCTTCACTTAATACTCGTGGCTCAACAATCTGAAAGAAACGGTTTTCTTTCATGGACTTGATAAAGTAGGTTGCTAAATTCTTCTCCTCATTGATTCTACTTACACAAAGGGGTTTTTTCCCAGTAAATAGTTCCGCAAGGACCATACCAAAGCTATAAACGTCACTCTTGTCGGTTAATTGGCTTGTATGGAAGTATTCAGGATCCAAGTACCCAAGTGTGCCCTGAACAAGAGTAGTGACTTGATCGTGATCTAAAGGGACCAATCTTGAAGCACCAAAATCTGATATTTTTGTGGTGTAGTTTTCATCTAATAGTATATTGGCAGACTTGACATCTCTATGTATGATAGGCATTGTAGCTTGTGAATGAAGGTATGCAAGTGCAGATGCAGCTTCAGAAGCAACTCTCAATCGATTCTCCCATGATAACCAACTCATTCCACCTGATTTATGATGAATGTGATAGAAAAGCGTGTTATTGGATATGAACTCATAAACTAGTACTGGTACCTCCTCTTCCAAACAACAGCCTAACAACTTAACAACGTTTCGATGGATGACTTGTGTAAGGATCAAGACCTCATTAATGAATTGCTCTGATTGACTCCCATCCACTATTTTCGACTTCTTTATTGCAACAACACGATTATCTGGTAAGAATCCTTTATATACTACACCATAACCACCTCAGCCAACAATTCGCTCCTCTGAATAGTTGTTAGTTGCTCTTCGGAGCTGTTCAGTGGTGAACATAGTCACGACTTCACTAGTCCCTGTTGCCTTGAGCTTTTGTTTCATAAACACACCCCCATTTTGCTCAAAAAACTTTTCTCGTAGCTTTATGAGTTTCCTTTTCCTTATGCCAAGGAAAATCCCGGTTATCCCAGATAATATAGCTAGCAAGCCAAGCACCAGAGCTACATTTGAAAATAAAGGAAAACTCTTCAACTAATAATTATGTTAACTAGCTTATAGAAGAAAAGTGAATTTGAATGAGAATAAGAGAACAAGCTTCATAAGGAACTGTAAAATAAATCTTCACATTAGAAGTAGTCTTAAGACATTAGATTGCAAAAATGGATTATATATATACAAAGACATTTATATACACTGGTTGTACGTAGTTATTATATGTGACATACCTACAGAGAATATGACAGTTGGAAACTTTGAATCTTTAGCATCAGGTCGACAATCATCTTTTATTTTTCCATCACCAGTGTATCCTTTCAAACAAGTACAGTTGTAGCTCCCTGGAGTATTGATACAAATACCATAACAGGTGATGTTGCTTTTATCCTCACACTCATTGATGTCTAGCAAGAGATATATATTCACATATTAAAAAAAAGACAAATACCATAACAGGTGGGTTGTGTGTTTTTTTGACTTTTTCTTTGGAGAGAGAGAGAGAGAGAGAGAGAGAGAGAGAGAGAGAGAGAGAGAGAGAGAGAGAGAGAGAGAGAGAGAGAGAGAGAGAGAGAGAGAGAGAGAGAGAGAGAGAGAGAGAGAGAGAGAGAGAGAGAGAGAGTATTATTTTTTTAATTGTTAAAATAAATAAACAAATATTAAACTATAAAATAAATGAAAGAAAAATGAAAAATAAATACCACATTTTAATTTTCGGAGGGATTATTTTTACATACAAACAACTCCAAAAAGACCATGAATCCAAAAAACTCGAGGTTTGAGCTAAAACCCCAAAAATTTGCCTACCAAACCATTTTTGCAATTTTGTCTAAAAAAAAAAAAAGAGATATAAAAAATGACACTTGCTTCTGTATTTGAAGATTAAAACTGAAACTGACCTTCGCAGCCTGGATCAAGATAAGGATTTCCCTGGTAGCCATTGTTACAGATGCAGCGATACCCACCAGTGTCTTCATCTTCGCAGAAGCTATTTCCCTTACATTCTGTAGCTTGTGTGCAATTCCTATTGTCTCCAATCACCCAATCAACAACTATGGGAAGATTGTTATCTATCTTAATATCAAGATCCATATTAGACAAATCAGGTACACCACCAAACGTAAAGCTCTCTTCCTCACCAAGAAATGCAAAACCACAAGGATTGAATGAAAACACTCTTGCATGATTATAGAATGAGCCCAGTGAAACATTGTAAAATTTGAGACCTTTTGGTATTGATGTCTGACAACACCCATTTCCTGAACAGTACCCAACAGGTACATCACCTGCTTTTGCTACATAACCCTAAACACCCACTAGTGAAATCGACTCCATTCCTCCCTGTGATTAAAGCAGAATCATCGCACCCAATGACAGTGAACTTGTTCTTCTGTGAAAAAGTGAAAGGTGTGGTCTCCAAGTTAGTCCATGCAATAAGTTCATAAGTTGCTCTTCCAGATTCGTTGTAGCATCTGAAAGCAATCGAATTGGAAATTTTCATCTCGTGTCCTGACATACTGTATATTTCAATGTTCCCTGATCCGATGAAAAGCTTTGGGGGGTTAGAAGTCAAGTTGCAGGTCAGGTCAAATGATTCGTCTATGGAGCACCCTTTGTCTATGCCGAAAGGGTATTCAATTGTCAAGTTCCCGCACTGTGTTCGGCAACCTGGATTTGCTGTCTTCGCCATGGCTGTAGGGGTGAAACGTAAAGCAAAAAGAACAAGGATGATAAGAAGAAGCATGTTCCTATTTTCTTGCGTATGTATGAGCGATCGAGCAGATATCTTTTTTTGTTTGTGTTTGAAACGATTTATCGGAGTATCTAGCAAAAGGTTTTATAAAACTCCCTTTGACATTGCACATATAAAATTCCCATTGACATTGAACAGTAACAAGGTAAGAAATTAGCGACGAAGATGCAGCCAACGATATCGATCCTTTTCAGAGTCCACAATGGCTGCTAGCAAACGTATTAATGGTTACATGGTTTAGATGATATAGATAGGTGAAGTATACAAACAATCATTAAAAGAAGAAGCATCATTTTGCTACTACACCAATGTATTCAATTTATGAATCATACTTGCAACTAGGATGGACAAAGACTAGTAAACAGTCCAGTTTTTGAACAAAAAAAAAAGTTTTTTTTTTTTTTTTTTTTTTTTTTTGGACCGGGCTGATCCGGTCCAGCTTTTCTCAAATTTTCCTGTCTTTGTAGGACGGCAGTCTAGTTAATTTCAGGTGACTTCCAATTCAGTTCAACTTTTTTCTTCAACATACAAGTTTTTCTGTTTAAGGTTCAAAATTTTGATCATTCTATAGAAAAAATATAATCATTTAGTAAATCATAAAATAATAAAATTTAAGAGACACCACAATAAGTTTTTATATAACTAACAGTTACCAATTACAACATAACTTGATCAGAACATGTAAAATGTTATTCAATATCTGATCGTAAATGTGTTTTAATTAAAGAATCCTATGAGCAATATATGTGCTTGACTCAACGATTGGAGTCGAAATTAAAACTATTTATTAAAAGTCGTGTTCAATATATATATATATATATATATATATATATATATATATATATATATATATATATATATATATATATATATATATATATATATATTGTAAAAGCACCACCTTATCGCCGATTGATGCGTTATAATTTAAAAAAAAGTAGTCGATTGATGCCTTATAATGTTAGTGTATGTTTTGTTGTTTCTTTTGTCTATGATATAAATGTACTTTGTTAAATGTTTCATTTAGAAAATCTTGAAAGTTCTATATATTCAAATACTAGGTGTGATAATGAGTTTATTTTAAAAAAAAATTAAATATGAAATTTTAATAATTTGAAAAGTTTGAATTTATATAAAAAATAAGAAAAATTTTGAATTATTAAAATTAATGAGACTTTAATGTATTGCATACATTACATATATAAACTCTTTCTAATAAATACTTTACATATATATTACCTTATATATTAAATGTGGAATTTTCATTTAATAAAATGAAAAATACAATAAAATGACAAGTAGAAAATAGAAAATTTAAAAATTATAGAAAATATCAAGTGTCCAAATGAAGGAGAAGATGACATGTGACAAATAAAACCTTCATTTATTAGAGTAGATGATGTATAATGTATTTGTATTGATCTATACTTTCGTTATGGTATTTGAACCTGTTAATACGAATGAATTACAATATTCTCTTACATGTTATTAGAACATTCTTTACATCGATCCTAAAAAATTTACAATGCAATAAACTCTTTAGAGTTTAATTGATTGCCACATCCTCTATCTATTCTTCATACATTATTACTATTTTCTTTTTCATGCAATGCATTAAACTTTATAAAGTTCAACGAGACATATTTAAATGATGAAATCATTTATTAGAAAACATCTATTTTTCCATTGAAGAGTTCAATGATCATTAAACTCTATATCCATTAGTAAACGCCAACTTGGCATACTACTGGTATAGTTTAATCTATTGAATGTTAATTATGCGTGTCATCTCATTCGATCCCCCCGCTAAATATGCACTGTGGAAGCTCTAGGCCTTCATTGTCAGCCCTCTTTTCCTCCCCTTCTCTTATCTTGTTGACCAAGGCAAGACTCTCAACCTTTTTCTTTATCTCCAGGTCGACTACCTCTTATGTCGATTTCTCTTCTCCAAATTACCTCCCTCCTCATATTTTTTCTTCCTTTTCCTTACCTACACGTCTTTCTTCTTCCTTTCTTCTTAAAAACTATGACTACCTGATGTGTGCAAAAGATATCACCTCTCCAACTTCCCAACTCGAATGAGTAAAGGGATATATATAGTTTTCGAAAATCCATCCTCACGTTGTGATAATTAGAGTCTCATGTCGTGATATCAGTGTAATCCGTGTCCGTCAAGGAAACTAGCTTCCGCGTGTCTATCTTCTAGAATATTTGTAACACCCCAAAATTCAAGGCCAAAATTTCATTTTTAAATGAGTTATTATAAAACCAACAGTATAAGAGAACATCCATAATAACATCCCATGCCAAAACCAATATGTCAATAATCAAAACATGTCATCATAAAATCCTATCATAGTATAATCCCAAAGATCTATTGTGCGGAAAACATAGTGTGATGCGCTGCAATCGAGCCGACTCCTTTCTTTCGAAAACGAAGTACCTGAAACCAAAACTGAAAACCGTAAGCACAAAGCTTAGTGAGATCCCCAGATACCACATACCACACATATCAACTGATCCATACATGCCATACATAACAAACATATCCATAATCAAGTAAGGTGCTATGTGCCAAACATAGTCTTGCTAAGGTGCTATGTGCCAAACATAGTCTTGCTGTTATGCCACGGGCCGCACGTGGTCTTCCTAGTCAAGCTTGGGGCCACTCCTTGGGTCTTACAGACAAGTGCCAAGTACCACCCCTGGTCTTCCATACAAGCATCACAAAGACAACTATACATGCTACTATACTAGGCTACTCAGTATATAGGGTGCCAGGAGCCACCTCCTAGTCTTTCATTCATGTTGCCTAAGGCTAACCCCTGGGTCTTCCTACCAGACATAATGGCATGTTCTGTGCCAGGAGCCGTCTCCTGGTCTTTCATGTATATTGCCTAGGGCTAACCCCCGGGTCTTCCTATCATACATAAACTAAATAGGTCGGCATTGTGGTCGTAGACCCATACAAATAGTGAGGAGACTCACCTCACACTGCCAAAGATTCGCTGAACACTTCTAATTGCTAACCGACACTTCTGAACCGCTGACCCTTCGGCTTCCCGAACTATCAATACCCAAAACAACATTTAGACCATAATAATCCAAAAGTCAACCCTAGTCAAACGTGGTCAAAGTCAACGGTCAAAGTCAACATCCAGTTGACCTGACTCATCGAGTTGGTCTACCAACTCGTCGAGTTCATACTCCGAAAAACAACCCCGACTCCACTCGTCGAGTCTAGCAAGAACTTGACGGGTTCTCCTTCAACCATACAATCGGGACCAACATCAACCGACTCACCGAGTTGTATGAACAACTCGCCGAGTCCATCTTCATAGACTAAGGAGATTGTCTTGGACTCGCTGAGTTCTTCTTTGAACTCATCGAGTACGATGAACTTCATGACCATTATGGACTCAGACTGGCTGGGTCCCTTTCTAATCTCATCTATCACCCTTAACAGAAGCGGTTTAGGGGCAAGAACTGGCCTGACTCGCCGAGTCCCACAACTGACTTGCCGAGTCTCTCTATGTCCAACACTATTCAGACGATTCCATACAAGCTCTAGGCATCCAAGACCCAGATCTAGCCTCCTAGGGTCGGGATGTCACACAAAGTTGCTACCTTTGCACCCTTACATGGCCCTTTTTGCTCAAAAGGCCATAATAACCACTTAATCTTTGCACAGGGAGGTTTGATGGCATAAAACTCACACCTTTATGCCTTTACTTCACTAAACACCCCTAGATCTGAAAGGATCTAGCTTGGGGACGTCTAAATACCACAAGGTATCATTCTTGGTCCATAACTTCATAAAAGGGACAAAAGGAGATCTAACAAACCACAAGGCAAGAAAGGAACTTGATTACTAATATGAGCAGCAAATGAGATGGATCTTCTGGATCTACTCCCCCTCCTTGGATCACCAATCTCCTTCTTCACCTTCCAAGCTCCAAGAACGCTTCAAGACTCACAAAATGGCTCACAAGCTCAAAGGAGACTTTAGGGTTTTGCTCTGGACGTGAGAGAGTATCAAGGGGGCTGGTGGAAGGTCATAATGTTCCTTAAATAGGGTACACGTTCCGCAATTAGGTTTTTTCCCAAACCTGGCCAACTCGCCGAGTTAGTCTTCTGACTCGTCGAGTAGGTCACTAAACCTACGACCAAATCGCTTCCCAACTCGTTGAGTCACCTATTTACTCGACGAGTCACCCTCCTCCTTTGAGATTCCTTCCCTTTCTAAGCCTTTTGAATTCAGGGTGTTACAATATTGCTCTTCGCATCGTGATAATAGATGTTTCACGATGTGACTTTGTTTTTTTTACTAGAATCTTCTTCTTTTAAGATCTACTAAACTCTCGTTTTAGCTCTAGTCCTTCCAAGCTCCAATATTTGTCACTTCTAATCCTTATTCTTCAAGAGTGTCCTATTTGGCTACAAAATGTAAATTAATTCAATAAGTATAACATATCTTTCCAATTAACCAAAATATAACTTAAAATGTATTAAAATATTGCCTAAATACTTGTATAAATATGGAAATATCAAAATACCCCACACTTATCTTTTGCTTATCCTCAAGCAAAACTAATCTTTTAAGTTAAACTTTCATCAACAACATCACATAAGACAATCCATTTAGAACCCAACCATTATACTAAAACCTCAATATGCATATTTTTGTCTAAATTCCTAAATACTTCTCAGTCCTAAATACTCACAATCCTTATAAACCTTCACCCCTTAGTTTATACAACACTTATTTTGCAACCCTCTGAATCCATCCTCAGAAATCTTTCTTAACCTCTAGGTATTTTTAGTTAAGCTACACAAGCATACATAATATATAGAAAGAATTACAACTTTGATACCACAATGGAGCTCTTTGAATTCATCTCTTCTTTGATATTTGCTTTTCAATTTATTTGAATTCAACACCTTTTTGTTTAATTTTTGGTATCTTCAATTTTTGATTCTTCAGAATTTTTGATCTTTCGATCTTCATACTTTAACAGCTCCAAAATTCTTTCGATTTTTTCGTAATCTCTATCTCTCTCTCTCTCTCTCTCTCTCTCTCATATATATATATATATATATATATATATATATATATATATATATATATATATCACTTTTTTCGCTCAAATCCTACATGCTTAAGCAAGGGAGCTTATATATATATATATATATATATATATATATATATATATATATATATATATATATATATCACTTTTTTCGCTCAAATCCTACATGCTTAAGCAAGGGAGCTTAACTTCAACCTTTATTGGTTAGAGACATTAGTCTAAGTGTAATGACTACATAAGTTCTCCTAGTTACATTTCACGTACACGTTGCAAAGCTTATTACACTGTACAAACTACTAGATTATCTTTCATATCTCATGACTTTTCACTAGAAATGGAAAGTCACAAATATACTATAACACATTTTGGCTTAGTTAAACATTTGATCTCGTATTGGATCATCCCACACAATAATAACAACTTAAGTTTTTAATTATTACTAGATTTAATTCTTAGATTATTATTTCAGACCTTTAAAATTTCTTAAATTTTCTAGCAATTTTTAATTTAAATTCCTCTTTCGACCTCGTAGCACACACTTATTTCATACAATGCATTCATTGTATGCATAAAACTATAAAAACAATAAAATGGGAGAAAAAAGAACAGACTCCCTTGAGGTAGCAGTGGCGAGATCAATTTATGATAGTGTGTGAGAAACTCGAACATCTTGAATAGATAACTGGAACTTGGACTTCATTGGTACTCATGAATGTGCCGGAAAGACATGAATCATGAACTTGCATCTTCAAAAAGTGTGGTGCATAAAATCTTCAAAGTAATGCATCTCAATGTGGGAAAGCATACGCCACATTGTAAGTTGAAAGAAGAGAAAGTAAAATGCCATTTGTGATTTCTCACGACGTAAGAAGTAATTTCTCATGATGTGATATTGGTTCAGGTCGTTCTTGAAATCCCGATGGTGCTGGCCCCACGACGTTAGAATTATATACTCACTTCGTGAGAACTGGGGGCTTACAGATTAGATTTCCTCTATAAGTCTTTTATGCATGTAATCTTCACGTGTCTTCTTAATTCATTAAGACCCACTTTTAGTGAACTCTTTGATGGAACTATTTCTTCTCTCTACTCTACCTTCTCTCATATGGATGTCACCCCACACTAATAAAAAATTATGGGCTTCGATTCTTTTCTCTAAAGCTCACGGCTTTTTTCGCTCATTTTTTTTCTTTTCTCTATCGTTACTCTAAGAATTAAGCGAACAAAACAAACCATTGGTGGAAAATAGAAAACAAATACCACACATTTGGTTACATGTTTTAAGACATACCATACAAAACAAAAATAAAAACACACAAAATTAAACGCACCAAAATAATTATAAAAAGAAAATGACTAAAAATGAAAATGATTAATATCAATAATTGTCCCCATCGTCTCTTATCCCACTCGGCCCGACTCCATCTCCTTGTTGCGACCAAACCTCCTTTCATGTCGGTATGTATGGATAATGAGGTGGCATGGTGGGTGGTCTCTCGATGTGAAAGTGCGAAAATAAAACATCCATGGATTGATTGTGATAATTCACACCACTGCGAAGATTATCCAAATATGTACCAACCCAACTTTGAAACGAGTCGGTTGGTACATCACCCTTAAAAGGATGAGCTTGTTATTGTTGTGGCCCCTTTCTCCTCGTGCTCTCACATTCCTTCGCCCCCGCGGTCTGGGCTGCTCCTCGGCACGCTCCAGTGGTTCTTCTTCATCATCTAGAGGTATGACATATCCCCCACCCATATTAACCACAACCCACATAAGACCCAAAATTGAGTCGTTAGATCAGAATCATTGAAGCGCATCAAATTTCAAACAAAAGATAGACTCAAAATTCCATATGAACGTACGAGTCGTGTAACCAAATGGCCTCGCATGATTGGACTACCGACCCTAGAATTTACCGCCTTAGTGCCCAACAATCTCACTAAAATATAAGGGAGATACAAAATATTCCTGGTGTGATAATGCTCCAAAGGTAGAAAAGATTTTGGGATGACACTTTTTCACCATAGTGCTTGTGATTGATGGTGAATATGATCAAAAAATGCAAAAATCTATGAACAGGTGATCGAATATACCCTTCGCGAAAATCCCGAGGACTATATTCAAAATTTGCAATAGTTCTCCAAAATTGCACATCAATCATCCCGATAGTGAAGTCCCGAACACAATACTGTAAAAATAAAATGAAATTTGGTGATTATGTTTCAGCTTCCGTGTATAATCCCATCCTCTAAGCAAACTCAAGTAGGCTGTATTCTCTATAAATGCCTCCTAGCCAAAATGCAAGAGCCCGGTTGAATGTTGGGTCAGTTGTCCGTTCTTCAAAATTAACTATAGCAAAGAAATCCATGGACAATTCCCTAAAAACCGGCTTCTGAATCGAGAAAAGATTTCGCCACCCTTACATTGAAAAGTAGACCCATCTCCTACATATTGTTTTTGCCAAAATCTTTCCAATTCTGCCACTATTCCAACCCTATTAAGCCAGGACAAATCAACAATGGGTGCTAGAGCGAATTCACTATTATATAGCCAACCAAATTTATTTGAGTAGTTGTTCAACATCGATTGTGAAATGTTTTGTGGGAATCGATAAAGCGGGTGGAGGCTAAGAACATCAACATGTTCTTTCTCTTAGGGAAATGCATGTATTGGTCCCATATTACCTGTAAAATAAGCAACAAAAAAATCCATCAAAGTACCACAAATTAAGGAGTTAACCAAAATTCAGAATTTTTTTTGCCTAGTTTTCACGTCATGATGCTGGGACCTCATCGTAATTTGGGTTCGGCAGCAAGGTTAAAATTAAACATCATCTAGGCAAAATCGAACCAAAACAAGCATTAGGTTTCCCAAGGCAGTGATTCTAAGTCCTTTTAACTAACATGCATCAACAATTTCACTGAGAATCGACCCAATTTCGGCAATTACACTTCAAGAACAAACCCTAACTTCTCAATAATATAAATATAAGGAAATTAAAGGTTAATGAATATATAAATCATACCTTTGATGATGCTAACATAAGAGATAATTTGGAAAAGTAGATTGGTGGTCAGAATCGAAGTAAGGGGGATAAAATCTGAAGTCACGACATAATGTTTGAAAAGAAGTGGTCCAACGAAAATGATTACTGATCTTTAAGTTGCACCCGTGTTTTTAAAGCTCACATTGTGAGGTTTTTAACCATCACGTTGTGATTTCTAATGTATCATTTTTATTGGGTTTCTGTAATTGGGCCACAACGTGGTATAATTAGGCCACGTCGTGGTTTAATTTCCAAAAATCAAATTTAATTTTTTTTAATTTAACATATGAATGGGACCCACATTTGATTTTTTTTACTATCTATTGAAATTAAGATAACTATGATGATGACTTATCGTAAAACTTAAATGAAAATGAAAAAACTAATAGAAGAATGAAAATGAAAACTGAGCTCGGGTTGCCTCCCGAGAAGCGCTTCTTTTCATGGAGTCATGAACCAGACTCTGTGCCGCCCTATGTTGTCCCGGTTAGGGTGCGACTTCCCTTTGCGTTTTTTGCTCCTTCCACCTTCTTTTGTAAGCTTGTACCCTTCTTATATATGCTTTTTTAGAATTTTATTTCTTTGTTTTGGTAGTGCCTTTCTCGTGTTTCCGCTTCAACCCTTTACTCCTTTCAGCAAGTTGGGATTCTCGTTCTTCCTTTTGTTGTTCCTTTGCTTCAATATCCATCTTCTCTAAAGTTGTCTTGCTCAAGTTTTGTGTCATTTTTTTTGACTTATTTCTTTGTCATCACTTGAGACCAAAGATTCTTCACATTCTTCATTCACTTGGGACCTTGGTGTTGTAAAGGCGAAAACATCAAAGAACATTGGAATTAATGCTCTTGGCTTGGTACGTTTGATTTCTTCTCTTGTATGAATTTCCTCTTCTATTAATTTTTCTAACTCTTCAAACTCTTTATCTTCATCCATATAGAACACTTTGTTTTGAGCCTTATCCTTCTTGAATTCGTCTTCAACTCCAAATGTCATCTCCTTTTTTGCCACTCGCATGGTAAGCTTTGATTCACGAATATCTACCCAAAGCTCACAAAATATTAAGTAATGGACGTCCAAGGATAATAGGAACATCTTCATCCTCTTACATGTATAGCACCAAAAAGTTGATTGGACAATTAAATTTTCCAATTTTTACTAATATATCATCAATTATGCCTCGAGGATGAGTTACCAAACGATTTGCCATATGAATTGTCATCCTTGTGGCCTTCAATTATGGGATATTAATCTTTTGGTAAAACGAATATGGCATTAAATTAATACTCGCTCCAGAATTGACTAAGGCAAATGTCTTCGTATCATTCCCAAACTCATAAGGAAGTGTAAGGCGTCTGGGATTTCCCATTTTCTTTAGTATTCCCTCCATAATCATCGTTGAACTTTGTTCACTAAGAAATACCTTGGATTTCTTCTCTAATTGTTGGCGAGTGTCTAGTAAATCTTGAAGGAATTTTTCATATTCGGGAACTTTGGCTAAGGATTCATTAAATGGGTTATTGATTAGAATACCCTTGAATTGTTGCATAAAATTTTTATGTTCTTGTTCCAATCGGTGAACTCTAGCTCAAGAAGGAAACGGTAAAGGAGGTTGATATGCTTTGACAAAATAAGATTTTTTTTCCTGACAAGGCCTAGCCTACGACGTGGGGGAAGGATCCTCACGTCGTGAGAACTGGGTATCAGCAACTTCATTTTTTTCTTCCATTTTCTTCCGCTTCGACTGTGGATTGAGCTGCTTTCTGTCTTCTTCTAATGCCTACAAAACCCAGAAATAGTTTCTTCTTCAGTGGATATGGCCATGACATGTGGTTGCTTCTTTTGATCGTGAAATTTATGTGGTAACCGTTCGTGAACTGGAGTGGTCAATTTCTCGAGTTGAGTCTCAATATTTTTTATGGAAGCTTATTGGTTTCTAATTGTAACATCAGTTACATCATGTCGTTTTTCAGAAGCCTCGATGAACCTAGTAAGCATTGAATTTAAATCCACTTTCTTCTCGGGTTGTGGTTGTTATTTTTGGTAGAAGCCTCGTCCGATTTGCCTATAATTTTCTTCTTTTTGTTTCTTGTACTCTTCAATGGGAAATCATTATTTCTTTGGCTTTCTTCGATCTTCATCATATCGGTCTTCACTAGAGTATCAAACTTGCGCTTTCCTATTCCCACTTTTGTCTAAATGGAAATCCTTAGTCAAATGTGGCCCATTGAAATTTTCACAACCCACACATATTGCTTGTTTGGATTAGTCCATCTTCTTTGTTCTTCGATCCATGTTACTCAACATTTCCAAAATAGCCGCCATGTCTTCCGAAGCACCATTTCCGATTCCTGGTGGTTGTCGAGGCCAACACAAATAATAACCCTAAATATTACACACTAAAATAGTGTATAGTGGTAAAGGGATCGAATCCACGGAGATTGGTTCAATTTATGACTCTATGAAAAATCTCTTTGTAAAAATACTTGTAAAATGACAATAAAAATAAAATGGGGGGGGGGGGTTGGTGTTTTGAAATACTTGAAACAAACTAGAGTTAACTATGATTTAAATAGACAAATGCAACAAAAATAAGAGTTTGATGTAAAATCAATAAGGGAGAGATGGTTGACTTAAAGTTTCCTCACTTTGACTTTTGATGAACATATCATTAGAATCCAATGGTGCAATACTTTGATTTAAATCCTTAATTTGGCTATAGTAATCCAAGAAGCTTGAGATTACCTAGACTTTTCTTAATTGTTGAAATGGCTAGAGAAGCTCATAACAATTTCCTTAGTCAAAGTCACTAATCCAAATAGCATGTAATTAGTGAAAGTCAACTAGCATTAAGAACCAAAAGTCACCAAATCCAAGAGGAGTCAATTGCTTTCACTACCATGTTGGAGGAAATGTTTTTATGATTGTGTGAAGCAAAAACAACACAAAACTCACTTGTTGCTTGCTAATTTGAGGATCATTTACTTAATCAAGAAATTAGCCAACTAATCACCACAAACATATTTAAACTCATGAATAAAAACATACTAGTAGTGATAATATGATGAAACACAAAACATTTCCATAAAGATTCAAGAACAAGTTCATAGTTTCTTCAACATCCAACAAAAGTTCAAAGGATTCAACAAAAAGTCAACCAAGATTTGTTTAGCCAAGCATGGCTAAACTCAAAGAAGAAAAGTTAGATGAGATTGTACCAAACATTTTACAATAATCAAGAGATGAAATCAAGATGTTCTTGAGGTGTTCTTGGCCTTCAAAAGCACTCCAAACTCCAGAGAGAAAGTATGAAAATCAGACCTCCAAGATTAGGATGAAGAGGCACACCAACCTTCCCAATATAGAGCTCTAAGTAAAATCCCAAAATTGCCCTTGTCAGGAATCCACGCGGGCCGCGGGGAATCTTACGCGGGCCGCGGGCTCTGACGGGAATTTTGGGCTTCTCAAAGTCTTGGGCCCCCACAGCTAATCCATTGGCCCAGTTCGAGTCCAATCAGCTTCTATCCCATTTTTCTTCAATATTTCTTCAATTTGAGCCCAATTTGTCTTTCCACATCACTCAAAACTTCCGCAAACTCCTAAACATCGATCTTGCTCACTCAAGAATTTTACCGTGCCTTTCAAATTTAAAGTTCAACACTTTCAAGCCTTCAAGCAATTGACAAGTCCACTCCATGAATCACCTCCATAGCCATCAAGCATGAAATCCCCGTTTCCTTTCAAGCCCAATCGCCTCCCAAGAATCCCGCTCAGCTAGTCTCCAAGAAAATCTGCAATAATGCTCAAGAAACTAGAAAGTACCCGAAATGGTCATAAAAATAACAAAAAGGAAAATATGCATGGAAATTAACTAAAATGTGAATGAAATGTGCTAAAAAAACTATAAAAAGAAGTAAATAAAATGAAGCTATCAATTCCCCTTGCTCCTTCTTGTCTAGGGTTGTGGTATTCTCTTGAATGCTTTGAAAATTCTTCAGTTAGCTCCTTAATTTCATCAGGAGTCTTCTTCGTTAATGATCCTTGATAACTAAGGAGTTGCCTTGTTGTTAAGTTTACCCTATCGTAAACATCGAGACTTCTTTTTGCTCATTTAGATCATTTTGGGGACAATTCCTTAGTAGCCCCTTATACCTCACCCATGCGTCATATAAAGATTCCACCGCTTGTTGCTCGGAATTGGCTATGGCTTTCTTGAGTTTCGAAAACTTTGATGGCGGGAAAAATTATTAGAGAAATTCTTCACGCATTTGTGCCCAAGTAGTGATTGTACCGGTTGGGTGTGCCTTCATCCAATCTTTTGCTGCTCCTTTAAAGGTAACTGGAAGCATTCTTAGCAAGACCATTTCTTGTGGTACATTCGGAATATTGAAATAATCGAAAATGTCATTGACTTCATCGAGGTGCTTGTATGAATCTTCACGATCTTTCCTGGAGAATGAAATATCCTTTAGCGCGTAAATGATGTGTCCCTATAGCTCGAAGGTGACGGTAGCGGGAATTTCGGGTTGCACAAGCTTTGGACCGGTGTCCTCACGTTTTCTCTTCTTGTATGCCTCCAAATTCATGTCATCAATGTTCTTCATGTTGTTTTTGGGCTCACTACTTTTGTCTGTTTCTGTTTCGTGATCGTAACCAACTTCCTTTTTTTAGGAGTCTTCTCAAAACTTTCGAGCGTGCTTTCGTTTTGCGGCTTGTTACTTCATCCTCTTACATACTTGTCCTTATTTTTATGAAATGCTGACTTCGGATTGTCAAATGGTGGTGTCAGTGGTGTTTTTGATCCGCGGGTCATATACTACTGAAACAAAAACAAAAACAAAAGTGTAAAGATGAACTAAAACTGATCAAAAGAGTAAAAACGAAATAAAATTATGAGATATTAGATTTCACATCATGAGCTTTGAGAGCTCACGTTGTGAGTTCAGTATTTCAGGAAAATTAACTAATGCTAAAAAGTAACTTTTTGCAGGTTTTACCCCACACAAATGATCGATTAACCTAAAGCAATTAAACTAATAACTGAAATAGACATTCCCCGAAAAAGGTTCCAAAAACTTGATGTGTGCAAAAGATATCATCCCTCCAACCTCCCAACTCGAATGAGCAAAGGGATATATATATATAGTTTTCGAAAATCCATCCTCATGTCGTGAGAATTAGAGTCTCACATCGTGATCTCGGTATAATCTGTGTTTGGCAAGGAAACTCGCTTCTGCATGTCTATCTTCTAGAATATTGATCCTCATGTCATGATAATAGATGTATCACGACATGAATTTGGTTTTTTTTTTTACTAGAATCTTCTTCTTTTAAGCTCCAATCCTTCCAAGCTCTAATATTTGTCACTTCTAGTCCTTATTCTTCAAAGACTGTCCTATTTGGCTGAAAAATGTAAATTTATTCAGTAAGTATCACATATCTTTGCAATTAACCAAAATATTACTTATAATGTATTAAAATATTTCCTAAATACTTGTATAAATGTGACAATATTACTACCAATCTTTCTAAGAGAAGTTTCACCCTATAGTGACAGTTTTAAACATCAAAAATCTTAAACCAATCACCTTAGAGATTAAGAGAAGTTAATGTAGTTCATGGTCTCTGACTGTTTAAAATCCATTGTCGTGATTGTACTTGTAAAGTAACAAAGCACATCATCCCTCCTAATCAATCACCATATTTGCTACCAACACTATATACTACTATCTCCATTGTTGCTAATCCAGAGCAATGATCTCGTCTTGATGCGATCGTATTGTAGTAAATCTATAATACTATATCTAATGAGTTGCTTCATAAAATTCTCTATATGGATTCCACATAACAAGTCGCTTGGGAACACCTTCAAATATTTTCCAGGATAATAAAAACTCATGTGTTGTATATCATGAGCATGCATTTTCAAACACACATCTTGATAACGTCCTAAATGTGTTTGCTTATTGCCAAGTACTAAAGACTTTGGTTGATCACTTATCCATCGTAGGTGTTTCGTGTAAGAACCATGGTTCTAAAAGGCACATAAGGACATGCCATGGCATAAGGTGTGGTTATGTAGTCTTGAAAACCTTCACGACGGTGCTGTTAGGTGTGACGCATGCCAAGGTGAGTAAAGGCATGTGTTATACATGTCAAAACCCACACAAATAATATAATTTCATTTTTTGGTTGCACTAAAGGATAGCACATGGAAGCATGCTTGAATCCTCGGGGACACAACCTAAAAGCCAATGCCTCTTTGCATAAGGCACATACTAGTCAAAAATAGAAAAATTAAAAAGTAGGATATTGGTTTAAAACTAAAAATAAAATTGTAGTGAATCAATGTGCATAAACATAACTTAAGAAAATTCAATAATAAAAGATGTTTAAGTTCTTTTGCAACTCTTATAATTATGTAATTAATCCTGATATATTATGTAACAAATGTTTTATCTAAGTTGGTACTAAAAATTATTAACAAGCTCTAGATAGAAACATAAGTTAAAAACGAAATCTATTGATTATTCGTATAAGTAGTTGAAGCAATTGCAGCTGTGAAAACTAGGGTTTTAGCCAGAGATGAATAAAAACAAGCCAAAACAATAAATAAGAAAACTAAATAGTAAATCTAAATAAAAGAAATTGATTGGTCGAATCATGTTTATCAGATCTTCATAAATTGTTGGAAAATGAAAACACATGGTTGTCATTATTTTTTTTTTCAAATTACATAGACTTTTGAAGAATAATTTCTTTTTTCAAATTACACAGATTTCAACTTGAAGAATGTGATTGTCGCTATCAATATTAACTATTAAATATTGTAATTTAAGCAACTTTAGTCTTGATGCTCATGAGAATTATACTCTATAAAAGCATTCTTTAAGAATGCTCGCAAAACTCACCATCTAAAAACATTCTTTATGTCTCTGTATTCTTGCAAAAACAAGAACATTAATGAAAGAATAAAAACTGATGAAGTTTAAAGCTGGTGATGAAGACAATGGAGGCTTGTGATATGGGGCTATTTATGGTGATGATGCCAATGGTCGCAGTAATATATGGTGGCGTAGAGAACTGCTAGAATAAGCAGTTGATGATGGTGATTGCAAGCTACTGGAATGGTGGAGGCGGCAGAGAAGATGATCACATGCGGTGGTGTAGAAGGCATACAAAGGATTTAATTTTGAATTGCATAAATTAATGGATATTAAATTGATGAGAATGAATTAACTTTCCTAAACTATAGGATTTTAAATATGGTTATCTAATTAATTGGTCAATGAAGTAGAGTTGGCAATGGGTTGACCTAGGTTGGGTTCGGGTGCAACCCATTTATTAAATGGGTTGAAGATTTTAACCCAACCAAACTTTTTATTTAAATGGGTAGATATTTCTAAACCAACCCAACCTTTCAGATAAATGGGTTGTCACCGGGTTGACCCATTTATGTAGTTCTCAACCCAACCTATTAAATAAATAGGAAAACATGAGTTAGCATGCCCTAGAGCTATCAGCATCTCAGTATCACATAAAAACAATTAGAAAATAAGACCCAACTGGTCAACATGCACACACAATGGCGTAAGTAATATAGTAAGAATACTCACCTGAACAAAGATCATAAATCCTCTACTCAAAGTCTCATAGAATCAGCAACACGAATATCCTAAACCAAACACATGCTAAACCTTAGACTACAACTTAACACCCCTCAAAGTTTGACAAAAAGTCAAACAGTTCAAAAGTCAATGGTCAAAGTCAAGGCCAGTTGATAGCTACGTTTCGACTACCTATTGGTCATATTGTGTCAACTTCTCGACAAAACAGTCTGGTAACCACCAGCCGCTACGTTGTGGCGAGTAGACGACCACGTCATGGAAACTAGGTTTTCACAGCCTAATGGATTAAGCTCCCAATCTATTAAGCCACTCATTCATATTTTCCTCACGACTTTCTTACTTCTATTCCAACATAAAAATCATAGCTTTATAGACATGCATGTCCAATGCATGTATAAAACTCATTATGGATCAAAATGGTGAAATGATACCAATATCTCATGAATAGAACTCATTACATAATCAAACATCAAATCCAAAAGATATTGAGACCAAAGGACCAAGGAGAGCCATATGGATGCAGACTTTATCTCATATAACCAACTGAAACTTGAAGATGAGCTAAGAAATGTAATAAATCCTAGATCTATGAATAGAGAGCCAAAAAGGTGGAAGCTTTATACCTTCCCAATCTTTATAAGATTTAGGAAATGCAAGATTTGGAGTGATACATTCTTCCAACTAGCAAGCACACCTTCTCATTCTTCTTCAAGGGCTAAGAACACCACCCTAAGCATCATAATGTTAAAATGGAGGCTAGGATTTCTTGGAGGGTGAAAAAGGAGAGATGGAGACTGAGGGTGTGCAAACCTTATCCCTCACTTCACTTAAATAGGGGCATAAAACCAAGAATTAGGGTTAAACCTTCAGGAAGCCGCCACGTTGTGACCATAAGCTTGTTACAATGTGGCACACGAAACTGATGCACGCTTATACAACTATTGCCACGTCGTGGTAACCCATGTCCCATGTCGTGGCATAGGGGTTTTCCCAAAAACCCCATATTTGATCCCATTAAGTCTTTAGTTGATCCAATATGGAAAACTGGTGTACACAATTTTTTCTTAAACAAACAATCATGCAATACACATTCACATCCTAAATGAGATAAAGTATTCAAAAAACAGTCCCAAGATGGGGACAACATGAAATTAATTTCTAAATCAATTTCAGGCGGAATTAGGGTTAAGCCTTCAGTCGGCCGCCACGTTGTGACCATAATCTTGTTACGACATAACGCACAAAATTGATGCACACTTATACAACTATTTCCACGTCGTGGTAACCCATGTCCCATGTCGTGGCATAGGGGTTTTCCCCAAAACCCCATATTTGATCTTATTAAGTCCTTAGTTGATCCAATATGGAAAACAGGTGTTACATAATTTTTTCTTAAACAAACAATCATGCAATACACATTCATATCCTATATGAGATAAAGTATTCAAAAAGCTGTCCCAAGACAAGGACAACCTGACATTAATTTCTAAATCAATTTCAGGCGGGTATTTCTAAGCTCTCGATGATTATAAAGAAGAGACTTAAACTTAAAATCGATGATTCAACATGTTTTAATAAGAAAATCAAATTAAGCGGTACATTATTTAAACCATAATATTATATAATATAATACTAAAAGTATGATGTTATGATAGAAAATAAACAAAAGTATGATGTTATAATCAACAAAAGATAATACTTTTGTTAAGTATAATATTATACTTTTGTTTATTTTCTATCATAACATCGTACTTTTAATATTATATTACATAATATTATGATTTAAATAATGTACAGTTTAATTTTATTTTCTAATTAGTTTAATACTTTTATTAATTAAAGTCATACCTTTGCAAACAGTTAGATTTTCTTTAGTAGCAAAGTACTTTTCTAATTTTCACTTATTTATTTATTTTTTATTTTTTTTATTTTAAATCTTCCTCTTTCTTAAAGCATTAAGCACTTATCAATGTACCATTTTTTTCATTTCATATTCAGTTATATCATTGTACTTTTCTTAAAGTTTGATGTTATTACTAAGCACCTATTAATGTAACACTTTTTTCATTTCATATTCAATTATAACATTCTACTTTTCTTAAAGTATGATATACATTTTGGACATCCAATTCTGGTTTTAGCAATTAAGCATTTAATTCGATCAAAAAATCAAACAAATTAAGCACTTCATTTTAGCACTTCTAAAACATCCCAAAACACAGTCTGAAAATTTCGTTTAATTTAGTAATAAAAACCATAATCGATAAACCTCATATAAAAATCATAAGCTGTGTATCTCAAAATATTATAACAATTGTCAAGTATATCAAAATATTAGAGTCTAACTCCTAGGCTAAACTGTGGTGTGTGCCATGCCATCATCCCGAGCCCTTCCCTTTTCTAGCTGAAGTACCTGAAACCAAAACTGAAATTGTAAGCACAAAGCTTAGTAAGCTCCCCCAAACTACCATATACCATAAAATAACATATAAGCACATACTGGGCCTTGCCCACTACAACGGACCGAAGTCCGGAACTAACTAGGGCCTCGCCCATTGCATCGGACCGAAGTCCGGAACTAACTAGAGCCTTGCCCATTGCACCGGACGAAAGTTCGGAACTGCATCGGACCGAAGTTCGGTGAAACGACCCAAAAACACGACCCAAAAGTTTTCGTTTTTCCATATAATCAAACCATAATATAAGTATCATAACAGAAAACATACGCGATGTATTCCCAAAACATAATAAAATATTGTGCGGAAAACTGTATCATACTACATCAATCCAAAACATCAAGAGACATCCCCAGGATAAAAGCTATGCTGCGGTGTGTGCGATGCTGTCACCCCGAGCTCTTCCCTTTGCTTGCAGAAGTACCTGAAACCAAAACTGAAACTGTAAGCACGAAGCTTAGTGAGCTCCCCAAAACTACCACATACCATACAATAACATATAAACACATATTGGGCCTTGCCCACTGCATCGGGCCGAAGCCCGGAAACTGCATCGGACCGAGTCCGGAACTGACTGGGACCTTGTCCCCTGCATCGGACCGAAGTACGGAACTAACTGCATCGGACCGAAGTCCGGAACTGACTGGGACCTTGTCCCCTGCATCGGACCGAAGTCCGGAACTAACTACATCGGACCGAAGCCCGGAACTGACTGGGACCTTGTCCCCTGCATCGGACCGAAGTCCGGAACTAACTGCATCGGACCGAAGTCCGGAACTGACTGATTGAACATGGCATCGCATAACACATCAAATAGCTTAACACATATACGACATGCTACATCGGGCCGTGGCCCAGAACACATAATACTTAACACATAAAACATAGCACACAAATCTTGTTCGAACCACGAAGGCATCGAACATACCTACTACTGCATCGGACCTAAATCCGGAAACTACTGCTAACTGAACGGGCCGGCATTGTGGCCTTAGACCCGTTCCTACTGGAAGGAAACTCACCTCGTAAGCTGGCTGCTGAGTGTGTGGCTCGGAGAGCTAACGGCGGCTGCTCCTGAATCTCCTCGGCTACAAGTCCATAAACACACTCAATCAAATACTAAACACTGCGCTTGGGGTAAAATGACTCTTTTACCCCCGGCCAAGTCAATTATCTTTTGGGCTGACTCGCCGAGTTGGGCCACCCAACTCGCCGAGTCCCACTCTTACTTTTCACTCTTCCTCATTGCTACTCGTCGAGTCTGGCATCGACTCGACGAGTACCCTCTTGATCCAAGAACTCAGACAATCTTCATCCGACTCGCCGAGTCGGATGAACAGACTCGACGAGTTGTTCTTGATCCCAAGAAGATTGCCTTGGACTCGCCGAGTTGTATGAACAAACTCGTCGAGTCCCTCCATCACTGAGTCTACTCTCAACTCGCTGAGTCCACTTCCTGAATCACCTCGCCACTCGCCACTGATAAAACTGAAGGACTCGGGACTCGCGACCCGACTCGTCGAGTCGTTCTTCCGACTCGCCTAGTCGCCGCCATGCAACTGATTTTTACTTGATTTTGTTTGAATCCAAAGCATACAATTGATAGATCTGAGTCCAATAAGCTGTTTTACCACGTAAAGTTTCCAACTTTACGTGCACAACCTCATGAATAAGGGAAATAAGGCTAAAAGATGCATAAAATGGGTAGATCTATGGTTATCATGCAATATAACTCCAAAAAGACAGTAGATCTGGGCTCTACAACACCCCAACATTCAGATCCATAGATATATCGACTCAATAAGACGTTCATGCAAGTGTAAGGCTTGAAACAAGCACCAACTAGCTCTTAGGAGAGCCCTAATGGAAGTTTAAAGCATATAATAAGATGGAACTCCGAAAATACCTCAATAAACTCTGATTTGGCCTTGGATCTTTGCACTACAACCCTTCTCCTTGCTTCTTGCTTCTTCTCCTTCTTCACACCTTCACAAAGAGGGCACCAAAACACATATAAGCTCTTCAATGGAGGTTTGGGGCTCTATCACTGAGTTCTCAGGGTGAGGGAGGCGAGAATGGGGGCTATAAGGTGGTATAAATAGTGGTCAACCCGGGGATATTAGGGTTTCACCCAGACAGATGGACTCGCCGAGTCGGGGATATGGACTCGTCGAGTCCCTGGCTCACGCGTGCCCTCAGACGCGACCCTACTCGGCGAGTCAGGCTAGAACTCGCTGAGTCCCTCTTGAAAAACTCACTATAATTACCAATAAATCAACATACCGGGAACGGGTCGTTACAATTCTCCCCCACTTGTTTCAGACTTCGTCCTCGAAGTCTGCTACGGCTGGATCTGCAAATATCTCCAGGTAGTGCGCTCTCATCTCCTCCTCAGCCTCCCACGTCCATTCAGACCCCTTCCGGTGCTGCCACCACACCTTTACTAGCTGAATTACCTTGTTCCTCAAGGTCTTGGTCTTCCGTTCCAGAATCGCGACCGGCTTCTCGATATAATTTAGGCCGCTATCAACCTGAATGTCCTCTAAGGGAACGACTGTTGTCTCATCCACCAAACACTTCCTCAACTGCGACACGTGGAAGGTGTTGTGTATCAGACTAAGCTCCTCAGGAAGATCTAACCGATAAGCAACCTGACCCACCCGGGCCGAAACCCTGAAGGGACCAATAAATCTGGGGCCCAATTTGCCCCTCTTCCGGAACCTGATGACACCTTTCCAAGGTGAGACTTTCAGAAGAACCATACCTCCCACCTGGAACTCCAAGTCCGAACGCCTCCTGTCGGCGTAGCTCTTCTGCCGACTCTGCGCAGTCTGCAGCCTACTACGGACCTGCTCGATCAATTCCGTCGTCTTGAGCACCACTTCGGTGCTCCCTATGACTCGCTGACCGACCTCGCCCCAACAAATCGGGGTCCTGCACTTCCTGCCGTATAACATCTCAAAAGGAGGTCGATCAATGCTCGCATGATAACTGTTGTTATACGAGAATTCCGCTAATGGAAGATACGTATCCCAACTGCCCCCAAAATCTAGAACACATGCCCTAAGCATGTCCTCGAGAGTCTGAATCGTCCTCTCGCTCTGCCCGTCAGTCTGAGGATGAAAAGCGGTGCTGAAATGGAGACGAGTACCCATCTCGTCGTGGAATCGCTTCCAAAATCTGGACGTGAAACGAACATCTCGGTCCGATACCACCGATACCGGCACTCCATGACGTGCCACAATCTCTCGCACATAGATATCGGCTAACTTTTCCGCCGATATACTCTCCTGAATCGGAATAAAATGGGCACTCTTCGTCAATCGATCCACTACTACCCATATCGAGTCCACCCCGCGTGCGGTCCTAGGGAGTTTGGTGACAAAATCCATGGTGATGTCCTCCCATTTCCACACGGGAATGTCTAATGGCTGCATCTTGCCGTGAGGTCTTTGGTGCTCCGCCTTGACCTTCCGACAGGTCAAACATCTCTCCACATACCAAGCGACATCTCGCTTCATGCAGGGCCACCAATAATCAGATCGAAGATCTCGATACATCTTTGTCGCTCCTGGGTGGATAGAAAACCGAGACTTATGAGCCTCGTCCATCAATACTTGCCGTACCCCACCCCAGTACGGTACCCATATCCTACCATGAAGTGTCAACAAACCCCGACTGTCGTAATCAAATGAAGCTACTCGGCCCACTATCCTCTCACACTTCTGCCTCTCCTCCTTGAGGCCCTCCATCTGAGCCTCCTTGATCCGCTCCAACAACGGAGTGATCACTATCATCCTCATACACAGATCTCTGATAGGGGCCGTCGACACCTTGCGGCTCAGGGCGTCGGCCACCACATTGGCCTTCCCTGGATGATAAAGGATCTCACAGTCATAGTCCTTCAGCACGTCTAACCATCTCCTCTGTCTCATGTTCAAACTCGGCTGATCCATAAGATATCGCAAACTCTTGTGATCCATGTAAATAGTACAGCGGACCCTATAAAGGTAATGTCTCCAAATCTTGAGGGCAAACACAACTGCCCCCAGCTCCAAATCGTGGGTAGGATAATTAGCCTCGTGAGGCTTCAACTGTCTCGAGGCATAAGCTACTACATGGCCTCGCTGCATCAATACTGCTCCCATACCTGTGATCGAAGCATCACAATAGACTGCGAAATCCTCTACTCCCTCTGGCAAGGTAAGGATCGGAGCCTCGCACAATCTCTGCCTGAGAGTCTCGAACGCCGCCTGCTTCTCAGGCCCCCAACGAAAAACCACCGACTTCTTGGTTAGTCGGGTGAGCGGCACTGCTATCTTGGAGAAGTCCTGAATAAATCTCCGATAATACCCTGCCAACCCCAGGAAGCTCCGAATCTCAGATGGAGACCTCGGGACCTCCCACTGCATCACGGCCTCAATCTTGGCCGGATCTACCAAAATACCCTCCTGGTTGACGAGATGACCAAGAAACTGCACCTCGCGCAACCAGAACTCACACTTGGAGAACTTTGCGAAAAGTCTCTCCCTCCTCAAAGTCTAAAACACCTCCCGCAGGTGCTCCTCGTGCTGTCCCTGTGTCTTGGAATACACCAAGATGTCATCTATAAACACAATCACCGACCGATCCAGCATCGGTCTGCACACGCGGTTCATGAGATCCATGAACGCGGCTGGGGCATTGGTGAGCCCAAATGGCATCACCACGAACTCATAATGACCATACCGGGTCCTGAAAGCAGTCTTCTGTACATCCTCATCTCTAACCCTCATCTGATGATAACCGGAGCGTAGATCGATCTTGGAGAACCAAGACGCTCCCTGAAGCTGATCAAACAAGTCATCTATCCTCGGAAGTGGGTAACGGTTCTTCACCGTTACTTTGTTCAACTCCCGATAATCAATGCACATACGATGCGACCCATCCTTCTTCCTCACAAATAAGATCGACGCTCCCCAAGGCGAACTGCTCGGCCGAATGAAACCCTTGTCTAACAGCTCCTGAAGCTGTGTAGACAACTCCTGCATCTCAGGGGGAGCAAGTCGATACGGTGCTTTGGCTATCGGAGCCGCACCAGGAACTAGGTCGATCCTGAACTCAACCTGCCTCTCTGGAGGTATCCCTGGCAAATCCTCGGGAAACACATCCGGGTAGTCACGAACAACAGGAACATCATCAATCGCCGTCTTGCCCTTCTCCCGGGCATCCAAGACGTAAGCTACAAAACCGACGCAACCCTGCTGAACATAGCGCCTCGCCCTCGCGACGGAACAAAAGATCGGTCCTCGCTGGGGCCTCTCGCCCTGAATCACTATCTCTCCCCCACTGGGAGTGCGAACCCTCACTAGCTGTAGCTCACAATCAATCACCGCCCCATTGGGGCTCAGCCAATCCATGCCCACAATAACTTTATTCCCACGCAGGGGAATAGGAACCAGGTCCACTGAAAACTACTCACCAAATATCTGAAGGGAACACCCTCTATGTACTCTGCCGACCCTCACGGTCCTATCATCTGCTATCTCAACCTCTAGTGGACAATCCAGCTCCCCTGGAGCTCTGCTGAATCTCTTGCTAAGCGCAAGCGATACAAATGATCGGGTAGCCCCCGAATCGAACAATACCAAAGCAGGGATGCCGTTCACCGAGAACGACCCTAAATAAAACATATCATCAAGTAATATTCCAACGATATAATATCAATTAAAGATGAAGGAAAGATTCATACCCGTCACCACATCAGGAGTCGCTCGCGCCTCCTCTGCTGTCATCTGAAATGCCCTGCTCTTCGCCACCGGCGCATCAGCTCGACCCTGCCGGCCATCCGTAATCCTCAGGGTGGCAGGGGCAGGTGCAACCACCTTCCCTGCTGCAGCTAAATTGGGACACTGGGACCTTTTATGTCCCCTCTGATTGCACTGAAAGCAAATCAGATCTGATGCTGTAACCGTAGTAGCAGGGGCCGTACAATCCCTACTCAAATGCCCAGTCCGACCGCACTTGAAGCAGCCGGAACTCCCTGCCTTGCACGCCCCCTCGTGCAACCTCCCACACTTGCCACACCGACCGTGGCTCTGCTGACCCCTGGACCTGTGATCTGAAACCTTGGGCTTTTTGCCCACACTGCCTAAACCCGAAACCGCCTCCGGTTTCCTCTTCTTCTCCATCTCGAGATCAATCTCCCTTTCCCTGGCTCTAGCAATCATGTCGTCCAGCGTTTTACAACTGGACCGGCTCACAAACATGCGAATGTCACTCCGCAGCATCTCATGATACCGGGTCTTCTTCATCTCCTCATCGGCTGCATACTGAGGAACAAGAAGGGCCCTCTCCCTGAACTTGGCGGTGATCTCCGCCACTGTCTCGGTAGTCTGGGTAAGATCCTGGAACTCCCTAGCTAACTGTTGCACCTAGATGACCGGTGCAAACTCCGCTCTGAACCTGGTAGAGAAATCAGCCCAGGTCATGGAATCCAGTGCCGCATCATCCCCGATGGCATGTCCGACCTCCTCCCACCAGTCTCGTGCCCTGTCCTTCAGAAGACAGGACGCCAATCTGACCTTGTCCCCCTCGGGACATCTGCTAGTGCGGAATGCGTTGGCCACATCCGCCAACCACCTGGTACTCGCTATGGGGTCCCGTGCCCCATGATAGTCTGGAGCCCCGCATGCCCGGAACTCCCTGAACGTAAGTGTGCGCGACCCCATCACGGCCGCCATCTCAGCACGGAAAGTACTCAATCTCTCATCCATCAGCTCTAAAATACCCTCCTTGATCGAACCGAAGATCACAGGAGTCTGCTCTAGTATGATGCGGGTAACCTCAGAAGAAAGGAACTCCCTAGTCTGCTCATCCATCTGCCCGGCCTCCGGGCCTGATCCCGATCCTGATCCCCCTCCGGCATCTGAACTGCCGGCTGCTGGCCTCGGACGCAAAACTACCATTCTGAAACATATCATAACAACATCAGAACACTGAAATATCTCAAGGGACCATGATACTACTACTAGCTTCCTGGTCTTGTCTTGGCCTTCCTTAATTCGAGTACGGATCCTCTGCTTTCAGTAGTATGGGCCCCTACTACCTTCCACATCTATCCGTACTTTCCTCAAGAACTGCCTTGACTCCACCAAGTCACTTCTACTACTGCCATTCTCTGCTACTCTCATCCTAGGCTTGCCCTAGGGAAACTTCAAGCTCAACACGACTGGTCCTCAGCTGCTGTAGGTCTCCTCATAATGCCAGTTAGCCACCACCTAAACACCATCACATGTGATGAGGATCATATAATCCTTCAAGTAAAAGATCCGTCCCTACAACGGTTGGACTCAAACAAGAGCTGCGTAGTAGAGCCAGTTCCAGCACTCTGGGATTATTCAAACCTGATCACATGTGGTGTGACGTGTTCACCTAATGGCTAACTCCCACTACTCAGAACCCCACTAAGCACGAAGCAAGCAGCATTCGGACACGGGAAATAGACTCAGGCAAAACTATTCTTATAACAAGAAACTGCACTAGCATAGGATGCTAAGCTCATACTATCAGGCATAACCTAAACAGGCTATCCTACTGCTGTCTACTCAATTCTAGCATGCAATACTCATAAAGCTGTAACACATAAGCAGGCACATAAGGCATTCTCCTAGATCCTTAGCCCTATACTAGCATGCTGTTCTACTGAAACTGAAACTGAACAAATAACTTGTATGGGTAATTTGGGAGTACTTACTTGAGCTCGGCTGACCGCATGCACACACCTCTATCTTGTTAAAAACAATTCTTTCTTTCCAAGTGCTTTCAAAATTCTTTTTGTAAAACATTTTTATTTTACTAAAATCTTTTATTTCCCTTAGTTTGAGTTCAGATACACCCGGAAGTGTATCCGAATCCCTCAAACCAGGGCTCTGATACCAACTTGAAACGACCCAAAAACACGACCCAAAAATTTTCGTTTTTCCATATAATCAAACCATAATATAAGTATCATAACAGAAAACATACGCGATGTATTCCCAAAACATAATAAAATATTGTGCGGAAAACTGTATCATACTACATCAATCCAAAACATCAAGAGACATCCCCAGGATAAAAGCTATGCTGCGGTGTGTGCGATGCTGTCACCCCGAGCTCTTCCCTTTGCTTGCAGAAGTACCTGAAACCAAAACTGAAACTGTAAGCACGAAGCTTAGTGAGCTCCCCAAAACTACCACATACCATACAATAACATATAAACACATATTGGGCCTTGCCCACTGCATCGGGCCGAAGCCCGGAAACTGCATCGGACCGAGTCCGGAACTGACTGGGACCTTGTCCCCTGCATCGGACCGAAGTACGGAACTAACTGCATCAGACCGAAGTCCGGAACTGACTGGGACCTTGTCCCCTGCATCGGACCGAAGTCCGGAACTAACTGCATCGGACCGAAGCCCGGAACTGACTGGGACCTTGTCCCCTGCATCGGACCGAAGTCCGGAACTAACTGCATCGGACCGAAGTCCGGAACTGACTGACTGAACATGGCATCGCATAACACATCAAATAGCATAACACATATACGACATGCTACATCGGGCCGTGGCCCGGAACACATAATACTTAACACATAAAACATAGCACACAAATCCTGTTCGAACCACGAAGGCATCGAACATACCTACTACTGCATCGGACCTAAATCCGGAAACTACTGATAACTGAACGGGCCGGCATTGTGGCCTTAGACCCGTTCCTACTGGAAGGAAACTCACCTCGTAAGCTGGCTGCTGAGTGTGTGGCTCGGAGAGCTAACGGCGGCTGCTCCTGAATTTCCTCGGCTACAAGTCCATAAACACACTCAATCAAATACTAAACACTGCGCTTGGGGTAAAATGACTCTTTTACCCCCGGCCAAGTCAATTATCTTTTGGGCTGACTCGCCGAGTTGGGCCACCCAACTCGCCGAGTCCCACTCTTACTTTTCACTCTTCCTCACTGCTACTCGTCGAGTCTGGCATCGACTCGACGAGTACCCTCTTGATCCAAGAACTCAGACAATCTTCATCCGACTCGCCGAGTCGGATGAACAGACTCGACGAGTTGTTCTTGATCCCAAGAAGATTGCCTTGGACTTGCCGAGTTGTATGAACAAACTCGTCGAGTCCCTCCATCACTGAGTCTACTCTCAACTCGCTGAGTCCACTTCCTGAATCACCTCGCCACTCGACACTGATAAAACTGAAGGACTCGGGACTCGCGCCCCGACTCGTCGAGTCGTTCTTCCGACTCGCCGAGTCGCCGCCATGCAACTGATTTTTACTTGATTTTGTTTGAATCCAAAGCATACAATTGATAGATCTGAGTCCAATAAGCTGTTTTACCACGTAAAGTTTCCAACTTTACGTGCACAACCTCATGAATAAGGGAAATAAGGCTAAAAGATGCATAAAATGGGTAGATCTATGGTTATCATGCAATATAACTCCAAAAAGACAGTAGATCTGGGCTCTACAACACCCCAACATTCAGATCCATAGATATATCGACTCAATAAGACGTTCATGCAAGTGTAAGGCTTGAAACAAGCACCAACTAGCTCTTAGGAGAGCCCTAATGGAAGTTTAAAGCATATAATAAGATGGAACTCCGAAAATACCTCAATAAACTCTGATTTGGCCTTGGATCTTTGCACTACAACCCTTCTCCTTGCTTCTTGCTTCTTCTCCTTCTTCACACCTTCACAAAGAGGGCACCAAAACACATATAAGCTCTTCAATGGAGGTTTGGGGCTCTATCACTGAGTTCTCAGGGTGAGGGAGGCGAGAATGGGGGCTATAAGGTGGTATAAATAGTGGTCAACCCGGGGATATTAGGGTTTCACCCAGATAGATGGACTCGCCGAGTCGGGGATATGGACTCGTCGAGTCCCCGGCTCACGCGTGCCCTCAGACGCGACCCTACTCGGCGAGTCAGGCTAGAACTCGCCGAGTCCCTCTTGAAAAACTCACTATAATTACCAATAAATCAACATACCGGGAACGGGTCGTTACATTCGGAACTAACTAGGGCCTTGCCGTCTGCATCAAACCGAAGTCCGAAAGCTGCATCGGACCAAAGTCCGTAACTAACTAGGGCCTTGCCCTCTACATTGGACCGAAGTCCGGAAACTGCATCGGACCGAAGTCCAGAAACTAACTGAACATAGCATAGCATAAACATAACTACCACCATAAACACATATACTGCATATTGCAGCAGACCAAAGTCCGGAACACATAACACAAAGACATGCTTGAATCACAAAGACATCAAGCACACTGAACTACTGCATCGGAACGAAGTCTGGAACTACTACTAAATAAGCGGGCCGACATTGTGGCCGTAGACCCGTTCCTACTGGAAGGAAAACTCATCTCATACTGCTGAAGTCCTACTGACAAACCATAGCTGCTGGATGACAGATTCCCGATCAGTCAATATCAAAATAACACCCAATTAATAATTGGGTTCCAATACATAACCATAAGTCCATGCTTAGGGGTAAAAGACTACACTACCCCTAACTTGTCTTGATTCAAGCCCAAGGCCCAATCCAAAGGCCCAAAAGTCCAACTATGGCTCAAAGCCCAACATATGGCCCAATTTTCCAAATTGGGCCCAAACTTTACAAGGTCTTACCATACGGCCCAACCATTTAGTCCAGTCCAACATTCAACATTCTAATAGCCCAATATCACATAATCATATAGGCCCAAACTATGGCCCATCTATGGCCTAATTTTCCAAATTGGGCCCAACTCCTTATATGGGCCTCACCTCAAAGCCCATTAATTATTCTAGTCCATTTGCTTGATCTTGGATGGTCCATTAATAACCCAATAATTAAGGCCCAAAAGAAAGGCCCAACATTAAACCCTAGTGAAATAGGGTTTCTCATTAAATGATGATTAGGGTTAAGTTTCCTACTTAACCCATTAAGGACTTAATCCACTAAGGACTTAATCCATTAAGTCTAATATTTCTTAGATTAATCTTTGCTAATGATTATTAATTATTAATTTAAGTTCATTGAACAATTCTCATGCGGTCCCGATAATCCCAAATTATGGTTTTATGGCTATAGGGTTTTCCAAACCCTAATTAGGGTTTCCAACCCATATTAGCCCAATAGGCCCAATAACTAGATCCTTAAGCCCATTAGGGTTTTCCTTAGGTCAAATAGGCTCTATTAGACCCATTTGGGTTTTCACTAAGCCCATTAGGTTTCAATGGGCTTGTTAGGGCTTACAAGGCCCATTAGGGTTTCAAGCACCCTAAACTAATCAAACTCAACGAGGCAAGCACACCGCTACCTGACACGGCGGCCAGTGGTGGCAGGAGGCGACAGCCACCACCCTACGATGGTGGTTTTGAAATTTCTATTATTATTTCGACATGATTACAAATTACAATGAAAAATCTCCAAACACACGCGCACACACACACACACACTCACTAATATAAGCACACACGCTCACACACAAAACACACACTCACACACATAGCCACCCTTCACGGTGGCTGGTGGCGGCGACAGGGGCGACAATAAGGTAATGGCCACCATGGTGGGCTGCCATGGTGGTTTCCATGCTTTCTGGTCGACAGAGAACACGCATGCAAAAATTCAAACACCAGCTAAGCGCTAGAAACACCTACCATTAAAGCCACCCTCGTGGCGACGCATGGCAGTCGAAGGGAAAGCGTCGACTGCAACCGATGCTCGGAGTGACGGCGCTCAACATCTCTAATGACATCGACGACCAAGGCTGAAGGCGAAACAGGGGGAGGAGAAGAGAGGGAACGTCCGAGAGCGACAACGACTCAACCCCGATGTCCACAAGCAACGTTCATCTTCAACGAGGTGAACGCACGGTGGTTCTCGGCTAGGACGTTGGCGGTGGAGCAACTATTCACAACGAGAACCTTCGTCGGCGGCCATAATCCGTCGTGCATAGCGACGAACACAGGGCGGTTCACCTGAGGAGAGTAGCGACAGTCGTCTGCCGGCTTCTTTGTGTTGCACTTCGTCGCTAGCAGCAGCTTCGCCGATCATGTGGTTGCGGAGGACTCCAACTTCAATGACAAGGAGGCAGTTGGCGATGGTGCTCCGGTGAACTTGGAAGACGATATATATGGCGGCTGGAGAGAGAGATAGAGTGAGGGTGGCGGCCGAATGAACCATCTAGGGTTAGGGTTTGGCTGGTGGTGACGTTTTATAGCCGGCTCCACAAAAGATTGCCATAATGTCAAGATCGACCCTCCCTTTCTCTTTTCTTTCAAAGTAAATCCAAAAATTACCTTCTAACCCTGCCCTCTAAAATTCTTCTCAAATCAAGCCCAAACTTACGCTTTAGCCCCTGACCCATAAAATCTTTTCAACTTTAATCTCATCTTTACCAAACAGCCCCTTAACCTCTAAAATCTTTTCAAAAGAAGTCCCATAAATTACCATTTAGTCCCCGCCTTCTAAAATACTTACAATACTAATGTGGAACTTACACTTTTTAACCCCCAATCTCTTAAAGTGTGACAATTAGCTCCTCAAGCTAAACCTTTGAAATATAATTATTTATTTTAGGGCTACTATTCATTCATTAATTTATTTATTTATCTAATAAATAAACAGGGTGTTACAACTTCGTTCTAATTTAAGCAATCAAGCACTTAACTATAGACAAACAATACCACTTTCATACAATCATACATTACATCTAAACACAAAATCAAATACATTATACCTAAAATTAGTGAACCTTAATCAGAAAACATGAGCAAAATCAGACTTAGATTAGCAAAATCAGCTAGATACAACCAAAATCAGTTTCATACAACCCAAATTAGAAAACAGAAGAAAAAAATTTTAGGACTGAAATTTGACTTACCTTGGGTGAGGAAAAGTCGACGGTGGCCAGTGATTGTGATGATGGCAGGTTTGATAGTGATGGCTAGCCCCTCAAAACCCCCAAATCTTTCTATAAAATTACACCCAAAATCCTCAAAAACCTACCTAAAACATTAGAAATCATCAAAAAAAAAATGGAGGAATGAAGAAATTACCGGTTAAAAACCGGCCGTATTCGTCAAAGTTATGATTATGTCGAGAGAGAATATGGCTCTCAAGAGGCGACTGTGAATGGGGTCGATTAGGGTAGTAAAAAATATGAAACCCTATACCGACGACATGTCATCGTCGGTATAGAGTAAATAAACACGACGTTGTGTAGTATTTTTTATCGTAATTTAAAAAAATAAAAATAATAAACCTATTCTAATGACATGTCTTCAACATACATTTCACACGGATTGAGACCTACCTGTATACGTCGGTGGGTGGTATAGAGGTCAAAAAAACGATATCGTTGTATTTTATCTTCAACATTACAATTAAAAAATAGAAATTATTTTTATTTTTTTTCTATACTAACAACTTGTCTTCGGAATAGATTTTAAGAAAAGCAGGATTTTTTATTACTTTCGCGCCCTACCTACCCGACGACTTGTCAAGAAATTGGTCAACATGGCATTTGGTCAACTTTGACAAAATGTGGTATGTATATCCCTGACTTTTACACACGACACACATCGTCGGCATAGATGTTTGCATAGGTGTGGATTCTTGTAGTGTTTGTGCTATATATGCTAATTAGCTTACGTGGCTTTAAAAAAACTAAAAAAATCCTACATGGCAACGTGCTAAGAGTGCTACTACTTCCTCTAGTCTAAAACGTCATCTTGAAATTAAAAATTCTAAAATCACCGGGAGTCATGTCCAATTATTTAAAAGCAATTACAAGAAATCAAGAACGAGTAGTTAATTTTCCTGATACACAGAAGTTCAATAGGACAACCAGACAAACTCATTGAAACTACCAGACTAGCGGTAAACAACTCAACAACTCTGGAAGACACACCATGCAAAAGAACTAAAACAAATAAAGCATAGATTTGACATAGCAGAATGAAGACAACAATTGAAATGGTAATGACAGTTTTGGGAGAAAGCATGATGCAAGATCATCAAACAACAGGGACTACAACCAACACCCCCAAACTTAGCGTGGTTTGTTTTCTTGAAATGCCATTTCTGTTATTCCTGAGTACGATTCCCATTCGTTACTACTATATGGGATTAACGGGACACCATAAAGATCAGATTGTTCAACTTCAAGGATTAAGCTTCTAGATTCTTCAGGCGCTTGTTCATGTTGTTGATTCCAAGGATGAGTTGTGAACTTCCTCAAGCCCTCTAGCTCCATTGCCACCTCTTTCATAGTAGGTCTTTCATCTCCTAGTAAGTTAAGGCATCTCTTGACTAGCTCAGCTACTGTTTGTAGCTGCTCAAGAGTCCCTTCTTGTAATAATCGTGGTTCAACAATTTGAAAAAGGCGGTTCTCTTTCATTGACTTGACAAAGTAGGTCGCTAAATTTTTTTCTTCATTGGTTCTAGCTGCACAAATTGGCAATCTCCCAGTTATGAGTTCTGCTAGGACCATGCCAAAGCTATAAACGTCACTCTTGTCGGTTAATTGGCTTGTGTGGAAGTATTCAGGATCCAAGTAACCAAGTGTGCCCTGAACAAGAGTCGTGACTTGATCATGATCTAAAGGGACCAATCTTGAAGCACCAAAATCTGATATTTTTGTGGTGAAGTTTTCATCTAATAATATGTTGGCGGACTTGACATCTCTGTGTATAATAGGCATAGTAGCTTGTGAATGAAGATATGCAAGTGCAGATGCAGCTTCAGCAGCAACTCTCAATCGATTCTCCCATGATAACCAACTCATTCCACCAGGTTTATGATGAATGTGATAGAAAAGCGTGTTATTGGATATGAACTCATAAACTAGTATTGGTACCTCCTCTTCCAAACAACAGCCTAACAACTTAACCACATTTCGATGGATAACTTGTGAAAGGATCCAGATTTCATTGATGAATTGCTCAGATTGACTCCCATCCACTATTTTAGACTTCTTTATTGCGACAACACGATTATCTGGTAAGAATCCTTTATACACTACACCATAACCACCTCGGCCAACAATTCGCTCCTCAGAATAGTTATCAGTTGCTTTTCGAAGCTGATCTGTGCTAAACATAGTCACAGCGTCATTAGCCCCTGTTGCCTTGAGCTTTTGTTTCATAAACTCACCCCCATTTTGCTCAAAAAACTTTTCTCGTAGCTTTATGAGTTTCCTCTTCCTTACGCCAAGGAAAATCCCACTTATCCCAGAAAATATGGCAAGTAAGCCAAAGACCAGAGCTACATGTGAAAATAAAAGAAAAACAGTTAGTACTCATTGCGATATAATATTAAAATATACATGCATGTGATCAAAAGAACCAGAAGGAAATTTAAAAGATAATATGGCTTCAGAAGGAACTGTAGAACGTATAGAAAAGGCTCAATGTTTAATTATGGGGTTTAGTTTTGTACTCATAAATTACACCACTCGTTTGGGTATACGCCTTTTGGTGGGTTATGGTTTAGTAAGAAGTTATATACAAGATATTCTGAAATTGTAAAATGGATAATTTAGTAAAGACAAATGGAGCAGTGATTTCTCTTTCAACCTTGATGTTTCAAAAAAAAGAAAAAAAAATACACATACCTAAAGATAATGCAATCACTGGAAACTTTGAAGCTTTACGTTGACACCCATTTTTAGTTTTCCCATCACCCTCGTATCCAACTAAACAAGTACAGGTGTAATCCCCTGGAGTATTATTGCAATTCCCATAACAAGGGTATGTACTATTATCCATGCACTCGTCGATGTCTAACAAATAAAGATATCCACATATATATTAAAAGAGATCAAAAAAAATGTGACATATTCTGCTTTACTAATACTAATTAGGAACATCCATACTCATTTATTATATTTTAATAGATTGATATATTATTATTTTACATTCTATGCAAATCTATATTAATTTTTATACAATACATCAAACTTTATAAATTTCAATGAAATATATTTTTAATAATTGAAAGGTTTCTTTTTTCCTACGATAGATTTCAATAGATTTCAATGACCGTTGAACTTCATATCAATTAGATGCCAACATGGAATCTAACAATGGTTGAGTTTAATCCGCCAAGTCAGCTCATGACATCTATATTCAACTCTCCAATTGAACTATGTATTATAGATATTCTAATAAGAGATGAAATACATACACAATCATTGTTGAGTCTCATCACAAATGAAGAAGAAGATATAGAAAAAATGAACAACAAGAACATTAATAGATAACAATGATTTACAATTTTATGCAAGCTCTATTTACTGCATATATAGTATGCCCGTGTAAAATTAAACAAATTATATGACCTCGTAAAATTTAAGATGGGAGATTAAAAAAAAAAAAAAATCAAGTATTCAAAAAGTAATCAATTAAGATTTGAGAGTAAAATATTACTCGAGAATAAAATCAATATTATTGAACAATATATATTAGCAGGAAACTCAAAATAAACTAGCCCTGTCGAAAATACCTGATACCCGAATTATCCGCCCGATTTTTTCGGACATCGAGTAAATCGGGTCGGGTATATCTGGTATTAGGTAAATTCTTTCGGGTAATTGGGTAACCCGATTTTTTCGGGTCGGGTAAAGGGTATATTTTTTTGGTTTCGGGTATACCCGAATTATTAAAATTATTTATTTATTTATTTATTTTTTTATTTTTAGAGCTTGTACTATATAACAAATATTTGACCACGCTTAAACTAACTATCATTATTGTAAAACATGAATCTATTTATTATGACAATATGACACTAACAATATCAAAAGTAATTGTTTATATATCATCATGTTCTTTAAAACTTAACTGTTTTTTACATTATAGTTTTTAATTTTTTATTGCAACTAACAAACTCATTATCTTGATGAAATTTCAGAACATGGTAAAACATATGGCTATAATTATTTTAAAAATTTTAAACTTTTAAATTAAGATATTTAACGGGGTGTTTGGGATAACTTTTCAGACCAAAAAGTCCTTTTTAGAAAAGACCTTTTTGATTCATATCTTTTTCCAAAAAATGGTTTTAAAATGTATTTGTTTAAACTTTTGAGAGGGGAAAATGAAAAAATGCAAAAGTTGTCAAAAGTCACATAGTGACTTCTTAAAAGCCTTCTTTTTCTTCTTTTTAAAAAGCTATTTTAAAAGATCTTTTTTAATTACCAAACAACTTTTTAAACTTTTGACTTTTTGGAAAAGCCAAAAGTCTCAAAAATCATTTTAAATGCAAAGTCAAACACCCTCTTAAGTATTTGTTTTTTTAACATTTTATTAGATTAGATTAACTTGTTAAAAAATTACTTGATATTTCAGGTATTATTGACTAAAAAATCTCAATGTTCAAAACTTGAGTAACTTCGTTTATGTCTCATTTGTTTATATAAACAAGACTAATAAAGCACAACGTATTTATTTCATTAAATTTATTTTCAGGTGAAATTAAAAAAAAAAATTATATATTTCGGGTAATACCCGAATTACGCAAACCCGACTCGATACACAAATTACCCAAACCCGAATTACTCGAATTTAGTTTGGATATGGTAACGAGTATTTTTTCTAACACGAGAAACCCGAATTATCCGAAACCCGAAAAAATTATCCGATCAACACCCCTAAAAGAAACCATTTAATAAAATCTAAGTTGTTGGTAATATATATTTTTTTAAGTGCTAGTTAGTAGTTAAAGTTAAATTCACCGGAGAGTTAATCCGCCTACGGTCGGATTTGAACCCGAGGCCTCCAAAGAGACTTCCACCTCAACAAAATAGGTTAGTCCACATTCGCAATTTTTTGCAATGGATGATTCTATATTATTGGTATTATATTATGAAGATCTTTGACGAAAAATTTTAAGACAAAGTTAGATATTTTTCTAGCTACCATTTGCAAACTTATTGTAGAATGATGAAGAAAAGTAAAAATAAATAAATAAATATATAAACATGTTATTCATGTTCTATTTACTGGAATTGATTCTGTTTTAAAATTGAAACTGACCTTCGCAGCCGGGTTCAAGATAAGGATTGCCCTGGTAACCTTCCTTGCAGCTGCAGTGATACCCACTAATACTGACATTCTTACGGAGGCTATTTCCCTTGCATACCGTAGGCTCTAAGATATTCGGGTTGTCTCTAATTTCCCAATCCAGAACCCTGCGGACATTGGACCTTGTCTTTATATAAAACTCTGTAGCATTAGACATATCACGAGCACCACCAAACTTAAAGCTCTCTTCCTCACCAAGAAATGCAAAACCGCAACGATTTGAGGACACCACACTGCCATGGTTATTGAAAGAGCCAAGTGTAATATTGAAATATTGGAGACCCTGTGGTATTGATGTCTGACAACACCCACTTCCTGAGCATGTCCCATTATCAGGCACACGACTTGGGTTGTTACATATCCCCATGCAGCCGCTAGCATAGTCGGATCCTGGTGGCCCTCTTATCCATGCATAATCATCGCATCCGATGAGAGTGAACTTGTTCTTCTGGGAAAATGTGAGGGGGAACCTCTCTGGAATGTCAGTCCAGGAAGTTCTATTCTCACTTATATTCCCATAACTGTCGTAGCATCTGAAGGCAATTGAAACGGAAATTCTCATCTCTGTGTCTGAAATATTGTAGACCTTGAGGTTCCCCCTCCCAATAAAAAGCTCTGGAGCTTTTGAAGTCAAGTTGCAGGTCAGCTCAAATGTATCTTCTAAGGCACAGTTTTGCGTTATGTTGCGTCCCGGCATTACTACGTAGTTGATGCCAAAAGGGTATGGAACTGTCACTTCCCCACATTTTGTTAGGCAACCTGGCTTTGCTATAGCTGTAGCACCTACAAAATTGCCCTCAGGTAATGGCGACATCCAGGTTAGAACAAGGATGAAAAGAAGAAGCATGTTTTCTTGTAAGTTTATGAAATTGCAATATTTTGTTTATTATAATAGATACTCGTCTTGTTATATAGTTTTTAAACATTCCTCTACTTATTTTATTATTTATTAAAAATATATTTATATTATAGTTTGAAACATTCTTCCAGTTATTTGATTTTTATATTTTGAAACATTCTTCTACGTATTTTTATCATTATTGAAAGGGAAAATATATTGAGACTAGTTGACCATTGACTTTTATTGTAAGGCTAATATTTAAACGAATGGCTCACCGTTAACCACAAAAGAATTTATAACGAACGGCTTAGGAAACCACCAACGATTTTCCATCGGTATCTGCATTAAATTTCTAGCCAACCATGACTAAAGTTTTTCTTGTGAATTTGTCGTTGAATGAGAAGACCATAAGGAGTGGTCTATAAAGATATTATTTAAAAACATTTTAAAAATTGATTAGGGTTGTCTAAATGGTAAAATAGGATGTCTTTTTAATCAACCTCTATTTAAAAGTATCCCTATTTAAAAGTATGAGCTTTGTTGTATTTTCACTATGTCATACTAGCTAACCTTAAGTAGAAAATACCTACAATTCCATACATCTATATATGTTTATTTTTTATTTATTTTAATTAAATAATCTTTAATAAAATACAACATTTTCTAAAACAAAATAATTTTTTCATTAAAAAAAAAAATTACATTACTAAAAAGGAAAATATAAAAATTACATTAAAAAACTAAAAAATATGAAGAAAAACATTATGCTAAAATTAAAAATTATATTAAAATGTAAAACTTATACTCCTCATACTTATGTTTCATTTTGCGTTGGAGCTTGTTAAAAACCTAAATTTGATCGGATAGAAGATCCGTATGGGAAACATGTTTATAATTTTAAAGTCGTAAATTATTTGTTTCTCCTCTCATGCGAGTGGAAGTTTTTAAATCTATCTTTTTTTGAAAAAAAAAAAAAGATGATTGTCAAGCTTTTGTGAAAGCACATGCACGGCATCTGTTTCAACGGCACTTTTTTCCTTTGCCCATGTGTTGATGGTGATGTTGTTCTTTTCGGTTTGTACGTTCCAATCGGGCGTCAAAGGGTGACATCATGTGGCTCCTCGTCGTTAACATCATCATTGAGATCAAATCCCAAAACCCGCATCCGACTCTGAAGTTATCACTCGTTTGTTGGAGTCGGTGGATTGCGAGTGACTTAGCAAGCTCAGATGTCATTAAAACGTATAAAAGTAGATCCTAGATCGTGTCATTTTCCATTGATACCATTGTAAGTCCAGTATTCACCCTCTCACATTTTATGAATGGAAGTGTGCTAGAACACAGTTCCAACATGTCGTCCCGTTTTGGGTGTTCCATGCCATCCCATCCAAAAATATTGAAATCCAAGCTTTTGCAAACGCTGCTTCCTCATCTTCGTCCTAATATTTTTGAGTTTTTTTCTTTTTCTTTTATTTTCCTTCTTGATGATTTTAGTTGAGTTTCTAGCATCCTTCGATATCATCATTTTGGGGATATTGGGGTTAGGAATGGCAACAGGGAGGGGTATGGTATCCCACCCCCGAACTCGATAACAAAATTTTTCCAATCCTTGACCTGATACTTGATAGGTTTCTTAACGTGGCTGAAAATTTTTCCGAACCCAACCCTAAACACGAAACCTGATATAGACTTGAAAACCTGACCCAAAACTCAAAATCTATGCCAAAAAAATTAAAATTGTTTGGAAAAAAAACTACAATGAAACAATGAGAAATTAAAACCTTAAATAGATCTACAACACTAAATAAGTTCATAACATCACTTAATCAAGTAGAAATTAATAGTATTCTAATATTGCAACAAAAGCAAACCAAATGATCCAAACTTGTTATCCATCACAAGAATACATTACATTTAAACATTAAAACAAACTCAAAATCAAACCAAATTATCCAAAATTGTTATCCCACTTTCGTTAGTGCCTTCATACAAAATGTTAAACAAACCCAAAATCAAACCAAATCATCCAAACTATATAAAAAGTACATTGTCATTAAACAACCATTAAGAACTCGATTAAGACATCAAACATTGAAAAGAAGTACATTGTCGTTAAGCTACCATTAAACATCAGGCATTAAAAAACAATTATTTAGATCAGACGTTAACATTTTAATGTAACTAGGTGATGACCCGTCCGAGCGTTTCGCTGGGATAACCATGTAGTTTTCAATAACACGAAATAATCCATCAGATTAAGTGTATACATAAGTTTACATGATACAAAATTTGGTTAGGATTTCACTACAAAGAAAGTAATATGCAAGTCAAGTAATTGTATACATCACCTAAAATAAAAGGAATAAAAGTTGACCAAAAACTTAAAACCCAATTATGTTGTTTAACAAAAAAAAAAGTAATACACTATTTATGCAAAAAATAATAAGGATAAGTCAAGAACTACACAAAACCTACTAAAGTCTAATAAAAAATAACAACAAGCACTTAGACATGGTATTCACCAAGCTTCCCTTTGTGAATGTTAGTTTCGAGTATGATGGCTACATATAACAAAGAACATAGTTTCGTTACTATTAGTCAGCGAATAATTTAATACAATTCTCCTAATAAGAAAGGAAAATGTTTTAATTGGGTGGATTAGTTAAAGAACCAGATTCCTAGTTATTCCAAAGAACGTAAGTGGCCTTAACGCTTTTGTTCTGGCAATCCCAATCCCTAGGGTACCCAAGAATCATTAATAAACATAATACATATAATATTAAATTTAATCGTGTATTATTAAGAATTTAAAGTAAAGAGCATGACAAAAAAAAACATAAACAACATAATGCTCACTGGGAATCAACATATCATATATAATGTAGCACCTGTTTTCTAGATTGATTAACTTAAGGTCATGGGGGAAAATCTCCGACCACGACATGGTGGTTTGGTGTACGCAGTGCGACCATATCATTAAATGAGGAACGAGTCTGCCATAACCCAAAACACTAGTCCTCGGGTCTTGGGCTCTATTTAAGGATGTAAGGATTAGGGTTGTTCATTTCTCCAGCCTCCGTTTCCTCAGTTGAAGCCCTAGCATCCCTAAGCATCTCCTATCTACCTCCTTTGAGTTCTTTGTATTCTTGAAGCTTTGGAAGGAAGATCCAACTCTCTTGGAGCTTGTGAAGTGTATTGTGATTCTAATTCTTTAGTGTTAGTTACTCCTGGAACATTGTAAGTTGTCAAGATTTAATCTTTATGCGTATTACTTCTTGGATCTTGAGTTTTATGCTTGTTCTTGTCACGTTTTATAGATTTTGAATGGTATTTTGGAGAACTCTATGATAAAGGTTGCTACTATGTTGTTTCTTAAGGCCCTAGGAGTGTTTTGTATTATGTAAATGGTCTTTAATCTCCATTTGGTTCCATGATTGAAGTTATGATCTTATTTTCCACCATTTTTTATCGAGAATAGTGTGAGACATGCATGCCAATAAAGTTTTGGTATTTATGGACCATAAGATAGTATTGATGTATACTAGAAAGTATGGGACTTTAACTCGACGAATTAAGTGCTTAATGGAAGTTTTAACCTCCTAGACCAGACCACGACACGGTGGACGATTGACCGTTGATCATTGACTTTTTGACCAGTTTAACTTTTATTCAAAAGTTCATGAAAGTGCATCTCATGCCTTTAAGGAATGGAAAAAATTGTATTTTTCCTCAAGATAAAGACTAAGTGAGGACAAACTCATTTACAGTAAAAAGTTAAGTATGTTCCTTAATTTCTAAATTAGAGCTAATCGTTGTGTAATTGTTTCAGGAAGTTTTCAGTGCTACCCTTGACGTGTGGATTAGCTAGTTAGTTACCTAGGTGAATTCTCATGAACTTGCTTAATATGTAGATTAGATGTTGTATGTCATGCAGACAAAAGATAGGTCTATCGAAGGGAATCTAGAGGAATCAAGACCACGATAAAGCTCTCGAAGGGAAGTGGTCAATACCATGTCCACTAAAGATAGACCTCTAAGAAAGAATCTAGGTAAGTGGTTAATAGTTATATATGTTTAATTATATGTGTGTATATATATGTATATACATACATACATACACACACAGATATATATATATATATATATATATATATATATATATATAGTCAATTATATAGTGATTGAGCTGGTGAGTGTGTTAGGGTGCGAGACCCTGAATGATATGGATCTCAGAACCGAGGACGGAAGATTGATTAGGAGTACCTCAATGAGAGGGGTTCAGGTCAGGTGATTTTATTGGAGGGTCTTGGGTGGAGATGTAACATCCTGTTTAAAGTAGAATAATTAAATAATAGACATGGAGCCCCAAGAAGTGATTTTTATTATTATTTTATATTGTTATAGTCCAAAATCAAATAATAGTTATCATGATGTTACTTTCGGGGGTTAAAGTATAATGTCAGGATTTATTTTGTAAAGATTTTCAGTAGTCAGTGGGTTTTTGGTATCATTCGGACATAAAATAAAAGGGTTTTGGATGGCTGGGGTTAAAAGAGTAAATTCTATACCTTTGGTGAAAAGAATTTGTCATGAAGGGGCCATATGGTAACTTCTAAGACTTAAATTGTTGTGAATCTTGGATACTTGGGGCTGATTGGTAATTTTTGGACTGGTGTTGAAAGGAATTTTGTAGAGCAGGGGCTGTAGTGTAAATATTGAACTTTATCTGAATTAAATTGTGAAGTCAGGGGCAAACTTGTAAAATGTGACAAACTTTCTTATGGGATCGGGACTTAAGCAGCTACCTTCCCTCGTCCCATTCATTTTGAACGCAACCATTCCCAAACCCTAACCCTAGTAATCTCTTAGCCGCCACTACCTTATCCCTCCAATTTCCAGCCACCGCCAACCCCTTTGTCGCCGCCTTGAAACCACCACCGTGAGGTGGTGGCTGCCGCCACCGACCGCCGTGTCAAGTGGCGGTGTGCCTTGTTTGGTTTGTAATGCGTTTGGATGTTGGTTAAGGGTCTAATAAACCCTAATGGGCCAAAAGAAACACTAGTGGACCCAATGAGACCTTAATGAGCCCAATAAAGCCCTAATGGACCTAAAGCCCAACCATTTGACAAATGGGTTAATATTTGGCTTGGCATGAAACCCTACTATTGGGAAATATCAGGACCCGTACTTGGATTAATTAACAAAGTTAAAATGTTAATAAACAATCATTGCTAATCAACCTAAGATAACATTGGACTTAATAGATTAAGTCCTTAATGGATTAAGACTTAATGGGTTAAGTAAGAAACACTTAACCCTAATCGTTATTTCATGTGGAAATCCTAATTCCACTTGGGCCTTAAGTTGGGCCTTCCTATTGGGCTTTGGTGGTTGAACTATTAATGGATTTCCAAGAATAAGCAAATAGGCTAGAATAATTAAATGGGCTTTAAGGTATGGTCATGTGAAGAGTTGGGCCCAATTCGGAAAATTGGGCCATATGTTAGGCTTTGGCCCATTACTTGACTATAGGCCTGTGTAGTATGAGTTGGGCCTTGGGCTTGGAATCCAATTATTAATTGGGTGTTGTTTGATGATTGACAGTTCGAGAAGCTGTCAACTAGCAGCTTGAGTTTATTCTGCGGGACTTCAGCGGTGCCAAGTGAGTTATCCTCACTATATCAACAGGGTCTACGACACCAAGGCCGGCCCTTTATGATTTACATCTTGGGTTAGGATGGTCGTTATGCTATTGCTATGTTAGATTTCATCCTGGTTTAGGATGGTTGCTATGTTAGATTACATCCTGGCTTAGGATGGTTGCTATGTTATTTCCATGCTAGATTTCATCCTGCTTTAGGATATTTGTTATGTTAGATTTCATCCAGGTTTAGGACGGTTGCTATGTTAGAGATCAGTTAGATCGGTATCCTGGTTATAGGATGGTTGCCATGTTAGTGATCTGTGAGATCTGCATGTTTACTTGTTTATATGTATGTGCACATGTTTGTTGTTTTGGGGAAAGGGTTGAGGTAGGTCCCGCTGTGTGCAGTAGGCCAAGATACCCTGGGTGGACTGTATAGATTGTAGGCCCGAGCTGGGCAAATCTAGTTAGACCGAAGGCCCAACGAGTGGTCCGGATAGGCTGAAGGCCCCGAGGAGGGCATACCAGACGTGCTGAGGGCTCGGAGAGCGGTCCAGATAGATTGTGGACCAGGATTCGGTCCAGTCAGACTGATGGTTCATAATGCATGTTGTTTACTATTTGCTTATATGTTTATATGATATGGTTATATCTGTATGGCGTTGGTATTTTGGGGGTAACTCACTAAGACTTCGAGCTTACATATATCAATTATTGTTTCAGGTATTATGATGATCGCGGGAAGGCGAAGGCGTGATCGTGCACCTCCTTACATTTTCATGATTTATTCTGGGGATACTCTGATGTTTAAATTATTTTGAAAGTAAACAGTAATAACTTAATGGTTTTAAATGTTTTAAAAAGTTTTAAATTGACTTGAATTTTATGGGTGTTACAAGTTGGTATCAGAGCCTTGGTTTGAGTGAATTGGAGGGAACACTCATGTGTCTCCAGTCTCAAACTGAGGACAAGGTTATAAAGTGATTTTCTTAAAATGTTTTCAAAATAATAAACGGAGGATGCAGGTGTACGATCAGCCGGAGCTTGCGGATAGACCCCAAAATACCTTACAGATTATTTGATTATGAGATATGATTAGAATAACATGCTAGTACTAGGCAAGAGATCTTCAGGAATTGCATGATAGAATTACCTGATTATATGATGCCGGATAGCCTAGAGTTATTTTTTTCCTTATATGAAATTGACATCATTACTGTAGTTGCTTAGTGTATGCATCATGGTTGTACATAATTAAGATCTTATAGCCTGAGAATGTTTGGTTTTGCCTTATTTCCTGTTCTTATTTGATGAAGGGCTTAGGGTAGGATCATGTATTCGAAAGTCTATAGGGTCCAGCATTATGTATGTTGGATATAGTTTCTAAGTCCATAACTATATTTGGTATGTAGTTGACCTGACCCGGCATGGTCCATTTGGGTTGCACTTCACCCAAACAATTTATGGATAATCTTTTGAGAATAGTATAAGTTATTTTATTAATATATTACAAGTTCTAATATATTAATATAAAATCATATTATTTAATTAGTGTTGATCTACAATTAATCTAGGATTAATTTAGAGACAAAAAGTATGACTAGTTAAATATGGACTCTTGTATTTATATAGTGTGGGCTAATGCTTATTTGGAATGGGCTAGGCTTGCATGGAAAGTCCATGGATACTCCATGGATCTTTAACCCATGGATATCATGGAAATGAAATGACATAGGTATTAGGGTTTACATGGATGTAACCCTAATCCACCACACTATATAAAGGAGGCTTTGGTTATTGAAAGCACACTAGTTGTAGTGAGTATACTAAGAGGGCCGATTTCAAGAAGGTTGTTACTATTCTCTCAAAGTTCCAAAGTTCGTGGTGATTTGTGATTTCTATTTGAGGCATCCACACTATTGGTGCTAGGTGCTCAAACTCCAAGCAATCAACTACAACGGAAAGGTAAGTAATTCTACTAGCTTTATTTGATTCAAGTTCCCCATGCCATGCTAAATAGGATAAGAACCTTGGAAAAATAATTATTTGCATGTATCTTAGTCAAAAATAGATCCAAGGTTTCTAGGGTTGCATGTACACTATAAGAGTGTTAGAATGCTCAAAACCCATCAATGTATGGTTAGCATACATGAGTGTTGTAGGGTTGGTGGAAGTTTCGTGGGTGGGTTGTGAGAGGCCGGGAGGCCAGCTATGAGGTGTTTAGCATTCCTCTAGGAGTGAGGATTAAGCGTTTGCTATGTTTATGTATATTGTTAGGGTGTTGTGGTGATACTTGAGACAAATATGGGTAGGTGTGGAAGGTAGTATGGGCACGTACTACTGAAAGCATAGGACCCATACGCGTAGCAAGGAAGTCACAACCCCTAGGGTTGGGTTTGGGAGTTGGTCCCTTATTATTATATGGGTTATCAGAGATCCTTCTGGTATCTTACCAGAGTGGTGGTTACGAGATGTCTTGAGACCGGATCCGGATCAGGACCAGGAGCTGGTAGCTAGGATAGGCCAGTATTGGCAGAGGATCGTGTCAGGGAGATCATTCGGGAGGAGGTGATTGAGATTGTCCGGGGATAGTACCCACCAAAGGTATTCATGGAAGTCCTGTTTTATAACCAGAGTCTCCTCCCAGAGAGCGTGATACTTGTGTATAGATCTATACGAGATTAATGACCCCACACCCAGGCTGTTAGCTACAACACGACCGACATGTTATGGGTGACAAATCTCAAATCAGTTCGACGCCTGAAGAACGTCGCGACAAGCAAATCATTTGTTAGAACAGTTATAAAAACTCACATAAAAATGACAATACGTTATTTTACGTGAAATCGATAATACACTTATTTTACGTAAAAACACTTCGCTTGAAATAGTTCTTATTTACGAATAAAAACTACACAATTCTAAACTAACTATGACATATATACTTGTACTTTTCGGTCTTGCAAAGTTTAAGACTATAATCCAGCTTTATTGGAAAATATAGGATTTTCCGAGATAAACTCTTTCGATTACAACAAACGGATTACAACTCATTTTTATTGAAAATATCAGATTTTCTGGAAACAAACATAACTTCATAACATATACTCATACAAATACATATGAACTCACCAACTTAATTGTTGACACTCTTTCAAATAACTTGTATTCTCATGAAATCGGTAATACAAGTAACCACAACTTTTGAGGACGGAGCGCTAAGTCGTTAGTTCAAAACATCTTTTTTCATCATATGATAATTTATTTGGAAACATGTAAAATTTATAACAATGTAACCTTTTAACATTATATCTATGATGTTTGTGTTTGCTTTCTTTACTATAAAATTGTTATGATACCGCACATAACGTCCTCCGCCCCCGAATGTTTCCGCCGTTCTGGTTTGGGGGTGTGACAATTATGATTTATGGACATCTCCAATTACTAGTCTAAGTGGTTTCAAATACTACATTCTTTTCTTGGATGATTTCTATCACTTTCAATGGATTTCTCCTCTTCTAAACAAATGTTAAGGTGTTTTTTTTTTTTGTTTTTAAATCTTTTCGTGCTTATGTTGTTAATCAAAATAAAAACTGATATCTAACTTTTTCAATGTAACAATGGACGTAAATTCAACAACAAACCCCTATTGGATTTCTTCCAAGATCATGGCACAAAAGTTCATTTTTCTTGTTCGTATACCTCCCAAAAAAATGGGAAAGTTGAACGCACCATACGAACTCTCAACAACATCATTCATACCCATCTTATCTAAGCATCTCTTCCACCTAGGTCTTGGGATGAAGCGCTATTTATATTTACTCACACGTTCAACATCCTTTCGTCGACCACCATTAATCTTAAGACCCCATTTGAAATTATCTTTGCAGTTTCTCCTTCCCATGACCATCTTTGCATATTTGGGTTTCTTTTCTACCCCAATCTCTCTTCCATTTCTCCTCACAAGCTATCTTATCGATCTTCCGCTTGTGTATATCTTGGCCCATCAATCGATCATCGTGGTTATCAAAGCCTTGATCTCATCACTCAAAAATTTATTATCACTTGTTATGTCACATTTGATAAAACTCACCTTCCATACTCTAAATTTAATTCCCCCTCTTCCACCAAAGACTATGACACCCTCTTTCATGAAGATCCATCCACTTTTGTTCCAATATATTAGCCTTCCTCCTCCCTAGTAACCACCTCCTCTGGGTCTAACATGGATCCTTGTATATATTCATTGGTTATATCATCACAAATTTGACAGTGAAGGTCGCTTGGATCGTTTGAAAGGTTACCTTGTTGAATAAGGATTCTCTCAACAACCAGACCTTGATTTTGATGATACTTTCAGTCACGTTGTAAAACCTGCCACCATTCGTATTATTCTCAACATCTTAGTTTTCAGAAACTGGCCTATACATCATCTTGATGTGAAAAATGGTTTTCTTCACAGTGATCTTGTTGAAACCATCTACACGTGTCAACCCCTAGGCTACCTCAACCCTAGATTTCCTGATCATTTTTGTTGCCTCCATAAGGCTCTTTATGGCCTCAAGCAAGCCCTAGAGCCTAGAAACAACAATTTGTCGTGTTTTTATTCTTCTCTTGGCTTTACAGTAGCAAGTCTGATAGCTCCCTCTTTACCTATCATTGTGGAAAGGATGCGATCTGTCTTCTCCTATATATAGATGATATCATTCTCACTGCCTCTTCCACAATCGTAATCAATTTACCTATTCGTAACTATGAGCAATCCCCTTACACAAGTCATTGTGTCTAATTCATAGTTAAGCATCTAGAACAATCTCAATAGTTTTCTCTATATATCAGTTTTGGGATGCATATCCAGTGGGGATTGTGGCCATGGATAACATGATACGAACACACATTAATAAGGGAATCGTTTTTGAGGATCCTACATCATTGTATACTTACATGCATGATGATCAAATCATGTTTACCTATTTAACAACATTATACCTATATATGCATTTGGAATAAGACCTTTATATATATATCTCAGAATAAGTTTTCAAGATTTTGAATAAGACCATTATATATCCTTCTATAATTAAGTTTAATCCATGCATGCCAAATAGACATTATATCCCATTCAACCATTTCATTAAACTATGCCTTCTGGATGCTCTAATGAAAATTCTAATTACATTCCATCCTTAATTACACTAGAATGTGCACAAAACTATAAACTTTACCCTAATCAAAGGACCATGAGGATCTCCTTAATGACGTTCGAAAGGGCCATGAGGGTCATCTTAAATGTTAAAAAGTATGATAAGCATTGCAAAGATAAGTTTTGTAATTAATTTCATCAATATGTCCTTAATTTCAAATATAAATTTGTATTTTAACATGTTTATACGTATTAAAACATATTTTTACATATAAATATAGTATTTTTGTATTTAAATATGTATATTTTTTTTCATATGAGACACAAATGACTGGTGCATTTGATCCCTAAATTATATTTGTTGCTTTATGAGGGAACCAACTTATGTGCAACCTAACTTCTTACTCCCATAGTCCCCTAGACTTATTTTACCCGGTTTGAGTGCCACATCCACAACATTAGCCACATCAGCCATAAGATGGCAACCAACTTACTGTTACACGATGAGGGAATGTCGCATTGTGTATGACTCGTAGGGCCGAAGTCTTGACTTTTCAATACCCGCCTCCGTGTATATATACACATGTTGGCGCCCTAAAATGGCAAAAGCCCTAAGATTCTTACCATTCTTCGCACATAACTTCATACCCTAATCTCTAAGAAGATGTCATCACCTCCATCTCCGGCTCATGAATGGTCCTTTAGAGACCGACATGACATGGAAGAGAACGGTTCCAATGGTTTATGGGAACAAACATGGCCATCACCCTCTTTCAAACACAATTGGAGGTCTCATTGATCCGTGGGGATGTTGTTCCTGACTTACTAAAATGGAAGCTCTAAGACGTCATGGCAGGCCGAATCGATGTGTTCAATATGGTGGTTGACCTGAAGAATCACTTCTAATCTCTTCAATCTGTGTATATCAAGAGGATGGTCAACAACAACAACGTGATGAAACTAAAATGTGTTATGGGTTTTTTGGATGTGGTTGGGGTCGGGATTCTAGGGTACAAGTCCCTCCACTAATGGATGAAAATTAGCTTATATGATTTATTTCTTAGGTTTATGCTTTTGGTGGTCTAAAGATTGGTTATTTTAGTAGTCCTTTTTATGGTGAATGACGTTGCTGATAAGATGTAGTAACGTTTTTTTGTATATCCTATTTTCTATGTAAGTTAATGGTACTGTATGAAACAAACTTGAAGAAATGAAATTGTTTATGTTTAAGTATACCATTTATGTTATAATCTTGTATGTGCATGAACTCTGTAAACAAACACAAAATAGGTGCATATAAGTAACTCACAAATATTTCGATTTCAAAGATGGAACCATATGGCAAAGTCAAACAAGTTTATAACTAAAAATATAGGTACAAAAAGGTCCGGTTAACAAAGGGGACAAAAAGGAACATTTAACCCAACGATGTACATTATGGGACCATTGTAAACCCTTTTTGTCTTTAACCCAAAAGTGGAAAAAAATAGAAAAATAACTTTCTTTTGTTTATGTCCGGTGAGCAATTGGATGATGTTTTTTTATGTAAATAAATAACAACATACTATGATGTTAATTAATACCAAAGTACTTTCATGTAAAGTAATAGTAATAGAATTTATGTCAATTAATAGTATGCTACTTTGATGTATATCATACCAAAACTTTTTATTTACTTTAATAGCCCTCTACTTTGATAAGGTTAACATGATAATAAAAAAACTAGTTTCATGTAAAACTTATACTAATCTAATAATATGTCCATTAATAGTATTTAACTTTCATGCAAATTGTTACCAATACAATTTTATGTCAATTAATTTTACTAATCTAATTTAATGCCATGCAAACGATTACCTAAAATCCCCCTAATTGCTACAATGTCTAAAATTCCCTAAGGGATAGATCATTACCATTCTGTTACACCTCAACTTCTAGACCTAAAGAATTTTGTACCTAAAATGCCTAAAATGCTCTTAGGTCGTATATGGGTAAAATGACTGAAATACCCTTAAGGTCTAAATTACCAAAAATGCCTAAAATACCCTTATCGGCTAAATTGCCTAAACTGTCTCAAATTCATAATATTCCCTTAATAACAATGTATTATAATGTATAATGAAACAAAATAGACTTTCAAATACAAAACCAAATACCATATGTAAACAGTACCCTAAAATAAATTCAAAATTACAACCATCATTCCCATTGTTTACAAATCTCATGTCTGTGAAACACCATAAAAACTCCTACCCCCAAACACAAATTAATTCAACTCCATTTTTGTTGCAACACTACTACCTTCACCTTCAACTCTTTTTTTCAAGCTTTATTATAAGGTTTCTCTTAGACTTTTTCTCTTACTTGGTTGACACACACTATCAACATGGACAATGTCTTCACTAACCCTTAACTCTTCCCCACCTTCATTATCAAGAACAAGTTGTTGCTCACCTTCATGAGCCATAAGATCATCTTCCCCATCATTTTTCATATTTAGTGACTCTTGTGTTTTCCTTACCTTTTGTTTCTTTCGCACATTAATTTTGGGTAGCCTTCCACTTTAGTACAAGTGTTGATGTTGTGTCCTGCCCATTTCCATATGCGATAATATACCTTTTTCCCTACCTTGAAACAGTGTGCATTCGAGGCCTTTCAGAAGTATCCCTTCATCTATTCATGGTTAGCTTGCCTGATTCTTCTATTCAATGGAGGCAAATAATGGATGTACTTTGTAGTATGCTACATATTGCTTCCATTCATCCATGTATGGCATTTTTGTAAGTATTATGGAAGAAGTCTCCCAAGTATAAATACAGTGATAGAGCTTCTCATATTTTATTAAATGAATCTTTCCACGAACACACATTGTTAGATTAGGTGTCTAAGCTCATAACTATATTTGGTATGTACTTGACCCGATTGTACCATGGTCCTTTTGGGTTGCCTTCACCAAAGCAACTTGACTGGATGAATAATGGAGAAAGAGGATAAATGTGATTTATTAATATATTATTTGAATAATATATTAAAAGAGAAATCATATTATTGAATTTACATTGGTGAAGAATTAATTAACAATTAACTTTGTGGTAAAAAAAGGTTAATTGAATTAAGGGGACTAATGTTGCAGTTATAAGATAACTGAATAATGGGCTGAGGACCTCTTAGAAAGGAGGTGGACGAAATCTTATGGGAGCCCATAAGGATTTCATCCTAGGCTAGGGATCTGAAATGTTCCGATGGGCTGCTTAGAGCCTAAGCAACCAGATTAGGTCCTTGACTGAAACCCTAATTCCTCATCTATATATTGTACCCCTTGGCATCACATTTCGGCTACCTGAAACCCTAGAAGGATTCCTAGAGCCGAAATAATCCCTCATCTGTCTCTCTCTCTCTCTCTCTCTCTCTCATATTTCCAATTGTTTGTGGTGTTTGTGATCGATTAGAGGTATTAGATTTGTGATACTAAGCTCTCAAGGAAAGGATCTTCAAGCTTCAATTGAAAGGTAACATTATTACTAGTTTATTTATGTTGATTTTGATTTTTGTGTGCTAGATTTAGGGTTTACAAGCTTTGGATGATTATTGCATGTACAATTAGAAAAACCTAGATTGTTGTTTTGCTGATAACACAACAGTGGTATCAGAGCATAGGTCATTTTTCTATTGTATTTGATGTATAACTTAATTGTTCAAAGCTAAAAAAGTCGAAAAACTGCTTCTGCTGACAGATGAACTCGTCGAGTCACATGATGAACTCAACGAGTCCAGTTTGTGACTGGGCAAGTCGGCTCGTCTATTAGCAGATTTTTTGGGATTTTGACTAGAATTGAGTTGGGATAATTACCATAAGCATTTTAACTGATAAAAATCGATTTTTTCAATATGGTATTGATTATCCTCATTCAATTGAAAGATAATTGTTAAATAATTACATAATTACTTGTTTATATGATAAAATAAATTATTTGTATTATTTAATATGAATTATCTTGCCATAAAATGAATTAGGTCAAATTTAGATAATCACAAATTATTTGATTAATTGAATTATTTGAAATTTGATCTAAAAGGTTTTCAAAAGTTTCAAAACTTGCCCTCAAGTTTTGGAATTTAAACTTTTTTATTAATAGTTTTAATTTTGAAATATTTAAATTCTAAACCCTAGAATTTTACAAGTTTAAAATTCAACCCTTATACAATAATATTATAAGATATATATATATATATATATATATATATATATGTGTGTGTGTGTGTGTGTGTGTGTGTGTGTGTGTGTCTATAAGATATGCTAGTCTTACCGTTAGTAGGTCTCATCCACGAAGCCGATCTATAAGGGTGTATAAGGAAAATGCCTATAAAATGGCGGTTGAATGGGTGTTCACTCTCACCCACCGCTTCCTTGATTGGTAGAGGGTTGTTAGCCGAATGGGTAGGATATGGCAACTAACCCTCATTAATAAGTATAATGATCTATAAAGTAACTAAATGTTTTTATAAAATTCTCAATCTTAGTTACTTTAGGGAAAATGTGAAAATGATGCTATACCATGAAATTACACTTTGCATCTTGCCAAGTCCTTAGCGGAGCGTGCGTGGATAACCGGCACACTAATTTTGGACTAGCAAGGGTGGAAAAGGGTATCTCGATGTTTATCATAGATCAATGGAGCGTGTGTGGTTAACTGTCACATTGATAAGGTGGTAAATGACATCGAGAGTACCAAGTACATTTGCATGGTTATTCACACCTTGTTTGTGATCCTCGGTATCCCAGTCACAAACTTGAAGGGCATATCGAGATTTAAACAAGCCATTGAAAAGCTCAATGAATCTCAAAAGAATCTAGGAATTTCAATTCATTTAAAACTTAATTGTCTTTTTCATTTTTCATGGTCGAAATTGGTAAATCGTCATTTACCTACCTTCAAATTATTGAGACCAACACTGCTACTCCTGAAGAAATTGAAGCGTAAGAAACTCATGAGATAGATGCTACGAAAGTTCATTGCATCATGCTCGCAACAATGACTGGTGAACTCCAAAAGTCCTACGAGGACTACTATCCGTTCGAGATGCACCAAGATTTGATGGAAATGTACCATCAAAGTGCTAGGCAGGAAAGGTACGAGATCATTGCTGCAATGATCACTACCAAAATGAAGGATGGAGAGTCCATCACGGTCCACTTGCAAAAAATGCAAAGGTATGTGGACCGCTTATGGAAGTTAAATGTCAACTTCGATGAGGAGCTGGCCATAGATATCATTTTACACTCCTTGCCTCCTTACTACGACCAATTTCGTATGACCTACCAGATGAACAAGGAGGAGGTCACTCTAAGCAAGTTCAAGGCTTGCTAAGGACTATAGATAATGGGTTGATGACCTCTTGGAAAGTAGCTGGACGAAATCTTATGGGAGCCCATAAGGATTTCGTCCAAGGCTAGGGTTCTAGAATGTTCCTATGGGTTGCTTAGAGCCTAAGCAACTGGATTAGGTCTTTGACTAAAACCCTAATTCCTCACCTATATATTGTACCCCTTGGCATCACATTTTTGGCTACCTGAAACCCTAGAAGCTAGGGTTCCTAGAGCCGAAATCATCCCTTGTCTCTCTCTCTCTCTCTCATATTCTCCAATTTCTTGTGGTCTTTGTGATCGATTAGAGGTATTAGAATTATCCAAGTGGGAGACTGTTGGATAAGGTGTCTAAGTCCATAACTATATTTGGTATGTACTTGACCTGACCCGACATGGTCCATTTGGGTTGCATGACATCATGCGTTTGGACAGACTTAATGAGAGAAATAACACTTGTGGTTTATTAATATATTATAAGTTCTAATATATTACTAGTATTATTTAATTAGTATTGATCAAGAATTAATTTGGAATTAATCAAGTGATCAAAAGATAACTAATTAAATATAGGGTTTAGGTCATTTTTGGTCACTTAACTTTTGGTTTTGTGCTCATTTGGTCACTTAACTCTTTTTAAGTTTTAAAAGGTCATCAAACTTTTGGCTTTGTGCTCATTTAGTCATTTAACTTTTGTTTTGGTCACATTTAGTCACCTAACTTTTAAAATTGTGCTCATTTAGTCACTAAACTTTTTTTTTTTTTTTTTTTTTTTTTTAAATTTTAGTGACTAAAGGAGCATAGTTTTAAAAGTTAGGTGACTAAATGAGCACAAATCTAAAAGTTAAGTGACTAAATGTGACCAAACCAAAAGTTAAGTGACTAAATGAGCACAAAGTCGAAAGTTTGATGACCTATTAAAACTTAAAAATAGTTAAGTGACCAAATGAGCACAAAACCAAAAGTTAAGTGACCAAAAATGACCTAAACCCTTAAATATATGGGTTGATTATGTAAATCATCCATAACTTGTATAGCGGGCTAAAGGCTCCATGGATTGTCAAGTTAGGTTAAACCCATAGGATGCTCCATGGGAGTTACAAACCCATAGGTCACGGAAATGAAGAGTCATGTCACATTAGGGTTTACATGGTGTAACCCTAGATGTGATACACTATATAAGGAACATAATACTCACCAAAATCGGCTAGACACTAAGAACAAGAGAGGGCAAGCCGATTTATACAAGTGTTATACTACTCTAAAGTTATTCCAAAGCATTTGGTGTTTTGTGAAGCATTTGAGGCATCACACTTGGGGGTGCCAGGCTCTCAAGGTTTTCAAGGAATCAAATCAACTACAAGGTATGTAATTTTAGCCATCTTTTAGATTAAAAGTTCCCCATGTATGCTAGATGGGATTATGAACCTTGGAAATCATATTTTGCATGTATTTTAGACAAACATAGATCCAAGGTTTTCTAGGGTTGCATGTACACTTAGGGTGTTAGAATGCTCAAAACCAATCATATATATATATATATATATATATATATATATATATATATATATATATATATATATATATATATATATATATATATATATATATATATATATATATATATATATGTCCTATATACACCAAGTAATCATAAGGAGTATCAGGTATGAGTCAGGTCATAGCATACAAATTTAGTATACCGCTTTCTAGTACAAAAACATACGTTTTAGATAGAACATTTAGTAGGCTAAACTAAAAACTTTTCAGTAAAAGGTTTAATTCATTTTATTAAATGAGTACAACTTAAAGGACCTTTAGTGGTTAATTCTATAATACCTTAGTTTATATATCAGAGTTACATATAATTAATATCCGATAGGCAGTTGGATGTGTGCTTTCCGCCTTACTTCCTGTTCCTTGTTTGGTTGTGGGCTTAGGGCAGATTCATCCATTTAACTGTCCGTTCGACATTAGATTATATATAGCTAGTATAAACTAAGTGATTATAGAAGGAACTATTGTGGTTACCATTTTTACAAAAGGAAATATGTGATTTTCTTAAAGAATGTTTTCATTAAATATAAAGAACTATTACAGTTAACTCCGTAAGCACCAAATGAATACGCCAGGGTTGTATACAATGAAGATCTAACAAACAATGGTATGTGTGCTTTCAGCCTCATTTCCTGTTCCTTGTTTGGTTGTGGGCTTAGGGCAGATTCACACAATCGATTGTCTGTTTACTCTGGATTGGATATAACTTGTATCCATTTAATACTCATAGAAGGAATATTGTAGAGTCATTTTTACTTATCATCCATCACATCAGAAAATATAGGATTTTCTGGAGGAACAGATGAACTTTTCTAAAGAACTTACTTTTCATCACTTAAATACTTATGAACTCACCAGCTTAAATACTGATATACTTTTTCAAAATAACTTGTATTGTCAGGAAACTAGTAGACAAGTATGCGCACTGGGATTCAGAAGATGGAGTATAGTAGCTTCATGTCTTTTTTTGTTATTTACTTTTAGAGTCAATCTTTTGTGAATCACATACTTTGTAAACACTTTAATATTAATGTAATGATTGTTTTTTACTTTGATTACTATGATGCATGTGTTGTGATACTAAACATGACGTCCTCCGCCCCCGAACGTTTCTGCCGTTCCGGTTTGGGGGTGTGACATAACAATACAATCATTTATATAGAGTTATTTTTAACTATTTTCATTGTAAGTTATTTTAAGCTACTTATTTGAAAAAACTATAACAATTATAAAAATATATTTATGAAATATTTTTGTTAAATTGAGATTACAATTTAGTTTTTGCATTTATCACTACAATTTATCATTTTCAACTATTTATAGAACATTCTTTGGTTTTTTAAGTGGAACTGAAATTTATTTTTAAGTTGACAGTGTAATGTTATCTGTAATGTTATATTAAAAGTAACCATTGAAGTATTTTGTCCAAACTATTCAAAAGTTATAGCTTTAAACTGATAATGGTTTACATAACAACATTTTGAATCTAATAAATTAATTATAATATGTTAAAAGTTAAAGACACAACTTTATAAGTAAAAGTAAAGATATTATTTTAAAAATGAAATTTAGTTTATTTATGATTACACTTTATATTTGATATTTATTTAATCTTATTAATCAACTTATAATTATTGTTAGAAAGACACTACAATTTATTACTTTAAACGATTTACAAAATATTTTTTGGGTTGTTTAAGTTAAACTATAATTTATATTTAAGTTGACCCAATAATATTATATTTAAATTAATAATTTAAGTATTTTATACAAATTGCTCCAAAATTATATCTTTAAAATGATAATGTTTTACGTCCAACAATATATTAAAATTATTAAATTAAGTATAATATGTTAAAAATTAAAAAAACATATCTTTATCAGTAGAAGTAAAAATATTATTTTAACATTGGAATTTAGTTTATATATGATTACTCTTTAGGTTTGATATTTACTTAACCTTATTAACCAACTTAAAATTATTATTAGAAAGAAATTGAAAAGTCATGAGAGTTTCAAATAATTGTGATGAAATGAAAAATGCATAAGAGTTTCAAATGAATGTGGTGAAAGAAAAAAGGCTTCCTTTATAAGTTTACTAGGCGTAACCTTGCGCGTTGCGCAAGAATGCATTTAAGTGGTTAAAATAATTATGGTAAAAAATAGAAATATGTTGAAATTTACGTTTTTAGTCATGTTTGGGCATTAAACGAATTATCAAATAACATAAAAATCCATCAATTTATATTTTGATACTATCTAATATAGTCTATACCTTATAAACTTTACTTTTACTTTTATAATGTCCAATATATTTTATAAGTTTTTGTATAACATTAATATAATCTACTTTTCTTATGTCCGATAATATTTTTTTGATAAAATAAGAAATAAGTTGTTTTGAATGAGCTATTAATAAACAATATTGAACTACTAAACTTTGTATTACAGTATTTATATTACACCAAAACATCCAAGGTTTCATATATGAACTTTCAAATATTAAACATTGAAATTAAGAATGAAGTGATACAAAATATATCATTATACATAAATATCATCAAGAGTTTTAAAATAAGTCGATTAGTAAATATGATATTTAATTTTAATTACATATTTTGGAAGACTTACGTTTGACTTTATGTTGGTGCGCCGATAATCATCTTCCTTAATTTGTACCTAAAAAATTAAGGTGAATAGGAATATAAAATTGATATTACTAAGCATTAATATAAATAATTAAAAAGGGTATGTGGATCTTCTACCACCAGTTAAAGACAACATACCTCTCTAGTGGTATCGATTCCTATGTGAAATTGAAGTAGTCATTTTATGTACACCTTGTTTTCTAATTACATAAACAAATATGAGTAACCAAACACAAAAATGTTATCTTAATTTAGGAAAAATATTTTAGTTAACTAACAAATTAAATAATATAAGTTTAAGAGTTAATAGTTTCAAAACATTAATTTTTTTATTAATCAATCAATTAAGTAACACATGTTGAAATTTTTACAATCATTATTAAAAAGCATTTGAAATATTATATTTTAAATGAAATTTGGTTGAGGTGTTTTGACCTCTATTATAATATATATATATTATATATATATATATATATATATATATATATATATATATAGACACACACACACACACACACATATATATATATATATATATATATATATATATATATATATATAGAGAGAGAGAGAGAGAGAGAGAGAGAGAAAGATAGAAAGTATAACATATGTATGAGTTGTGATTAATTATCTTTTTGAAACGGTACAATTACAAAACAAAAAGAACATATTGAAAATATTTAATTAAATACTTTTGACATCACCCTATATAACATATGATTAATATATTAATGATTAAACCACAATATACAACAACTGTATTACAATAATCCAAAAACGAAGAAAATATAAAAACAAATTAATATAACAAACTTACAAATTAAAAGCTCTAATATAATAGCATATCACCAAAAGTGGTCATAAGACCTCAACCCAACACAAAAATCTTTAAGTTTGTTTTCTTTCTAAAATTTGTATATGATTTGTATTCATGTCTTCCCAAAAGATTCGCCTTTTTATATTAAACTTTTCACTAAATGCTAATTAAACATAATATAAGTTATAAAATTTTTGAGTGTTAAATCATAATTAAGAAAACTTTTGAGTTGCATTAATTAAAAAAGAGGGTTTCAAATGAATGTGGTTTGAAGAAGTTAAAAAATGGGGTTTCAAATGCATGAGATTCAAGAAAAAATCATAGATTATAAGTATGTATGATATAAATAAAAATTTGATTGTAAATGTGTTTTAATTAAATAATCCTATGAACAATATATATGTGCTTAACTCAATGATTGGAGTAGAAATTAAACTATTTATTAAGAGTCGTTTTCAATAGAATATGTCATTTGTAGCATATTTTTTTTTGTAGAAACACCATCTTATCCAACTTCAGTAGCCGATTGATGTCCGTTCAAAAAAAAGTAGCCAATTGTTGCCTTACAACATTATTGTATGTTTTGTTGTTTCTGTTATCTATGATATAAATGTACATTGGTAAATGTTTCATTTAGAAAATATTGAAAATTCTATATATTCAAATATGATGTATTTGTATTGATCTATACTTTCCTTATGGTATTTGAACCTATATAATTAATACAAATGAATTATAATATTCTCTTACATGGTATTAGAACATTCTTCACACCGATTCTAAAGACATTACAATGCAATGAACTCTTTAGAGTTTAACTGACTGCCACATCATCTATCTATTTTTCATACAATATTACCATTTTTTTTTTCATACAATGCATTGAACTATAAAGTTCAATGGGAAATATTTAAATGAATAAATCATTTATTATAAAACATTCATTTTCCCATTGAATAGTTTAATGATCATTAAACATCATATCCATTAAACGCCAACATGTATAGTTTAATCCATTGAATGCTAATTATGCTTGACATTTCATTCAATTCTCCTACTAAACATGCAATATGGAAGCTCTAAGCCTTGATTGCCAACCCTCTTTTTCTCCCCTTCTCTTATCTTGTCGACCAAGGCAAGACTCACAACCTTTTTCTTTTTCTCTAAGTCGACTACCTATTGTGTCGAGTTCTCTTCTCCAAGTTACCTTCCTCCCCATGTTTTTTTCTTCTTTTTCCTTATCTACATGTCTTTCTTTTTCCTTCCTTCTAAAAAACTAAGACTACCAATCTCTAAGAGAACAAGTTTCACCCTATGGTGACAATTTCAAAGATAAAAAATCTTATACTAATCACCTTAGAGATTGAGAGAAGTTAATGTAGTTCATGGTCTGACTGTTTAAGATCCATTTTCGTGCTTGTAAAGTAACAGTGCACATCATCCCTCCAAATCAACCACCACATATGTTACCAACACTACCTACTACCATCGCCATTGTTGCTACTAAGAGAAATGGTCTCGTCTTGATGCGGTCGTATAGTGGTGGATCTATGATGCTGTATCTACTGAGTTGCTTCATAAAAGTTTCTCTATTGATTCCACAACAAAAGTCGCTTGGGAACACCTTTCAAATATTTTCCAGGATAAGAAAAACTCATGCACTGTATATCTTGAGCATGCATTCTCAAATGCACACCTTATAACTTCTTGAATGTTTTTGCTTATCGCCAAGTACTGAAGACTTTGGTTGATCACTTATCCACCGTAGGTGTTTTTGTGTAAGAACCATGGTTCTAAAAGGCACATCATGACATGCCATGGAGTAAGGCATGGTTATGTAGTCTTGAAAACCTGCACAACGGTGATTTTAGGCGTGACACATGCCAATGTAAGTAAAGGCATGTGTTAGAAGTGTCAAACCCGAACAAATAATATAATTTCTTTAGTTGTACTAAAGGATAACGCATGGAAGCATGGTTGAATCCTCAGAGACACGACCTAAAAGTCAATGCCTCTTTGCATAAGGCACATACTAGTAAAAAAAAGAAGTGGGATATTGGTTTAAAACTAAAAATAAAATTGCAGTGAATCAATGTGCATAAACATAACTTAAGAAAATTCAATAACAAAAGATGTTTTAGTTCTGTTGCGACTCTTCTAATTATGTAATTAATCCATATATGGTTATGTAACAAACGTGTTATCTAAGTTGGTACTGAAAATTATTAACAAACTCTAAATAGAAACAGAAGTTAAAAACGAAACCTATTGATTATTCGTATAAAAAGTTGAATTCATTGTAGAATTGAAAACTAGGGATTTTAGCCGGAGATGACAAAAAACAAACCAAAACAATAAATAAGAAAAACTAAACAGTAAATCTAAATAAACGAAATTGACCGGTTGAATGTAAATCTAAATACACGAAATTGACCGGTTGAATCATGTTCTCCAGATCTGCATAAATTGTCGGAAAACGTAAACAAATGGTTGTCATCAATTTTTTTTATAAATTACATAGACTTCAACGTGAAGAATATTTTTTTTTCAAATAACATAGACTTCAACTTGAAGAATGTGATTTTCTCTATCAATATTAACTTTTAAATATTGTAATTTAAGCAAAATTTAGTCTTGATGATCATGAGAATTATACTCTAAAAAAACATCCTGCAAGAATGCTTGAAGAACTCGCCATCTAAAAACATTCTTTATGTCAGAAACAAGAACATTAATGCAAGAATAAAAATCAATGAAGTTTAAAGATGGTGATGAAGACAATGGAAGCTTGTGATATGGGGCTATTTATGGTGGTGATGAAAATGGTGGCGGTAATGTATTCGTATAACATAGTGGCGACCTTCATTTATTACAAACTTAGTGACGGCACAATTTGTCACAATATAGTGACCATTACACTTTAGTAACTATTTAGTGACCAATTATATATGTTGGTCACTAATCAGATTGACAGACCTACAGTGACCAAAAATGACCACCAATATTGTAGTCACTAAATCATTTTAGTACGCTTCTACTCTTTAGTAGATAAGAAGGAAGTGGAGTGTTTGTAGTGGATAAGGTGGTGTAGACTGTTTTAGGCTTTTAGCACTATTAAAATGGTTTTCCCACTTATTCTTTATAATGGAAAACAAAAAGATGCACTTGTGCGTCGACATAGAGTATTAAGTAGGAATATATCATATTTATTCAATTTATAAACGTGGAGACTCGAATATATTAAAAAAAAAAAATAGATAACTTAAAATAATTGAAGTGAAATGAGCACAAACACACGTATCCTCATTCCCCTCCTGTGTATTATACGATAGTGTCAAAGATCGCCAGCAAACAGTCCATAATGTTAAGCTTGTTCACATCGGTATTCCGACCTTCAAACCAATTTTATATAGTTTTTATAATTAGAAACAATTCCACGTTCACAATTTTTTTTTTAAAAGAAATGCGCGTTTTTAATTGCATTTTTTTTTTCTGTACTTAAGTAGGAAAGAAACTCTCTGAATTCCCACCATTGAATCAAATGAGAATTCAAATTTCATCCTGGCTTTTGTTGGTATGCTTTTGCTCAAGCTTTTTTGGGTTGCATCCAATACTGGTTTCAGGACGATGTCTTGATAACCAGAAAGTTTTGCTTTTGGCTTTGAAAAATGAAGTCCAATTTGACTCTTCACTCTCAACGAAGCTCGTCGGGTGGAACCAAAGTGTTGACTGCTGCGATTGGGGTGGTGTGGCATGTGACAAAACCGGCCATGTCATCGGACTTGATCTTAGTAACGAAAGCATATCGGGTGGGTTTAATGGCTCCTCAAGTGTTTTTAGTCTTGGATTTCTCAAATCCTTCAACTTGGCGTATAACAGCTTCAATTCTGCTCAGCTGCCATTGGGATTTGGAAAGCTTACTCAGGTGAGCTATCTGAATTTATCAAACGCAAATTTCGTAGGTCAGATTCCTGGAGATTTTTCATCAATGAAGAGGTTGGTTACCCTTGATCTTTCTTCAAGTCCTTATTACACTCTCGTTCTCGAAAACCCAGATCTCAAAATGCTCATTCAGAACCTTAAGGAAGTAAGAGAGCTCCATCTTGACAATATGAAAATCAGTACCCATGGGTATCATTGGTCAGGGGTCATATCTTCTTCCCTACCCAATTTGCAGGTTTTAAGCTTGAAAAGCTGTGGTCTTTCAGGTCCTCTTGACTCTTCACTTTCTATGCTTAAAAACCTTTCGGTCATTCTTCTAGACGAAAATACCTTTTCATCTGATATCCCCGAGTCCTTTGGTAGCCTCCAGAATTTAAGAGTTTTGAGCCTTCGTGCATGTAATCTTAGTGGTTCACTTCCGAAAAAAATCTTCCAAATACCCACTCTAAAGACGATCGATCTTTCTAGCAATGTAATTCTCAAAGGTCCTCTCCCGGAATTTCCAGAGAACGGGGCTCTTGAGAATCTGCTTCTCAGTTACACAGAGGTTGGAGGGAAACTACCAGATTCTATTGGTAATCTTCCATTGTTGTCCAGGATAGAGCTTAGAGGCTGCAAATTCACTGGGCCGATTCCAGATTCGATGAAAGATCTTACCCATATTGTCTATTTGGATCTATCTTCTAATCATTTAACCGGTTCAATCCCATCGTTTCGGTTGTCTAAGAATCTAGCCTATCTAAATTTCTACCTAAACAATTTAACCGGTGGAATTCCTTCTTTTCAAGGTCTGAACAGTCTCCAGTTTCTTGATTTGAGTTATAACTCCTTGAATGGGGATTTCCCAGAGTCTTTGTTAGCATTGCCATCGCTCGAGTATGTATACCTTTCCAACAACAGGTTATCAGGTCAATTTCGTAAAGATATTGATGTTTCTTCTTATAAACTACGTATTCTGGATCTGAGTAGTAACAAATTTGTAGGACCAATACCTGGATTCATCTTCAAACTTCCAGTCCTTTCAACCCTCACCCTTTCTGAAAATAACTTTAATGGCGTTGTAGACTTAGAGATGTTTGGAAAGTTTAAGGAGCTATACGCACTTGATCTTTCCTATAATGATCTTACAATCAAGGTAAATATTGGAAGCAAATCATCGTTTTCGTCTGAGCTCAACACGTTGAAATTAGCTTCATGCAAGATGCAAGAGCTTCCGAATTTAAAGAACCAATCAAGGCTGATGATGATAGATCTTTCTGATAATGAACTTAGGGGTGAAATACCCAACTGGATTTGGGAAGTTGGCAATGGTTACCTTCGGTTTCTTAATTTGTCGAGCAATAAGTTTTCAAGTCTCCAAAAGCCTTACACGTTTCCTTTTCTACTCGATGTTCTTGACCTGCATTCTAATGTTCTTGAAGGAGATATCCCGATTCCTCCAAGAAGAGTTTATCATCTGGATTACTCCAACAACAACTTTGGATCTTCGATCCCAGTTAATTTCGGGAATGTCCTTACATCGACCTTGTTCTTCTCTATGTCCAACAGCAAACTGGTTGGAGTCATTCCTCAATCGATACGCAATGCCACTTCTCTCCGAGTTCTTGACTTATCCCACAATACACTTACAGGTCCGATTCCATCAATTGGAAACTCGAAAGATCTGCAATCCTTGGACCTTTCAGTCAACAAGCTAAATGGAAGCATCCCTGTGGAGCTAGCAAATCTTAGCTTACTTTCATTCCTAAATCTCTCTTATAATCATCTTTCTGGAAAGATCCCACAAGGCTCACGGTTTCAAACATTTACAGAGTTGTCCTTTAAGGGAAACAAAGAGCTATGTGGCCCCCCTTTGAAGAAGAGTTGTGATAAAAAGAGAATATGACCACAAATCATTGAAGTTGCATACTAGAGATCCAGTCCCTGGATCAGTTTTGGGATGCATATCCAGTGGGGATTGTGGTCATGGATAACATGATACAAACACACATTAATAAGGGAATCGTTTTCGAGGATCCTACAGCATTGTATACTTACATGCATGCTGATCAGAGCATGTTATCTATCTAACAGCACTGTACCTATATATATGCATTTTGAATAAGACCGTTATATATCTCACAAGAAGTTTTCATGATTTTGAATAAGACCATTGTATATCCTTCTATAATTAAGTTTAATCCATTGCATGCCAAATAGACATTCTATCCCATTCAACCATTTCATTAAACTATGCCTTGTGGATGCTCTAATGAAAATTCTAATTACATCACATCCTTAATTATACTAGAATGTGCACAAAACTATAAACTTTACCCTAATCAAAGGGCCATGAGGATCTCCTTAATGACCTTTGAAAGGGTCATGAGGGTCATCTTAAATGTTAAAAAGCATGATAAGCATTGCAAAGACAAGTTTTGTAATTAATTTCATCAATATGTCCTTAATTTCAAATATAAATTTGTATTTTAACATGTTTATACATATTAAAACATATTTTTACATATAAATAATATAACACCCTGAGATTTAGGTGCATTTCTTTTATCCTTATTCTTTGTCAATTAGTCATGATTAGCCCTTGTGTGGAGGGGACTTAGCAAGTGAGTATGTTGGGCATACCAGAGGGGTACGCTGCGCGTACTCGTGTGCTTAGTTTGGACGCGGAGTTGCCAAGGTACGCTGGGCGTACCCAGAGTTACGCCGGGCGTACCCGGCCCAGGTGAAAAACCCTAATCCGTCTTGTGCACTATTTAAAGGATGCTAAGGCTCATTTCTCAGCCTCCATATCAGTGAGTGAAACCCTAAAAGAAAGCTTCCCATCGTCCTTAGTGTGTGTGAGTGTTATTGGAGCTAATTGTGCTTTGGTGACTTAGTGAAGAATAAGGAAATGAGCTCTTGGAAGCTAAAGCTTGAGGTGCCATTTTGGATCTGAGATCTACATAGCAAGGGGCTATACTTAGAGGTATAAAGTTCAAAACTTTCCTCTTCTTTTGATTTGTTGTTGCATGTACCATTTCTAGGGCTAAAAACCCCAAAGGTGGAGACTTTATGAGTGTAAAGTGCTCCATGGTCCGAGATCTGTCCCTATTCAGTGGTATTAGTGATTCAGAACCATAAAGTTTCCATTTTGGTTGTTAGTTTGAGGTCATGCTTGAGTAATAAGCATTCTAGAGTTAGAGGATGGAATATTATGGGAGTTGGTGGCTTGTTCAGCCATGCAAAGGCATAAAGTCATTAACGTTATGGATTAAGAGGCTTAGATGTGGTCAGATCTAGAAATTGGAAGTGGGTCTTAACTATTTAAGACCTCAAGAGCTAAGGGGCTGAAGTTGGGGAGTACGCCGGGCGTAATCCCAGTACGCGCCGCGTACTGGGTGGCGTTCCCCGATTCTAGCCTTTGAGAGTTATAATAATTAGGGTATGGTCTATTGTGGGGCCTTTTGAGTTATGAGAGGGGTAAAATGGTCTTTTACCCTTCTGAGAGTGTCATAAGAGGACATAGTCTAGCCTTTGAGAGTTATAATAATTAGGGTATTTATTTTATATGATTAGGTGGAGGCTAGACCAGCGTTTACCGAGTCAGAGATTTACCGAGACACCCGAAGTGAGTCTTCTCACTATACTTTACCTAGTGTGGTAACAGAGTTATGTGATAGAGTATTTTAGAGTTATATACCAGTGTAATTGCATGTTATTTATGTGTTGTGATTTATTGTGATAAGTGATATGCATGATTCAGAGTTACAGAGTTAGGACCTTCGGGTCCACAGAGTTAGGGCCAGAGGGCCCATAGAGAGGTGGGGCTGGAGGGCCCCACTGAGACACATTGACCTGAGGATCAACAGAGTTACAGCCTCGAGTGGCTATTATGTGTTAGAGTGGTATTTTGGGGAACTCACTAAGCATTTATGCTTACAGTGTTATGTGTTATGTGTTTCAGGTACCAGTGATGATCGCGGGAAGGCGCCGGCATGATTCGTACACACGCACACTGGAGTTTATGTATTTTGATCCTGGGTTTTGTAATGATACAATGTTGACACAATGTTTTTATTTATGATTACAAATGATATTTTATGGATTTCAAAAGTGAAAAATTGTTCAAATTTTTACGGTGTTACAAATAAAGTATTTTTATATTTAAATATGTATATTTTTTTCATATGACACAAATGTCTGGTGCATTTGGTCCCTAAATTATATTTGTTTCTTTATGAGGGAACCAACTTATGGGCAACCTGACTTTTTAGTCCCATAGTCCCTAGATTTATCCCATAGTCCCCTAGACTTATTTTACCCGGTTTGAGTGCCACATCCACCATATTAGCCATATCAACCATGAGATGGAAACCAACTTACTGTTACACGATGAGGGAATGTCGCATTATGTATGACTCGTAGGGCCTAAGTCTTGACTTTTCATTACCCGCCTCCGTGTATATATACACATGTTGGCCCCTAAAATGGCAAAAGCCCTAAGATTCTTACCATTCTTCGCACATAACTTCATACCCTAATCTATAAGAAGATATCGTCACCTCCATCTCCCGCTCATGGTTGGTCCTTTAGCGACCGACATCACATGGAAGAGAACGGTTCCAATGGATTGTGGGAACAAACATGGCCATCACCCTCTTTCAAACACAGTTGGAGGTCTCATTGATCCGTGAGGATGTTGTTGCTGACTTTCTGAAATGGATGCTCTAAGACGTCATGGCAGGCCAAATTGATGTGTTCAATATGGTGGTTGACCTGAAGAATCACTTCTACTCTCTTTAATATGTGTATATCAAGAGGATGGTCAACAACAACGTGATGAAACTCAAATGTGTTATGGGTTTTCTGGATGTGGTTGGGGTCCGGTTTTTAGGCTACAAGTCCCTCCACTGATGGATGAACTTTAGCTTATATGATTTATTTCTTGGGTTTATGCTTTTAGTGGTCTAAAGATTGGTTATTTTGGTAGTCCTTTTTTGTGGTGGATGACGTTGTTGATAAGATGTAGTAACGTTTTTTTTGTGTATCTTATTTTGTATGTAAGTTAATGGTATTGTATGAAACAAACCTGAAGAAATGAAATTGTTTATGTTTAAGTATACCATTTATGTTATAATCTTGTATGTGCATGAACTTTTTAAACAAACACAAAATAGGTGCATATAAGTAACTCCAAAATATTTCGACTTCAAAGATGGGACCACACGGCGAAGTCAAACAAGTTTATAACTAAAAATAGAGGTACAAAAAGGTTCGGTTAACAACGGGGACAAAAAGGAACATTCAAACCCACGATGTACATTATGGTAGCACTATAAACCCTTTTTATCTTTAGCCCAAAAGTGGAAAAAAAATAGAAAAATAACTTTCTTTTGTTTATGTCTGGTGAGCAATTGGATGACGTTTTTTTTATGTAAATAAATAACATAGTATGATGTTAGTTAATACCAAAGTACTTTCATGTAAAGTAATAGTAATATAATTTAAGTCAATTAATAGTATGCTAATTTGATGTATATCATACCAAAACTTTTTATTTACTTTAATAGCCCTCTACTTTGATAAGGTTAACATGTTAATAAAAAAACGAGTTTTATGTAAAACTTATACTAATCTAATAGTATGTCCATTAAATAGTATTCCACTTTCATGCAAATTGTTACCAATACAATTTTATGTCAATTAATTTTACAAATCTAATTTAATGCCATGCAAACTATTAACTAAAATTCCCATAATTGCTAAAATGTCTAAAATTCCCCTAAGTGCTAAATCATTACCATTCTGTTATGCCTCAACTTCTAGCCCTAAGGAATTTTGTACCTAAAATGCCTAAAATGCTCTTAGGTCATATATAGGTAAAATGACTAAAATACCCTTAAGGTCTAAAATACCCCTATCGGCTAAATTGCCTAAAATGACTCAAATTCCTAATATTCCCTTAATAACAATGTAGTATAATGTATAATGAAACAAAATAGACTTTCAAATACAAAACCAAATACCATATGTAAACATTACCCTAAAATAAATTCAAAATTATAATCATCATTTCCATTGTTTACAAATCTCATGTCTGTGAAACACCATAAATACTCCTCCTTTCATTAACTCTTAACTCTTCCCCACCTTCATTATCAAGAACAAGTTGTTGCTCACCTTCATGAGCCATAACATCATCTTCCCCACCATTTTTCATATTTAGTGACTCTTGTGTTTTTCTTACTTATTGTTTCTTTCACACATTAATTTTTGGTAGCCTTCCACTTTAGTACAAGTGTTGCTGTTGCGTCTTGCCCGTTTCTATATGCGATAATATACCTTTTTCCCTACCTTGAAACAGTGTGCCTTCGAGGCCTTTCAGAAGTATCCCTTAATCTATTCATGGTTGGCCTGCCTGATTCTTCTATTCAATGGAGGCAAATAAGGGATGTACTTTGTAGTAGGCTACATATTGCTTCCATTCATCCATGAATGGCGTTCTTGTAAGTATTATGGAAGAAGTCTCCCAAGTACAAATACAATGATAGAGCTTCTCATATTTTATTCAGTGAATCTTTCCACGAACACATATTGTTGGATTAGGTGTCTAAGCCCATAACTATATTTGGTATGTACTTGACCCGATTATAGCATGGTCCTTTTGGGTTGCCTTCACCAAAGCAACTTGACTGGATGAATAATGGAGAAAGAGGATAAATGTGATTTATTAATATATTATTTGAATAATATATTAAAATAGAAATCATATTCTTTAATTAACATTGGTCAAGAATTAATTTAGAATTAATTTTGTGGTCAAAAGAGGTTAACTGAATTAAGGGGACTAATGTTGCAATTATAAGATAACTGAATAATGGGCTGAGGACCTCTTAGAAAGGAGGTGGACGAATTCTTATAGGAGCCCATAAGAATTTCATCCAAGGCTAGGGTTCTGGAATGTTCCTATGGGTTGCTTAGAGCCTAAGCAACCGGATTAGGTCTTTGACTGAAACTCTAATTCCTCACCTATATATTGAACCCCTTAGCATCACATTTTCGGCTACCTGAAACCCTAGAAGGATTCCTAGAGCCAAAATCATCTCTCATCTCTCTCTCTCTCTCTCTCTCTCTCTCATATTCTCCAATTGCTTGTGGTGTTTGTGATCGATTAGAGGTATTAGATGTGTGATACTAAGCTCTCAAGGCTAGGATCTTCAAGCTTCAATTGGAAGGTCACATTCTTACTAGTTTATTTACGTTGATTTCGATTTTGGTATGCTAGATTTAGGGTTTACAAGCTTTAGATGCTTATTGCATGTACAATTAGAAAAACCTAGATTGTTGTTTTGCTGATAACACAACAGTGGTATCAGAGCCTAGGTCATTTTTCTATTGTATTTGATGCATAACTTAATTGTTCAAAGCTGAAAAAGTAGAAAAAATTGCTTCTGACAGATGAACTCGTCGAGTCACCTGATGGAGTGTTGGAGTCATTTGACCTTAGGGACAATAACACGTGCGAGTCTTGTTTACTTGGAAAGATGACAAAGTCACCCTTCACTAGTAATTGTGAAAGGGGTGAGGGTTTATTGGATCTCATACATACCAATGTAAGTGGGCCCTTTAGATCCACCACAAGGGATGCGAACCGCTTCTATGTGACTTTTACCGATGATTATAGCATATATGGGTATATCTACTTAATCAAGCATAAGTCAGAAACTTTTGAAAAGTTCAAAAAGTTTAAGCAAGGAGTGGATAATTAGTTGGGCTGGAGGATAAAGATGCTCTGATCCGATCGAGGTGGTGAGTATCTTAGTATTGAGTTCCACGACTACCTCAAGGAATGCAGAAGTGTTTTGCAATTGACGCAACCTAGGACACCGCAGTTGAATGGTGTGGCTAAGAGGTGCAATCGAACCTTGTTGGACATGATTCGTTCCATGATGAGTCAAGCTTCGTTACCTAACTTATTTTGGGGGTATGCCTTAGAGACTGCTGCCCATATCCTTAATCCAGCCCTAACTAAGAAGGTTGCCAAAACACCTCACGAGATGTGGACAGGGAAAGCTCCCTCATTGGCACATATCAAGGTTTGGGGTTGCGAGGCTTTTGTAAGACGAGAGACTCACGACAATCTTGAGCCTCGTAGTGAGCAGTGTATTTTCATCGGCTATCCACAGAAGTCCTTTGGATATCTCTTCTATAGATCGAGTGACAATGTTGTCTTCGTTGCGATGAGAGGGGTTTTCCGAGAGTGAGAACTCATATGACAAGAGGACAATGGGAGAAATATTGATCTTGAAGAGCTTCAAGAATCAAGTGATGAAGGAACTTCTAACACTGGCACTCAACCCGAGGAGGAAACTCCTGTTGAACAGATTGACAAGTCCTTATCTCTTAGATGTTCTAGTAGAGTTAGTGTTCCACCCATATTATACGGCTTCCAAATAACTGTTGAGGGTGATACAGTTATTAGTGATAGTACACTAATAAATTTGGATGAACCTAACAACTACAAGGAAGCCATGGATAGCTCAGAGTCTGCAAAGTGGAAAGAGGCTATGGACAGCGAGATTCAGTTCATGTATGACAATCAAGTTGGGAACTTGGTTAACAATGTGCCAGCTCATAAGACGATCGGGTACAAGTGGATCTTCAAGAAGAAGACCGACATGGATGGGAAAGTACACACGTATAAGGCGCGATTGGTTGCGAAGGGCTTTACTCAAACTCCTGGAGTTGACTTTTATGAGACCTTCTCACTAGTGGCGAAGATTAAATCTATAAGGGTTATGCTAGCCATAGCTGCATTTCATGATTACGAAATATGGCAGATGGATGTGAAAACTGTTTTCCTTAATGGGAAGTTGGCTGAAGATGTTTACATGAGTCAGCCAAAGGGTTTTGTCGATGCAAAGTACCCTAATAGAGTGTGTAAGCTTGAGAAATCCATCTATGGATTGAAACAAGCATCTCGCAGATGGAATCTTTGTTTTGATGAGAAAGTCAAAGAGTTTGGTTTTTCGAGAAGCGAGGATGAGTCCAGTGTATATGTCAAAGTTAGTGGAAGTATAGTTTGCTTTCTCGTATTGTATGTGGATGACATACTGCTCATAGGAAGCGACATGCCAACCTTGCAGGAGGTTAAGTCCTAGTTTGGGAAGTGCTTCGCTATGAAGGACCTCAGAGAAGCTGCTTATATTCTATGGATAAGGATATTGAGAAATAGGAGTAAAAGACTAATAGGACTTAGTCAAAGTACTTACTTGGATAAAAGTGTTAAAACGTTTTAGCATGGAGAATTCCAAGAAAGGGGAGTTATCAATCCAAAGCAATACCAAGTTGAGTAAGACTCAAAGCCCGAGTACTAAGTCGAGTGTCTTATGCTTCTGCTGTTGGTTCGATCATGTATGCTATGATGTGTACTCGCCCTGATGTGGTCTTCACTTTGAGCATGGTCAGCTGATATCAAAGGATCCATGGTAGAGCACATTGGACCGCAGTAAAGAACAGTCTCAAGTACCTATGAAGGACCAAGGGATGATTTCTTATCCTCGGTGGGAGTGATGACTTAAGGGTATGAGGGTATAGTGACACCAGTTTTCAGACCGACCAAGATAATTTCCGCTCTCAGTCAGGCTTGGTCTTTACCTTGAATGGAGGAGCAGTGACTTAGAAAAGTTCCAAGCAGGAGACCGTAGCTGACTCAACGTGCGAATCATAGTACATTGCAGCGACCAAAGCGTTAAAGGAGGCAATATGGCTAAAGAACTTCATTGGATACCTTGAATTTGTATGTGCCATAAACGAGCATGTGGAGATTTTCTGTGATAACGAAGGTGAGGTTGCGTTAACCAAGGAACCGAATGATCATGGTAGATCCAGGCATATCAATAGAAAATATCATTTTATTAGAAATTGGGTAGAAGAGGGACTCCTTGTAGTAGAGAGGGTATCGTCGGAGGAGAAACCAACAAATCCCCTTATGAAGGGACTGAGTAGGGTTAAGCACTTGCAGCACGCTAGGAGCATTGGGCTGAAGGACGATATTAGTGTTAGTGATTAGATAGTTTTTCGAAACTTGTAATAGATAAATTGTAATTAACATTTGATGATTAAATAAAGGAGTATTATTTATAAGTAAAGTTATTGTCTTGTGTTAATTATTTACTATTGTTTCGCTTTGCATGTTTTGACTTCCTAAATAATAAGATTATTTAAATTATCCACAATCGATCATATGTTGGAAGTAATTATGAAAGAAGACTGTCATGAATTGGCTTGTAGATTGTCTAAAGTGTTTTAGACATAGCAAAGGTTTGTTGCAACGTTCATGAGTGCTCCTGAAATAAGATTTGAGTATTGGATTAAACTCGCGCTCACATGAATCACTTCATGGAATTTAATCATGAGTGATTGTGAGATGATAATATCATATAGTCTTAAAACCTAGATATATGAGTTGTTGTTTACGAGTTGGTTGTGCATTGATAATGCGTAAATGCATCAGTAACTTGATGTTATAAAACGTATTTTTGTGTAAGATTTTATGAGTAAATAGTAAAAGCATATAAGTCAAATTTTATTTGTTCCTTTCATCCTATGAGGTTACAAGCGATATCTTGGGCCCCTCGATGATTTGGTTTGACTTATGTGTCGGGCCCGGTCAGGACTAAATTGATGTGTTTGATTAAGTTCTATGTCAGAAAAATCAGAGATCGAGAAACAAACTGCTAGACAATAAGTATGAATATGTTCCATGTATTTGTCCACACGATATCTTGATAATGGAGGAGTATACAATCTCTTATCTAAAGGACATGTTAGAGTTTGACAACGGCTTTTGAGAGCTACAATTACTAATTGGATTTTGAAGTTGTACTTGCATTTATAGTTATTAGACTTATCCAAGTAGGAGACTGTTGGATTAGGTGTCTAAGCCCATAACTATATATGGTATGTACTTGACCCGATTGTAGCATGGTCCTTTTGGGTTGCCTTCACCAAAGCAACTTGACGGGATGAATAATGGAGAAAGAGGATAAATGTGGTTTATTAATATATTATTTGAATAATATATTAAAAGAGAAATCATATTATTTAATTAACATTGGTCAAGAATTAACTTAGAATTAATTTTGTGGTCAACAGAGGTTAATTGAATTAAGGGGACTGATATTGCAATTATAAGATAATTGAATAATGGGTTGAGGGCCTTTTGGAAAGGAGGTGGATGAAATCTTATGGGAGCCCATAAGGATTTCGTCCAAGGCTAGGGTTCTGGAATGTTCCTATGGGTTGCTTATAGCATAAGCAACCGGATTAGGTCTTTGACTGAAACCCTAATTCCTCACCTATATATTGTGTGACAACCCGAAACTTCCACCTGGTACATCTAGTCAGTTAATCTAAGTTAAACTCGTTTCTTTTAACTCCTAACGTTGATTAAGGGTTCATTTAAGCATTCTAAACTTGAGTAGAACCAAGCTCGAGATTAGGAACGAGTCAGCAAGTCAAATAGTGACGAAATTGGGCCATACACCCCTTTTGGAGGAGTGTGTGGCCGCACACATGGGTGTACGGCCGTACACACCCATCATGGCCACACACCCACCCTATATAAAGGGTAGACCCCTTTCCTTTCATTCCTTTCACTCCTTGGCAGCACACTACTCCTTTTCTCACAAGATTCTTCAACCACAAACGATCTCAAGGCCTAAAAACGTGAGTTTTCCATCACCTAGCTTATCATACATGAAGGACCTATTGATCTAAGCCTTGAATCATCATGTTCTTCACTCTTTGAAGGAGTACGGTCTCACACCTTCACAAGGTGGGTGGCACACTCCTAAAAGACCCTCCAAAGTGAGAGTTGGACTTCCATATTCAAGTTGGACATGAACCTAGTTTTACTGCACCTTGGAATTGACATTTTGGGATCTTCATATGGGTTGTACGACTGCACACACATGTGTACGGCCGCACACACCCTTGTGCGGCAGCACACTCCTTATGTGTGGCAGAGTAGCACTTGTGACCAGAATCTCTTGTAGGGAGAGTGTGACTGTTGTGTATAGATCTATACGAGACTGACAACCCCACACTTGGCTGCTAGCTACAGTCAAACCGGCAGGTCTACGGGTGACAAAGTCATAAAGGATACCGGCCATTGCGGGACGTATCCCGTCAGTTATGGTTATGAAACTCGCAACCTAGATAGCAGAAATTTACTTTTGTAATAATGAATCAAGTGAACTAACCTCATAGTAATAACCGATTTGATTAATGGAGGGTATTAACAGTACCTTAAGGATTTAGTTCTTCAAGTTTTCTATTATTAGTTTTATTTATGTAATAGGGCTAATATACCTCAATGGGAGTAACCAGGGTTTTTAAAATGAAAACTACGTTTATCGATATAAGTATGGTAAATACTTGTACACCTCAGTTTAGAACGGATAACCAACCATCAACTTTTAGGGAAAATATAGGATTTTCCCGGGATAACTCGGCTTTTCATAAACAAATTGTTTAACATGCAACTAACGGATATTGATATCCATTCCACGACTCCTTGGATTGTACGTACCTTGTATGAATTTGGAAGTCATGGAAGGAATGGGCTTTCAAACACGCTTTTCATAAGAAAATATAGGATTTTCTTGAGTAACACTTTTCAAAAAGATCAAAGAGACATTTTCCCACCAAAACTAAATGCTTATGAACTCACCAGCTTTATGTTGATATCCTTTCAAAACTGCTTGTATTCTCAGGAAATTAGTAGATAGGTACTTCAAGGACTTTTGGAGAAGTCGGCGTGCTAGAGTCACGTCTTTCTATTTTATTTTCGATAAGAACAAAACTTTGTATTAAGACAGTGTAAACCTTTTTCATATATGTATTCAATTTTGGTTGTGTTTACTATGCTTGCTATGATACAACTGTTGTGATACTATGCATGACGTCAACCACCCCTGAACGTTTCCGCCATTCCGGTTTGGGGGTGTGATAGATTGGTATCAGAGCCCTTGTTTATAGCAAACTAAGTATACCGAACCTTACATGGTATACAACTATAAATACTAAGGGACCAAAGTGCTCTGAACTAAAAGCATACTTTCCAAAAAAATATAAGTATTTTTATAACAAAGTATATAAATATACCCGAGTACCAAAATCTGTGTCATAAGTAGAACAAAACAAAAGTATTTGGATGTTGGATATCGCAGTTAAACCTAGGCAGTTATGTAATCATGTCTAGGGTCAATATAGCCTGATCAACTATATTCATTCGAGACATGACCAGCATGTGCTTGGGAGTGATTGTGGTGTTGCAGCAAGCCTAAAACTTACCTAGATACCAGAAGAGTTCTAGAATATTTTAGGATGCTATAACTTTCGAACCGGAAACTTACCTAAGGATCCATTCTTCAAGAATCAAGCATGTAGGTATAATACATTGGAAGTATTATTAGATTCAATGCCTATTAACTATCCCTTTACCACCATCTCGCGTAGATAGCATGGCCGGATTCCATCTCCCTGGCGACCCGTACTTTCCCAACCAAGGAGATGATGGATGGATCAAACCAGCACTAGAATAGAACCATGAGATTCCTTTGGACGATGACTTCGCCGAACCATTTGCTGAGGAGACTGACTCAGAACCCGAAGTCAAGAACCTACCTCAAGTAGCCCCGATACCAAATCCTAACCCCCGACCTGAGTTCGAAGGCCCAAAGCCTGTGTGGGTCGGAAGCCTGGATAGGTGGAGTCACGAACAAGGCCAACCTCACCCGTATAATGGGGATCGCCGCTTCTACAATTTGAACGAGAGAGGCTCCGCAGACAGAGCCCTTCCAATCATAGTCCGAGTGGCCCGCAACGTTGAACTAAATGTGGCAGCCATTCAGTGAGCTATGGAGCTTGAGGCAGACTCAGATGCCAACACAAACCGCATTCGCAATCTTGAAGTTGCTCACGGGAGAACTATGAGGGACAATGAAGCTCTGCAACAAGAGCTAGCTACCACTCGAGCTGAGGTCATAGAGCTCCGAGCACGCCAGACAGTATAAGAGAGTCGTCTGCTTGACATGGAGCACCAGCTGGCTAACTTAAGGATCCGTCCGAGGAGTACCCGTCGCTGATAGGAGAATAATCTACTCATCCTTCCTTTTTGGTCTAAGGAATAACTTTCATTTTATGTTCTAAGTAACTCTTTTCCGTAAACATCTATGTCCTTCATGTTGCCCAGATTCTTTCCTTGTTAGAATGACTTAGACATATTTTTAGGTCAAGAGTTCTGAAATATGTGTAATCTCAGTTTCAGTTATGATGGCAACAATCATATTTCAGTTAAGGATTATCTTTGTCAAAAGTATACCTTAGATCGATAGCATGCAAATTAAGAAACTTTATCAAGGTCCTTTCACTGCTTTGGCCTCAAGACATGCCTCATAGGATGTACTTAGACAATCATTCCTTTTCCCCATCAGTTTCATATCAGTCTCTGTGACATCCCCAAAATCTCGGCCAGAAAAGACCGATTTCATTTATGCTTTTTAAAACATTTTCAGAGTAAATCCGTTTGATTTTAAAAGAGATGCGGAATTTGTTCCCAAAAAAACAAAACATGATAAAATAGATATTTATCAAAACATTTCATATAGAAATATGATTTCATTTCATAATCAAAAGTCGGGATGTCATGTTCCGATATAGATCATAAAGCATAAACGATGATATTACAAGTCGTTCAACAAATATATACATATGCAGACTTGTAAACAAAAATGACTTGATGATTCGCCCATCTTAAGCTCTTGCGCCACTTCCTGTAATACAAATCAACTGAGTGGGTCAGGCTTGGGAGCCTGGTGAGCATATAGGGTTTTCAAACCCACAATAATTATATTTAATTTCATCAATCAACAATAAACCCGATTACCCATTCCCGTTATCCTCACCTTACGTTCCTAAAAATAACGTCTATTATAAGGAACTTATATTCAGGATTTTCATCGGGACGGACATTACTGCAGAGGGGCTTCCTCAACAATAAGTGTCCTAAAGGCAACCATGTGGGGGATAGAGTACACCGGTGAACACGTCGTTCACAACACCTACAGGTAATGAGCCTGCTAGTGTTCCACAGGACAGTCTAGAATAGTCCGTGGTCGTCATCCATACTCTGCTGAATGACTAGAATAACACCAATAACACCGAGGCCTCTCATCTGTTTATTTCACACCAATTATCTACCCATGTTCTACCCAACATATTAGTAGATAAAAATATACATTTTTATACATTGTTTTAAAAAAAAAAAACTGTATAGCATGCTTTAATCAATACATATTCCACATAACAGATGAGGCATACACACATAACACGTATTTCATAGAGAATATACATTCACGCATATAACCACAAAATATATACACGTAGCACGTATTTTATATTAAATACTTCATAATATTGCGTTGGAGAGAAAATAACTACACACTCACTTGATCAGAAGATGATCCGACAGCACTACGGCTTATAGAAGTAGCGTCTCTCCGCAGATCTGGAAGATCTTCACAAAAACCGGTTCCTCGCGGGCAGGGCTTCGGCTCGGGAATAACGCTCTTCGGGATTCTCGGGGCTTCGGATCTCGCTTCGGGGCTCGGGAATAATACCGGGGCTTCGGGGTATAGTCGGCACGCAAATCGAGGCAAAAAGGCTAGAGAGAATGAGGAATTTGCAAAAGAAAAGAAGCTGCTTCGGACCTCCTTTTATAGGCTGATCCTCGGGGTTACGCGGGGCGTAACTTCGGGGGTACGCGGGGCGTAGTGCTTCGCAGATCGTCAGCGCTTACGTCACCGGGCCCTCTTCGTCATCGCTTACGACTCGCTACTCCGCAGGACTCGAGTGCCCTACGCTGTACGCGGGGCGTACAGCAGTACGCGCTGCGTACTTCGGATAGACCGCCTCTCCTTCTCTTCGGATAATATCGGAGGTTAAATAAAAATAAATATTAAATATTTATTAATCTTCAAAAATTCATATCTCCTTCATATGAACTCCGTTTTCGTCGTTCTTTATATCCACGCGAAGGTGAGACTACGCTCAACAACTTTCGTTTAGATTCCGTCGGCTAATTTTGACTTTTATTTTTATTAATTATTTTTAGAAGGCTCGGACAGGAAAACTTCGTTATAAAATCATAACTTCTTCGTCCGACGTCCGTTATCGCCTATCTTTTCATCGTTTCGTTACTAACAACGAGATCTTCGATTCTCATTTAGATTGTTCCGGCTAAAAACCGCTCGATCTCAAATCGAGTATTCGGGCTGCATACTGCCACGTCGAAACTTAGAAAAATCATAACTTCCTCATGCGAAGTCAGATTTGGGCGTTCCTTTTATGCACGCTCTCGGTTTAACGAAATCTACGACTTTCGTTTAGATCGCTAAGGCTAAATATCGCTCTATCTTAAATTCATATTTTACGTCACTCGACGTCGTGCCGGTTCCATCGCGAAACTTCGACAGGTCATAACTTCTTCGTTATAACTCGGATTTTGGCATTCCTTATATTTCCGGAATCCTTGTTTCAACCACTACAACTTTATGCAAAGATATCGGGCATATCTCACACTTTAATTTTGACGCTTATTTCATTCTTAATTTAATTACATCACATAATTAAGCAAATAAACACATAACTCACACAATACACAAATTCACAAATAATACATTTTATTATTTCAAATTGGGGTTACAAAGGTTAACCTAGACTATTACATTGCTAAAATGGCAAGCCTAGAAACACGGGCGTTACAGTCTCCATAAAAGCTACGATGTCATAATCGGCATGAGATAGTTGAGCCCAAAATCGTGCTGATGTTCTTTGCATTTGAAAGAGCGACTCGTCTTAAGTGGAGCTACCAAGTCATATATGTATGTATGTATATATATATATATATATATATATATATATATATATATATATATATATATATATACATATATATATATATATATATATATATATGTATAAGATAAGCTAGTGTTACCGTTAATAGGCCTCATTCGCGAAGCCGATCTATAAGGAGTATAAGGAAACTGTCTATAAAATGCCGGTTGAATGAGTGCTCACTCTCACTCACCGCTTCCTTGATTGGTGGAGGTTTGTTAGCCGAACGGGTAGGATAGGGCAACTAATCCCTCATTAATGAGTATAATGATCTATAAAGTAACTAAATGTTTTTATAAAATCTCAATCTTAGTTACTTTAGGAAAAATGTGAAAATGATGTTATTCCATGAAATTACACTTTGCAGGTTGCCAAGTCGTTAGTGGAGCGTGCGTGGATAACCGAAACACTAATTTTGGACTAGCAAGGGTGGCAAATGGTAGCTCGATGTTATGCATTAACATTTCGGAGGATAATGTCGTCGGTATTGCATAAAATGATGACACATCTTGGAAATGCATTACAAAACTTTTTCACATTACGATTGGTCATAACGTATATTGTAGCCACCACCAACTCAACTCAAATTTAAGGAATTATAGCGTGAGTTGGTATAGTTCAATGCAATGTTCAACAACTTCAAAAATTAACATAAAAGTGGTTGGAATGACTCAGACATCTTGAAGGAGGAAATGACGCAGTATTGGGATGATTCAAACGGAATGGTTTTTATCCAAAAACATGTTTCAAACATTCTAAAAAATTCCCAAAATAGGCATTAGTAACTGTAATACCTATTTTGTAAATTTATGGTGTAATAGATATATGTCTATGTGGTAAGATTTGTTATAATGTTTTTCTAGAATAATAATAAGCATTTGTAATATAAAGTTACAAGTGGCAGAAGCTACACATGAAAATCACAAAGAAAACATAATCCGACAAAAGCACGACACGACAAGGCTAGGTCGCGACCGTTTCCGAGATGGTAATCAAGTTACATAAGTTGAATAGTGAAGGCAATGTACTTTGGAGAAAACATGAAACAAAGGAGGTTGCCTAATAATATTTTTGATGGTTAATTATTGACGGGATAAGAATTATCGTGAAAAGCCAAAAGCAAGATGCAACACGAAAATGACGCAAGGATAAAAATCATAACATAACTTAAGTCGGCTATTTTACATCCTTCACTCCAAAAAAGACACTTAAGTGAGATTGCATACACAAGGCCATGAAAGGTGTTAGTGTTCAAGGATTTGAAGATTTGAGCTTCTTAATCCTTGAATTGATGTCAGATATCTTCACCTTTCCATCTTGATTACTATTTAATTGATGAAATTGAAGGTTTTGAATGAAACCATAAGAGTAATTCGAAAATTTATGGATGAAATCTGTCTAGATATGGGAATACATTCAAGAAACTCCTTTGTTATACTTGTGTGTGAATGATATGATGAACCAAAGGATTTTAGGATGAACCTTAATTTGGTAAATATTAGTATCACGGCTTAACGAATTAAGTTCTTTGAAGTGATTTAGAATGAGTAATAACTACTATTGATGGATTATTTAATTTATATGAAGAAGTTAAATATCTTTAGATTTTATTAGCATCAATACACTATCTTAAGGTAACAGAACATATATACCTAAGTGTACATGCACCCTAGATCTATGTTTTAATAGTTATAGCAACAAACTTTAAAAATCAAATAGAAAGAAAAATACTAACCTTTTGATTCCTCGATTAGGATCTCGTATGTGTCAGTGCTAGCAATAGATGAAGGATCCAAGGTACATTCACTCTAATGTATCCATACTCATAAACACCAAAAGCAAAAAGGACAAACCCTAATCTAGGGTTTAGTCAAAATTCCTAACCATAGGAGAAAGGTTGGAATTTCGTGTGTGTGTGTGTGTGTGTATATATATATATATATATATATATATATATATATATATATATAGAGAGAGAGAGAGAGAGAGAAAGGAAGAAAGGTTGTACAAAAATAATGAGAGGATTCAACACTTAGGGTTTGACCCCTAGCAGTCTATTTATAGACAACTGATGAAACTCTAAAGGATATAAACTCTTTGGGTTTATCCTTACCTTATTTGAAACATGCCTTATCCTTATCAATGACATCACCAACAATATTCACTCCTATGCTCTAGGAGCTTCTGAAATATTCTAATTAATCTCTTAGATTAATTAATATTCAAGCTATTTAATTAATTAAAATAATTTAATTAATTCCAAAATAATTTCCAATTAATTTATTAATTCCATAATAAATTTATAACTTATTTATCTCCATTTCCTTCATGTTATTTGGTTCATGACCCAAAAGGACTCTATTATTATTAAAAATTGCTAAGTCAAATGTTGTGATGATATCGAAGTGTTGAAGTCTTCATAGGTAGTAGTCGAAGTTTTAGCATAACTATCTATATCGAAGGGTTGAGCACCTTCGATATAGCTATGTATTTTATCAAGCATGTTTTTTTGTAACACTTTGATAGTCGAGGTCTTGATATACTTTTTATATCTATGTGTGTTATACATTGTACTAGAGTCGATGTTATTAGTAACGCACTTTCACTTGTACTTTCTCTCAAATATTGTAACCTTGATATCGAGATAATCAGAGCTTAATAGAATTATTTATATCTTGTGTTCTTACATTTTTACATATTTATACAATTGATTGATTTCTTGACTCATCAAGTGGTATTAGATAATGAATCATCAAATTGTTTGAAGAAAATATTTCTCATTTTCGTTTTGTTGATTCATTCTTTCCGATTTAATTTTTTCCACGCCTGAAAACGTTATTCTTCGAGTGATCTATGAGATTAATCGATTCTACAATTGACAATCATCAATTGAATATGAATTTGTTCTTATTTAAGCTTTTCTTCATTTTTAGAAAATCAATGACAAATATGAATGTGAATACAATGATGAATTATGCAAATCTACTAGGTTTTACTACGAAAACCCCAATGTTACTTCCGTAGTATTATGATTAATGGGAAGAACGAATGTAAGATTATCTCAGTGGTATTGATGAAGACTTATAGCGTCCAATCAAAAGTAGACCATATCGAGCCGATCTTATTCAAGCAGTAGGAACATCAACACAAAGTGAAGATAGGATGGTGGATCGATTGAAAAAAGAAGCAAATGATAGAAGGTGTGTTCATGAATTACGATGAGCCTTACCATCGGTGGACTATAATTACATTTGAGGATGCAAGACTGCATATGAGATTTGGAATACTATGAAGGAGAAGTTTTAAGGCAACGATCGTAAAAATGAAGAGTTCATTAACTCAATGCTAGTCGGAGCTGGCAGATTTCAAGCAAAAAAATTGGAAACAATCGAAGGTTACTATAATCATTTCAATGAGTTAATCTACAAGTGTTCATGGTATGGCGTTATTCGAACCAGTACCGATTTCAAAATAAACTTCATTCTAGGGTTGAGGACGGAATGGAGGAATATATGTTTGATGATAAAGACTCATGAGAAATTCGATTCTTATTATTTGTCGAACCTTTACAATATACTCAAAGCTCACAAATCTGAGGCTAAAGAGATTGTTGATGATAAGGACTAGATGAATTTTGGTGGTCCTTTGGATTTAGTCTCAAAAACAAATATGAAAGAAGTGTGTTTTGATGAAGAGGAAGGTGATGGTGAAGAAGTTCTGATCATGAGTTCTAATGATGAACATGTGGTTTATTACTCAAACAACAGTGTTAAAAAGTTCAACAAGAAGCCAATAAAAAGTAATTTCAAAAATAGTTCTTTCAAGAAGACGTCTTCGACATCCAAATCTGGTGTTTTGCATAAAGGTGATGAGAAGTTAGGTGAGAAGAAAGAATAAAAAATAAAAAAAAACACCGAGAAGAAGCTCGCTAGAGATTCTAGTTATGAGTGCAACTTCTATAATGGCAAAAACCATCTGAAGAAGGATTATATGTTTAAGAAGATGAAAGAGAATGTAACACCTCCAATTTTAGAACAAATTTTTCATTTTTTAAATTTCCAAAAACATAGTTCACAACCAAATCTCAAGTACAAGTCATTCCAAACAACAAGTGTCATAATTATCAGAGTACATAAAAGATCATGTCCTAGTAATAAATTCTCAGTGCATGTGTATAATCAGAACTTCGCCTTCCCATGGTCCTGCGAAGTGCCTGTCACATATAAATCAACAACTGTAAGCACAAAGCTTAGTGAGTTCCCCAAGATACCATATATAGCTCAACATAAATAAACAACTATGGGTTATCTGCAACCCTGAGACTACAACAGTCGCGTTTAGCTAACAGCATGCTCGGGAGTTTATCCACTATCCTACCACATAGGTAAGAGTAAGCGAGGGGACTCACTTGATGCTGATGACACAAAAACCTAGCACCTGAACTGTTGGATCTAAACTCCACCTATTCAACCAAATAAATTACCCTGATGTCAAAGGTGAAGGAAATATGTCAATTAAGGGTTTCAATTAATAAGTCCCTGATGTCATACATGAAGGATGAAACTTCGAGGCCAGCCTTGCCAACGAAGCATCGGAACCGGCTAAACCTTTAAAAATTGAGGATAAATGCATAATTGACATGTAATTTTAAAGTTGATGGAATAATTGCACAAAAAAATAACTTGATTGGCCAATAAGGACAAAGCGAAAAGTTTGTTGTGCTATTGTGTAAATTTTTCATTATAGAAACCAAAATTGCTAAAATCAAAACCTCTCAGAAATACATAATTTGTGCTCCATGTTTTGAGAGAATGTAAAGTATAAAATAAATACACTTCCTTTTGATGAATTTTGAACAAAAACTTAAAAGAAAATCTATTCCCTTTGAGGTAAAGTATAAAATAAATACACAATATCAACTTTTCGGCTTATACAATTATCCATTTTTAAGAGCATATAATATGGGCAACGAGAAGTGTTATTTTTACTGATGTGGCATCTTATAACCTAGTCATAACAAGATGAACACCACCCCTCGTTCTTGTTAAGAGGATGTTATGGCATATCTTGTTGTGAAGAACACAAGATGCAACGGGAAGTTTAACTGGTTGTTGCCTTTATTAACCAATCAAATCATTTTTTTTCTCTCTCTACTTTTTATTATAACATGGAGAACACCATTTTCCGTTTGATGTTATGATGGTGTTATAGATGAGGTGAGATATGAAGTTAGGTTATAGTGTTATAACGTGTACCTAATGATCTAAACAAAGGGAAAGAGTTTTCACCGACAAATCGACAATAGAACGTCAATTTGCATGGTCAAAACATAGTCAAAGTTCGATCTTCTTCGAATCGCAGCATCAGGGGAAGCGCTTCTACCATTTGTACATACACTTCATTTATATTCTATGGAATGGCAAAATATGTATTGGGTAAGCAACATATCGCCAACGACCTCCATCTCCTTAACTCATCACCCCTCGCAAACCTCTTGGACCTATGCCTTAAATCAAAATCATCAACAAAACAAACCCAGCAGATACATGCCCGGATTATCAAGTCGAGATTTCACTCCGAAACATTCATCCTCAACAGGCTAATTGATGTTTATGGGAAATCTGGTTCTGTGGATGATGCGTATAAGGTGTTCGATCAAATGCCTGAGAGAAACATATTCTCTTGGAATGCGGTTTTATCCACCTTAACAAATGCAGGTCTTTTAGATGAAGCAAATAAGGTGTTCGATCAAATGCCTGTGACCGACCAGTGTTCTTGGAACTCCATGGTTTCTGGGTTTGCTCAACACGATAGATTTGATGAATCAGTTGAGTTCTTTGTACATATGCATTCTCAAGATTTTGTACTCAACCAATATTCATATGGAAGTGCTCTTAGTTCATGTGCGGGTTTGAGGAATATAAAAATGGGTACTCAGATCCATGCTTCTATTCATAAATCTCCATACGAACGAAATGTGTACATGGGTAGTGCTCTTATAGACATGTATTCCAAATGTGGAAGTGTAGATTCTGCTCAAAAAGTCTTCGACTCCATGACTTCACGCAATGTAGTTTCTTGGAACAGCTTGATCACATGTTATGAGCAAAATGGTCCACCTTCTGAAGCTCTTCATGTCTTCACAAACATGATGAACTCAAAGATTCAACCAGATGAGGTTACATTAGCCAGCCTGATAAGCGCATGTGCAACCTTAGCAAACTTGAATCTGGGACGTGAAATCCACAATCAAGTTATAAAATCCAACAAACTCACAAAAGATCTTGTCATATGCAACACATTAGTTGATATGTATGCAAAATGCGGTAGAATTTCAGAAGCAAGATGGATTTTTGACACAATCCCATCTAAAAACATCATATCAGAAACCTCAATTGTTAGCGGGTATGCCAAGTCAGCAAATCTTGAAACTGCAAGATCCATGTTTGTATCTATGGCAGATAGAAATATCGTATCATGGAACGCATTGATTGCAGGGTATACACAAAATGGAGACAATGAAACTGCTTTAGGACTCTTCCTTCAATTAAAACAAGAAGGCGTCTTTCCAACACATTACACATTCGGGAATCTTCTTAGCGCGTGTGCAAATCTTGCAGATTTAAGACTCGGACAACAATCGCATACCCATGTTTTAAAACACGGGTTTAAATTCGAATCTGGACCCGAAAGCGATATCTTTGTGGGAAATTCTCTCATAGATATGTATGTGAAATGTGGATCCGTAGAAGATGGAAAACGGGTCTTTAGAAAAATGGTTCATAAAGATTGGGTGTCATGGAACGCGATCATAATCGGGTTAGCTCAAAACGGATACGGGTCGGAAGCGCTTGAATTTTTCAAAGAGATGTTAGAATCGGGCGAGAAACCGGATCATGTCACGATGATTGGAGTACTATCCGCATGTAGCCATGGCGGGTTGGTGGATGCGGGTCGCGGGTATTTCAATAAAATGAGGTCGGAATACGGGATTGAACCAATGACGGATCATTACGCGTGTATGGTTGATTTACTTGGGCGGGCGGGTTTTCTTGATGAAGCGAAGAATTTGATTGACACGATGCGGGTCCCACCGGATGCGGTTGTGTGGGCGGCTTTGCTTGGTGGCTGTAAAGTTCATGGGAACATTGAGTTAGGGAAGGAGGTGGCTGAAAAGTTGATGGAAATAGATGGGAAGAATTCGGGTGTGTATGTTTTGCTTTCGAATATGTATGCGGAAAGGGGGAATTGGGGGGATGTGAAACGGGTGAGAAAGGTTATGAAGGAAAAAGGGGTGGTGAAACAGCCGGGGTGTAGTTGGATTGAAGTTGAGGGGAAATTTCATGTTTTTATGGTGAAAGATAGACGACAGATTCGAAAGAAACAAATTTATTTTGTGTTGAGAGGACTTACGGATGTAATGAAGCTGTTTGGATATGTTCCTGATGTTTATGATCTTGAGGCAAATGAGGAAGGGTGTTTAGAATTAAACGAATCCCAGGAACTTGACAATTTCCAGATGATAGATTAGCATTTTTTATGTAAAAGAGTTATTTTGCCAGCAACGTGTATGTTTTTCACATATTTATGTTAGAGTTGAGTTTTTCATTTTTAATTTTCAATGAAAATTTTAGAAAACGCGTTTGGTTTGAACCAGTGAAGTTTTCATTTTTCATCTTAGAAATTTGGAAAACTTTGGAAAACTGTAAAAATCACTTTTCTAATTTACATACAATTTGAAAAACTGAAAATTTTCATTTTCTTGGAAAATTTTAGAAATATGAACGAACCAAATGCGTTTTCAAAATTTCCGTTTTTCTTGGAAAATTTTCCTAGAAAGCTAGAAATTTTCCACAACCAAACGCACTCTAATTATCCATAACAATATGTTGTTGCTAAACATCCAACGTTATTGGAAGTGTTGCATTAGACCTTGTTGCATATACCTTTTTCTTCTTGTTGTTACATGTTTTAGTTTTTATGTAAGAGCCAAAAAACCCATCTATGAGGAGTTATTTTCTTGACTTTCAAGTAATGTATCTATTAGGAAGGTTTCCTACTTATTAGGGATTATGAAGTATGGTTATGAATCTTTGTAAGACCACATTTAGAATTTTTTTTTTATTTATTCCTTCATCTGTTTTTTTCATTCTTCTCCTCAATGGTGATTTTAGCCTTTTATATACTTTCACATTGTAAAATTTACAAGTAATAATAATAGTGTCTTGTAGTTTTCTCGTTTTTTGGTTTCCACTCATGTGTTCTTTGTGGGTGATTTGTGTGTTCCAAACGTCACATTTTATAACAAAGACAAAAAATTGGAATGCTAATAAAACTTTTTAAAGAAATCATGGTGATATCGAACACCTGAGACTAACAAGCACCATACAAATTAATGTAGCGTGGTTTGTTTTCATAAAACATCATCTCGTACATACCTAAGTATGATTGATCACACTCATTAGGACTACATGCGATTTTGCAGGACACCATAAACATCAGATTGCTCGACTTCTAGGATTAAGCTTCTCGATTCACTTGTTTCTTGATAAACCCAAGGATGAGTTGTGAACTTCCTAAAACCCTCTAGCATCATTGCCACCTCTTTCATAGTAGGTCTACTTTCTCCTACTAAGTGAAGGCATCTCCTTGTGAGCTCACGTACTGCTTGTAACTGCTCAACAGTCGCTTCGCGTAGTACTCTCGGTTCAACAATCTGAAGGAAACGGTTTTCTTTCACTGAATTGAGAAAGTGTGTTGCTAAATTTTTTTCCACATTAATTCTATCTGGAGAAAGGGGTTTTTTCCCAGTTATAAGTTCCGCAAGGACCACACCAAAGCTATACACATCACTCTTGTCAGTTAATTGGCTTGTGTGGAAATATTGAGGATCCAAGTACCCAACTGTACCCTGAACAAGAGTAGTGACTTGATCATGATCTAAAGGGACCAATCTTGAAGCCCCAAAATCTGATATTTTTGTGGTGTAATTTTCATCTAATAATATATTGGCAGACTTGACATCTCTATGTATGATAGGCATTGTAGCTTGTGAATGAAGGTATGCAAGTGCAGATGCAGCTTCAGCAGCAACTCTCAATCTATTCTCCCATGATAACGAACTCACTCCACCTGATCCATGATGAATGTGATAGAAAAGGGTGTTATTCGATATGAACTCATAAACTAGTATTGGTACCTCCTCTTCCAAACAAAAGCCTAACAGCTTAACCACATTTCTATGGATGACTTGTGTAAGGATCAAGACTTCATTGATGAATTGCTCTGCTTGGGTCCCATCCACTAGTTTAGACTTCTTTATTGCAACAACACGTTCATCCTGCAAGATTCCTTTATACACCACACCATAACCTCCTCGCCCAACAATCCGCTCCTCCGAATAGTTATTAGTTGCTTTTTTGAGCTGTTGAGTACTAAATATAGTCACGTTGTCACTAGCCCCAGGTGCCTTGAGCTTTTGTTTCAGAAACACACCACCATTTTGCTCAAAAAACTTTTCTCGTAGCTTGATCATTTTCCTCTTTCTTATGCCTAAGCAAATCCCAGTTATCCCAGATAACATGGCCACGAAGCCAAACACCAGAGCTACATGTGAATAAACGGAAAAATTCTCTGGTTAATAGTTGTTATGTTAAACCGGAACTCCAAAGAACGAGACATCTTACAAAAGTAAAATAATCAGTCAAGGAAATATAAATATACAAATACAATGAGATGGGCCAGCTGCAAATGGGCTATACAAAATTCGAATGGGCTACAGGAGACTATATACACTAACAATAAAAGCATATGGTTAAAAGAAGCATTTGTTAATACAGATAAAAGGACTCCTGGTTGATTGGTTCCCAATTCAACCTTGCTGGGTCAAAAAAAATGGTTGCTATAGTTATATATTATGCTGTACATTATTATAGTATGAAATAATACATAACACACATCATGTGAGTTCGAAGTATACCTAAGCAAAATACCATAGCTGGGAATTTTGAATTTTTAGCAACAGGTCGACAGCCATCTGCTGTTCTTGCATCACCAGTGTGTCCTGGCAAACATGTACAGTTGTAACTCCCTGGAGTATTATCGCAATGGCCATAACAGGGGAAGTTGTTTTTATCCCTACACTCATCGATGTCTGGAAAATATGTAAAGAAATTCACACATTAAAACAAAGAGATATAGAAAATGACATATTCTTGATGATATTTATAATAATATACTAGAAATGAAAACACATTATATTCATTCATTGGCGATTAATTAAGTCATTTTTCTCATCCCGCTAAAAGTGTGATTGTGTTTAATTACACTTGCTTCTGTATTTGAAGAGGCCTTCAGTAATATTGACATTCATTAGAAACTAGTGTCCAATAAGAGTATCACAATGTATAGTTGGCATTCATCAATGGATTAAGTCCAATCATAGTGGTATTCCAAGTTGGAGTTTAGTGGATATAGAGTTTAATTTTGAAATTGAAAATCTGACCTTGGCATCCTGGATCAAGATAAGGATTGCCCTCGTAACCTTTGTTGCAGCTGCAACGATACCCACCAATATCTGCATCACTACAGAAGCTATTTCCCTTGCATTCAGTATTAGCCTGTGCGCAACTCGAGTTGCCTCCAATCACCCAATCGACCACCACCGGGACACTTGCAATTGTCCTATCATAAAACTCTGTAGCATTATACAAATCCCGTGCACCACCAAACTGAAAGCTGTCTTCCTCACCAAGAAATGCTAAACCACAAGGATTGAACGACTGAACTGCTGTATGGTTATCAATGGTCAGGACTGTAGTTTGGTAAAATTTGAGACCCTTTGGTATTGCTGTCTGGCAACAGCCAATTCCGGAGCAGTACCCATCATCAGGGACGTCATTTGCGTTGCTGCATGCTCCCAAACAACCACTAGTGAACTCGGCTCCAGTTGTTCCTCCGATCAAAGCAAAATCATCGCATCCAATGACAGTGAACTTGTTCTTCTGTGAAAAAGTGAAAGGGGTGTTCTCCAAGTTGGTCCACGCATCAAGTTCATCAGTTACATTCCCAGATGCTTTGTAGCACTTGTAAGCAACCCGATTGTAAATTCTCATCTCGGAATCTGATATGCTGTAGATTTCAATGTTACCTGACCCTATAAAAAGCTTCGGGGGTTTATAAGTCAAGTTGCAGGTCAGATCAAATGACTCGTCCAAAGAACAGCCTTTGCCTATGCCGAAAGGGTACTGAACTGTCAAGTTCCCGCACTGTGTAAGGCAGCCTGGCCTTGCTATGTTGCTCATGGTTATAGCGGTGGCACTTGCAAAATTGCCTTCAGACAACGACATCAAGGTCAAAACAAAGGTTAAAAGAAGAAGCATGTTTCTGTTTCTTGTTTTTGAGTATTCAAGTTTTATGCGAGTGTTTTGGTACGATTTATTGTAGCATGCATGTTATATAGAGCATGCATGCAAAGGAGTATGATCGAAGCTTCTTTGGAAATACACATTGGGTGAATAGTAATGGACTCTAATTGTAAAAACAGTATGAAATGGACTTCCTACTGTGAAACCATTTTTATTCTTTCTAGACTAAACCAACAAAAGAGGTCTTCTTAATCCTTAATTATCACACAAATCGTGGGAAAAAAAATCTTATTTTAAAACATGTTACGAAATTTCAACATTTTATTGTTTTTTAAAACCTAAAGGTTGCTATTTAATATTTGTCCGCTACGCATTGACCATATTTTTTATTCAACACATTCAATTATTTATTTTATCATTACTAAAATAGTATATAGATAGTATAAAGGACTCATATATCATAGTATAGTTTAAGGACATCATTGACCGGTGATCACTAAAGGAGAGTGTCGTTATCATAGGAAACCACCAGTATCTTTCCATTAGTCGTAAAGGATCGATCACATCAAAATTCAAACCATACATGAATTGATTCTAATGATCTAATTCGAATAGATTAATTGATTAAGGCTGTAAATGATCATCTAGAACAAATTTTCTATGCAGTCATAATGGTCATTACTCGGTAAACATACTATCGTTTAAAACATGCTTTCAAGGCTTTGGGGAGTGGGGTTCGTTGGGAGAAAGTGGAGAGGTCCGATTGCTATTTGGTAGTTTTCTTTACTTTTATCTTCTTCCTTTTTTCAAAATTTTCAAAATCAAACCTATTAAATTAGTACATTACTACTCCCTACCTTTTTTGTGTTGGACATTTTAAGATTATATGGTTTCAAAAAAAACTAAAAAAATCATACATGACAATGTGTTAAGAGGGTATTTGGGATTTCATTTTGAATCTTAAAAATGACTTTTAGGCAAAAATGACTTATTGACTTGGTAAATTAGTTTTTTTTAAAAGTATATGGATTAGCTTTTAAGGTGGAAAAAGTCAATAAGTCAATAAATTGTTTTTTAAAAATTATTTGTCTTAACTTATATATATTTTAAGGGCTATTTGACTTTTACAACCCAAAAAGCTATAAGGAGTTTTGAAAAATTAAAAATTATAGCTTATTGAAATCTATTTTTTTAAAGAGTTAATGAAAGTTATTTTAAAAGTCCATTTCATATTGTTAAACACTTTTTTTTTAACTTATATTGACTTTTCCAAAAGTCAATAATTTGTTTTTAAACGAAATCTCAAACACCCACTAAAAGTGTTACCATTCCCTCCCACCTATAAGAGTTACAAACTAGAAAACTTATTATGTTGTTCTTTATATCTACTTTAGTTAGGAGGGGCTATTGAAACAACCTTGGAAGTGATTTACTTTGAACTTTTCAAGGGTTTGAAGAAAACAATCATATTCCAAATATCTAAATCGAAAATTAAATTCAAAATATGGGTCCCAGTGAAGCCTTACACCATAGATCATGATCAAAATCGAGATTTTATAGAAGCTTTAATAACCAAATAATTTTCCATTAACGATGAAGTTAAAATCACTATCGTTGATGGATCGATGATGAACATCTAGTTGCAAAATTTTTACCCTTGGAAGAATTAGACATTATATCAAATACTTAGTGTGGATCATAAATTAGCAAACCTTTGAAATAAGAAACCCCAAATGTACTCCAAATAAAAACTTGATGATCTTATACCACTTTTTGGGCATCCTATACAAATTCTCCAGATGCAATCTTAATTTGCATTAAAGATATATCAAACATTTGGTCGCATAGACAAGTATAAACCCAACAACACATAAAACTAGCATATAGAAATATGATAACAATGCATAATAACATGAGCAATAAACCTACTAAAATAAGAAAACATAAAGTAAAAACGTTAACACATGATACGTTGACATTCAACATGGTTCCACCTATGGAGATATGGTATACATCTACATAAAAGAGAAACAAAAATTAGGGGTTACAAAACTAACAAGGGACAAAATTGAAGATATAAAAAACTGATCTTCATTAAATATAAAGAAGGAGAGTTAAACTATATTAAAAATGAGCCAAAAGTTCATCAAAATAGGCTATTTGATGTAAATCATGGCTTGCGTTGTGTTATGAAGTCAGACGGCCACGTATCCCTTAAATAAAAAGTATAACCATTTCATTGTTACTTCTCCATGAGATTAAGTGGTGGAGCTTCTAGCGATGCTACCCTAGGAATGTAGAAATATCTCAATAAACCACGACATTGCAATGTGAAATAAACGAGAAAATTAGGTCATCATTCACCTTTCTCAGTCACCATGAACCCCCTTTGTAATAGACCTACTATCTTGTATTCCATCATTTTCATGAAAATAGAGTCTTCATACTTAGAATTGCCTACAGAATACCCTTAGGAAAATGTCAGTATATCCCAACCAACTATCAAGTTTTGTTTTAAAATGTCCATAATATTATTTTTTGTAGTTTAGAGGCATAAAGTCAAGTTTTACCTACTAAAAAAGGATATTGGGCGTGTTCGGCAAAACTAGCTGGTAGTGGGTAACTTGTAGCGGGTAACTTGTAGCTTGTAACGTTTTGTTAAACGCTACATGAAGTAGCATTTGGATTTATATCGTTTTGTTTAAACTAAACGCTAGAAGCTTGTAGTGAGAAACGAGACTTTTTGTTCAAAACGGAGCGTTTTGTCAAACGCTAGAAGCTAGAAGCTCTCAAACGCTCCGTGCCGAACACGCTCATTGACTTGTAATTGCCGGTTTCTTAATGTTTTGGCTTTTTCAAAAAGAAAATTTTAATTAAAATACACCTTACGCTGTCACTCACGTCCTCACCCACCATAAACTTATGTTCATCTTCAAGAACACCCACCTTCCCCGTTCCCAATCATAAACCTTTAGATGAACGTTCGTCTCTCTGAGAATTCACCTTATTATGATCAGGTTTCACTCTTTGCTCGGTATCATTGATTTAAATCTCTTCTTCATTTCAATTTTCATGGATGTGCAAATCGGTGAAGTAGCACAACAGCCCAACAAGGATGTTTATTCACTTTCTTCTTCATTTCGATTTCCTTGGTTTGAATCTCTTCTTTCGAGTTTCGTAGATGTATAAGTCGGAGGGCCTGAGTTTGAGCCGTATGTGATTATTGTGGGAGTTGGGAGGTGTAATACCCAGTTTCCAAAATGGATCGGTTTAGGTTATCAAAGAGTCAAAGTCATGGTTTTTGGGTAAAACCGGGTGTCACAACGTGACTATAGAGAGGTCACAACATGACAAGCGAATAAATAAAAATGCGGATTTAACCAAGCTCACGAAGTGAGACATAAGGTCTCATGACGTGAGAACTGTTGCAACCCAAGCCTATGATTCTTTAGGGTATTCTTCTTATTTAAGCCCCTCTAATTCATTGTTAGGGTTCATTACCAGCCTCCTTCGTCGTCAAACACAGAAAAAAAATCCTAACCCTAGTCTCACCTTGTGATTCTTGAGCTTTTGGTGGTGTTTTGGTGGCTTAAAGAGGAAGGGATCACCTTTGGAGCATAGATCTAGCCTGGAAGCTTTATTTGCATCTTCTATCAACATCTATGGACCTTTGTGAGTAACCAAGATTTGAGCTTTATGATTCTTTGTTGCTAGATCTAAGGTTTTATGCATGATTATCCATGGTTAGATGAGTTAGAATGTTGAGGCTCCATAATGTTAGCAACTTTGTGGGTCCTTAGAGTCCTTTAGTGATCATATGTGGTGGATCTGAAGTTTAAGTGAAGTTTGAGCTCGTGCTTGAGATTTTGACACCCTTTTCTTCATAAATGCCCTAATTTGAGCTCAAGTCTTGCATTGGACATGCGAGACCTTAAAGCATCAATTTTTTTGGTTCTTTGGGTGTTAAGAAGCCTTCTGGAAGAGGTAGATTAGTAGCTTAATGGATTAAGGGGTTTTATTCATCAAAATGTCATTCAGACAGTTCTTATGACTTGAAAGTATGCCTGTCACGTCGTGAGGATCGAAGGTCGAGATGATTTTGTCTTTTAATGGCTTTCGACATGACCAATAGATGGTCATGTCGTGAGGGACCGTTGAACGTTATGTAACATCCCCCTCTGGCAATATTGTCCGCTTTGGGCCACTCGGCACGAGGACTTCCCAGGGGGTCACCCATCCTGGTACTACTCCCGCCCGAGCACGCTTAACTGCAGAGTTCTTATGAGATCTGCTGCCCTCGCGGCTTTAAAACACGTTGTGTTAGGGAAGGTATCCACACCCCTTATAAGGAATGCTTAGTTCTCCTTCCCAGCCGATGTGGGATCAGATCTAACCCACTTTCACCCCCCCCATTATAAGGTTCAACGTCCCCGTCGAACACATCGACCCATGCCCTAGCTCTGATACCATTTATGACATCCCCATTTTCACGGCCAGAAAAGACCGATTTTGTTATGCTTTGTTTTATAAAATCAGAGTAATCTTTTAAAGATAACGGTTGCGGAATTTGTTCCCAAAACAAGACATGATAATAACTTATCAAAACATTTCTCAAAGGGAATGTATTTTTCATTTAATAATAAAACCTCGGGATGTCATGTTTCGATACAGACATATAAGCATAAACAGAACTTACATTTAATTACACAATTGATTTATATCTCCTTTAAATCTCTCTGTGAAATATGTCTTCGTATTAATACCTGTGATACAAAGAAAACTGAATGGGTCAGACTTGGGAGCCTGGTGAGCATATAGGGTTTTCATCCCACAATGTTATATCATATTTTTATAAATATAGAACATTCAAACTTGCACAATTTCACCATATAAAGGCAACTCTTAACCCACCCCATCGATCCTCACAATGACACGATCTAAACTCTCGTATCTAATATTTTCCTCTTTACCTGATCCCTACTCATGGATCTAAAAACTAACCTCTTGATCTGATCCCTACTCACGGATCTAAAAACTAACCTCTTGATCTGATCCATACTCACGGATCTCATCTACCCATGTCCTACCCAACATATTCGTAGATATAAAATACACATATAGTTTAACTCATTAAAATCTATATAGTTCATCCATTCCTCCAATACCTCAAATAAACAACAATATATAAACACTTAGCACGTATTTCGTAGCAAATACTTCATACTTATGCGTTAGAAGAAAGTAACCACACACTCACACATATAAACAACAATATACTTAATACACTCGAACAATACTTGTATTATTATCGTGTTTATGAAAGGTTGTATACACTCACTTGATCAGAAGATGATCGGACAGCACTACGACTTGCAGAAGTAGTAATCCTCAGCAGATCTGGAAGATCTCCACAAAATCGAACTTCTCGCGGACAGAGCTTCGGCTCGGGAACCGCACTTCTCGGGATCTTCGGGATCTCGGGACTTGCTTCGGGGCTCGAGAAAAATACCGGGGCTTCGGGGTATTTTTGGCACGCAAACCGATGCAAAACGGGAGAAAGAAGATAGAAAATGAACAAAACTCTCGGCTGCCCTCGCAAGCCTTTTATAGAGGCTGAGCCTCGCATGTACGCGGGGCGTACTAGTCCGAGAAACGTCACTACTTACGTATCCGAAGCCACTTGCTGCGATGTCGACACCCTCGGAGTACGCAGGGCGTACACGAGTACGCGGCGCGTACCTCGGATCAGACCGGTGACTCCTTCGGATAATGCTTCCGATTTAATGATTTAATTTAATTCCAAAATAATTAATAAACTTCGGAAATTCATATCTTCTTCATACGAACTCCGTTTTCGACGTTTTTTATATCCACGCGAAGGTGAGACTACACTCTACGACTTTCGTTTAGACTCCGTCGGCTAATTTTGACTTTTATTTTTATTATTTATTTTTAATAGGCCGCGACAGAAAACTTCGTTATAAATTCATAACTTCTTCGTTTGACGTCCGTTCTTGCCTAACTTTTCGTCGTTTCGCTACTAACAACAAGATCTTCGATTCTTGTTTAGATCGCTAAGGCTAAATATCGCTCTAACATAAATTCACTTTTTTTACGTTGCGCTGTGTCGTGCCGGTTCTGTCGCGAAACTTCGACAGGTCATAACTTCTTCGTTATAACTCGGATCTTGGCGTTCTTTATATGCATGGAAACCTTGTGACATATACTACAACTTGGTTGAGATTAATCCTTCTAGATAATCTTCCTTCAAAAAGTCATTTTTGACGCCTATTGCCTCTAAATTGACTAGCCCTGATCTACGGGCGTTACACGTTAACTTTTGTTGACCGTTGACTTTTTGACCAATTTAACTTTGGATCAAACTTGAAGAATTTTTGTCCGTTGATTAAGATTCTTCCAAGCTTTGGTGCTAGAGGGCTCGTGGCAGCAAGCAGTGCAGAAAGGGAAGAACGTTGAAGTGTTTATGGGTTCTTTGTTTCAAGTAACTTTTCATCACTCTACTCGTGGGTCAAACTCACCAATGCAAACCTACTATTTCTGGTTATGTATCATTATGTATAGGATGTTGTTGCGTTTTATTGAGCTGTTAGATATATTTATATCCCCATGTGTTAGGATGCAACAGTAGTGGTATGCTAATTAGAGTACCAGTAGGTTGTTTATCGTCTAGTGGAATGCCCTAAGGGTCATATGTAGCCATGTAGATTAACTTGAGAACTCTTAATCTATGCTTTCTTTCATGTTCCTTGTTTTCTTGTGGATATAGAGTAGGATCATCTATTTGGGTGGCTATCTCACCTCTAATTAGTTATGTCTATGTATCCCATGGAGATTTGCTAGTAGCATAGCAGTGTGTTATTATGGGTCTAGTAGGCGGTAGTGAGTCTTCTCATTACTTTACCGGTGTGGTATTTATATCTCTGACCAGTAGGGTCTTTATTGTTGTTTGATGTTTTATCTTAATTGCATTGTTGATACTTTTGGATTGCTTATAATCCCCAGGGTTGCTGATAACCCCTGAACATGTTGTTAATCCACATTGGGTGTTGTTATCCTACTGGGATTATTGATAATCCACAGGGTTTCTAATAACCCATAGTTGTTTATTATGTTGTGATGTATGGATATTTTAGGGGAAACTCACTAAGCTTCATGCTTACTCAACTGTTATTGTTTTTCAAGTATTCTCAGCTATCGTGGGAAGGTGAATGCATGACTGTAGACATTCATTATCAACAATAAAGATTATGCATTATTATATACTCTGATTTTCATCAAATGTAATTTTGAACAAATGGTTTTCTTAATATGGATTCTAATATTATGGACTTTTACCTTAATAAAATCAAAATTTTTTTGTGAAAATGGGATGTTACAAGTTCGTATTAGAGCCCTGGTTTGAGGAATTTGGAGGAACACTTGTGTGAATCCAAACTCAAACTAGGATCTGAGAATTTTCACAAAAAGTTTTTGATAAAAAAAATTTATAATAAACGGGTTGGGTTATGGACATGGGCTCGGTCTCTTATCATGTTCTTGTTAGATTGTTGGCTTAGGATCAAAATAGTGGGCCTTTGATTTAACCTTAGTTTTACAGGAAGATATGATGTGTATAGTCAACCAGAGCCCAAACAGGAGAGTGGTTCCTAAAATACTCATACTCGTTATATGTGTTGAATTTGAATTTGTTGATATGTGAATTGTTAGAAAAGCATGCAAGTGGATAAGCTAAGGTTCTTTTAGGAATTGTTGGATAGTAACGTCTGATTTCTATGGTTCCTTATGGTATACAGAATTGCTTGATATATGTTATTTGATTGTGTGATTGCTAAGTATATGTTCTATAGTTGTATACAGTTGGGATTAAATAGCCTTAGAATGATTAACATAGCCGTATTTCAGGTTCCTTGTTTGGTTGTGGACTTAGGGTAGAGTGAATTATTCAATAGTCTATTTGACCACGTATTATGTACAACAAGCATGCACAAATCAACCAGCAGCGTGGGAGCGAGGACGGTCCTAGGAGGAGTGCCTAGGAAGTTAGTTGTGGCTCGTAGGAGCATGTGGGTATTAGCACACCAAGGGGTGGTCTAGTGCAGTGATTTAACATCCCAACATTTTCAACCAAAAATTGCATTTTTAATTCATTACAAAACATTCAGTAATCATGACAAAACAACCAAAAGTGTAATATAATGAAATAATATCATAGTACAAATACCAAAATCACACAATGCAGAACAACAAGGACGGATGTGGTGTGATCAAGTCGGGCCCTTCCCTTTCAAGTTGGAAGTACCTGAAACATAAACTAGAAACTGTAAGCACAAAGCTTAATGAGTTATCCCAAGATACCACATACCATACATACATAACAATCAAAACGTAATCGGATCTATTTCACCCCCTTCGGTCTCTTTCAACTAGTATTGAGTATATTTCAACCCCTTCGTTCTGTTTTAACTGGTACTGGGTCTATTTCACCCCCATTCGGTCTCTTTCAACCAGTACTTGGGTGTATTTCAACCACTTCGGTCTCTTTCAACCGGTATCGGGTCTATTTCACCCCTACGGCTAGTATATAATCATAACAGTAAGAGTCACATAGACAACAAGATACATAGGCAATAAAGACAATTATCATCCTACAATCGTAAACTAGTGGGACGACATTGGTGCCTTCGACCCACGAGTATAGTGGAGGAAACTCACTTCTCGATCAACAATCAACTACTACTACTCTCATGGTCAGCTGGAGTGGTGCTACACCACACCTGGATAATCATACAAGGAAAACCCTTAGTCTACCCTTCAAAACCAAGAGTTAATAAAAAGTCAAATCTATTCAAAATCAGCTCCTAAGGTCAACGATCAACATTCCTATCAGTTCACCCTCACATCGTGACCTGATCTTTGGCCATATCATGAGATTAGACTCGACTCGGCCCCACTCAGCGAGTCGACTCGGTCACAACTCATCCAAATTGATTTCTCAGATCGGGACAACCTCATTTTTCACGTTGTGAGGTCCCATTTCTCACGTTGTGAAACCTGTTCAGACCAACTTGAGAATTAAGCTCTTAATCCTTTAAGATACTCTTTGGCAACTTCTATACGACCTTCCTCGACCCTGAGGACTATAAAACCTGTAGCTTTTCATTCATGCATGACTTAGGTACTAACTAGGTCAAAAGAAAAGTAATAAGATCAAGACTCATGCTTAAAGTCTAAAACCAACACCAAAACTCAGACCCAAAGCCTAATATATAGAAGATGTCTCAATGACCCATAAAGTTACCAATTTATGGATCCCATGCATGCTACACAACCCCACCATGCAAAGAAAAACCCCAAAACCTAGATCTAACATGAAAGAGGCAAAAAGGTAAGATTTGTATGACTTATAGAGGTCCAAAAGCTTAACAAGACCAAGAGGTAGAAGCTAGATTGCCAAAAAGCACCACAAGAGTCCTCTTCCACTTCAATGGACCAAAAACCACCAAATAATCTCTTCAAGGTCACCAACAATGGCCAAAGATCTCAAGGAGGTCGAATCTAGGGTTTTAGTAGACTAGAGAGTGAGAGAGGCTGAGGATGGGAAACCATACCTCTCTCATTCCATTAAATACTCAAAAATTAGGGTTTTGGGTCATCAGGCCTTGCTCATGTCATGAGACCTCATGCCTCACGTCGTGAGTTTTCAAGAATATGGGTCAAATGCTCAGTGGTCGCTCACGTTGTGAGCACTAAGCCTCATGTCGTGACCCTCCTCCCAAATGTAAGAATTCAATAAATTAATTAACTTAAGGGTTCGGATGCTACAATTCTCCCTTACTTGAATCAAACTTTGTCCTCGAAGTCCGCCGCTGCAAACAACTCTGGATAATGCTCACTCTTCTTATCCTCAGGCTCCCATGTCCATTCTAAACCCTTTTTGTGCTGCCACTGCACCGTCACCAAACTCACGACCTTTTTCCTTAACACCTTCGTATTCCGATCAAGGACCGCCACCGGTCTCTCAATATAATTCATGCAATCATCCACCATAATATCCTCCAATGGAACCATTGCGGTATCATCAACCACACATTTCCACAACTGAGAGATGTGAAATGTGCTATGGATCTGACAAAGCTCCTCAAGTAGATCTAAACGATAAGCAACCTTGCCTACCTATGCCAAAACCCTGAAAGAACTAATATACCTGGGGCCTAACTTTTCCCTCTTCCTGAATCGGATGACACATTTCCAAGGTGACACCTTCAGAAGAACCATGTGTCCAACCTGAAATTCCAAGTCTGACTGGCGTCTGTCTGCGTAGCTCTTTTTTCCAAGGTGACACCTTCAGAAGAACCATATTAGGTTCCTACACTTCCTCCCGTAGAGAATCTCAAAAGGAGGTTGATTAATGCTAGCTTGATAACTGTTGTTATACGAAAATTCCACCAAAGGAAGATACATATCCCAACTACGTCCAAAATCCAGGACACACACACAAAGCGTGTCCTCCAATGTCTGGATAGTCCGCTCACTCTAACCATCAGTCTCCGGGTGAAAAGTCGTGATAAAGTACAGATGAGTACCCAAATCCTCGTGGAAACTCTTCCAGAACCTAGAAGTGAATCGAACATCCTTATTAGAGACCACCAAAACCGGCACCCTATGATATGACACAACCTCCCGAATGTAGATGTCTACCAACTTTTTTGCGGAGATACTCTCCTAAATCTGGGTAAAATGCGCGCTCTTAGTTAGTCGATCCACGATGTCCCATATCGCATCTACCTCGCGCGTTGTCCTAGGCAATTTGGTGAAAAAAATCTATCGTAATCTCTTCCCATTTCCAAAAGGGAATACCCAACGGCTCCATCTTGTTGCGGGGTTACTGATGATCAGCATTGACTTTCCTGCAAGTTAGGAACCTCTCGACATACCACGCCACGTCTCGCTTCATACATGGCCACGAATAGTCAGGTCGGAGATCTCTATACATCTTTTTCGCTCTGGGATAAATAGAGAATCTCTACTTGTGCACCTCCTCCATCAGAATCTGATGCGCACCACCCCATTATGGAACCCACGCCTTCCATTGAAAGGTCCATATCCCTCGACTATCATAATCGAAGGTAGCCACCTGGCCCACTATGTGCTCACTCTTCCAATGCTCTTCCTTCATAACCTCTACCAGAGCCTCTCAAATCTGCTCTAAAAGTGAGGTAAACACATACATCCCTTATCGGAACAGAAGCCGCCTTGTGAATGAGAGCATCGAATACCACATTGGCCTTCCCCGGCTTATAAAAGATCTCACAATCATAATCCTTCACCACGTCCAACCATCTACGTTGTCTCATGTTCAGATTTGACTGATTCATCAAATACCTCAGGTTCTTGTGATCCATGTAGATGGTACAATGGACCCCATAGAGGTAATGTCACTAAATCTTGAGGGCAAACACCACAGCCCCCAACTCGAAATAGTGTGTGGTGTAGTTCGCCTCATGAGGCTTTAACTTCCTCAAGGCGTAAGCGATCACATGACCCCGCTACATCAGGACTGCACCCAATCTCGTAATCGAAGAATCATAATATACCACAAAGTCCTTAACACCTTATGGAAGGGTCAGAATTGGTGCCTCACATAATCTATGTCTCAAAGTCTTAAAGGTTGCCTACTGCTCAGGCCCCCAACAAAACGTGACGGTCTTCTTCGTCAACCGAGTCAAAGGAACCACTATCTTGGAGAAATCATGTATGAATCTCTGATAGTAACCTGGCAATCCAAGGAAACTTTGAATCTCAGATGGAGGCCTCAGAACCTCCCACCTCATCACCGCCTTGATTTTTTCCGAATTGGCCAGAATGTCACTCTGGTTGACAAGGTACCCCAGAAACTACACCTTACGACAGCAGAACTCACACTTGGAGAACTTTGCATATAGTCTCTCCTTCCTCGGAGTCTCTAATACCTCCCCTAGATGCTCCTCATGCTACTCATGAGACTTGGAATAGACCATGATGCCATCACTAAACACAATGACATACCAATCCAGCATGGGTCTGCTTACTTGATTCATGAGATCCATGAATATAGCTGGAGCATTGGTGAGCCTGAAAGGAATCTCCGCAAACTTGTAATGACCATAACGATCCCGGAAGGCCGTCTTCTACTCCTCCCTAACCCCCATCTGGTGATAACCCGAAAACGCAAATCAATATTGGAGAACCAAGATGCACCCTGAAGTTGATAAAATAAATCGTCGATCCTTGGGTGCGGGTAATGGTTCTTCACCGTTAGCTTATTTAGCTCCTCGTAGTCAATACACATCTGATGTGTCCCATCCTTTTTCTTCACAAATAAGATCAGTGATCCCCATGGTGAACTACTCGGCCGAATAAATCCATTGTCTAGCAGCTCCTGCAACTGCGTAGACAACTCCTGCATCTATGGAGGTGCTAACCAATAAGGTGCTTTGGCTATCGGATCTGCACCTAGAACCAAGTCAATCTGAAACTCCACCAGCCTTTCTGGAGGCACTCCTAGAAAATCATATGGAAACACATCTGGGTAGTCCCAAACAATCGGTACATCATCCACGGTCACCTCTCCTTTCTCCCGAGTATCCATCACATATGAAACAAAACCAGAATAACCTTGTTGAAAATAGTGTATGGCTCTTGCCGTTGAGTAGACAGTCGGCCCATGTTGGGCACCCTCGTCGTGTATCACCAACTCTTCCCCACTTGGGGTTCGAACGTGCACCAACTAAAGCTCACAATCAATAATCGCCCCATTGGGGATCAACCAATCTATCCCCACGGTGAACTTGCTCTCGTGCAGAGGAATAGGAACCAAGTCAATCAGATATTGCTCTTAAAATATCTCCAAAGTACATCCTCAGTGAACCCTCGACACTCGCACCAGACGGTTATTAGAAATCTCAACCTGTAGCGGGAACATCGACAAACCTTCTGTTGAGTGCAAGGGATACAAAAGATCAATTAGCCCCCAAATCGAATAAGAACAACACATGGATACCGTTCATGAGGAACAACCCTAATCAACAATACAAACATATAAGCATGACAAATACATCATCCGCCTTGCCGCACTTGCCACAGTGGCCCCGACCATGTTGGCCCTTCGATCTAGAATCAAAACCCTTGGGTTTTTTCTCCGAAACCCCAGTCGTCTGTCCATGCTCTTCGTTCCTCTTCCCTATGTGCTTCAAGTCAATTTCCCATTCCCGGGCCTTGGATATCATGTCAAACACTGTCAGGCGGGCAGAAAAACTAACAAACTCTGGAATATCTGATCTCAACATGTCATGGTATCGAGTCTTCAACATCTCCTCATCTGCGGCATATTGGGGTACCAATAAAGATCTCTCTTTGAACTTGGTGGTGATCTCCGCCACGGTCTCAGTCGTCCGCCGCATATCCAGGAACTCCCTCTCTAGATGTTGCACCTCAACAGTTGGTTCAAACTCTGCTTAGAACTGGGTCACAAAATCCAACCAGGTCATGGCCTCAATCGTTGGGACTCCTAGAGTGTAACCAACCTCCTCCCACTAATCCCGGGCTCACTCCCTTAGACAACCAGCAACGAATCTCACCTTCGACTCCTCGAGGCAGAAGCTAGTCATCTGAGCACACTCAATATCGGCTATCTAGCGTCTGGAAACAATGGGGTCCTTCACCCTAAAGAATTCTGGTGCTCCACAACCCCTGAAATCCTTGAAGGAGAGAGTGTGGGCCCCAAGCTTGCTAAAAGCCAGATCAGCTCTAAAAATGCGAAGGCGATCCTCCATCAACTCGATGATACTCTCCTTGACCAACCCAAACATCACCGGGGTCGCATTAAGGATGCCTCTAGTAATCTCAGACGCAATGAACTCGCGTAAACCCTCATCAATTGTTTTGGTGTCCGTTCCTGAAATCTAGATCCTGATCCTCTAGCTCCACTGCATATCATCACCATACTGAAGCATAACACATAAACAATCAATACGCACATGAATAGGTTCACACCCTTGAGCTCCCTAGATTCATCGTGTTCTTCCTTGCCTTGGGTATAAATCATGTGCTTCCAGTAGTACGGTCCCAATACTACCTTCCACATCTTTTTATACCTTCCTCAAGGACTACCCCGAATCCTCCAAGTCACTCCCTTCAATATAATACTCCTCTCATACCATAAAGCATCATACATGCCAAGACATATCCCAGGAACTTCATAGGGTTCCTTTCCTCACCACTCTTTGTTATCAGTTACAGAAGGAACTCTCACTAATACCATCTAACTACAACACAAATACAATTTCATATTATCGGTAGTAGATAATTCTTTGAATGAAAGGTCCCACACTACAATGGTTAGACTCAAATAAGAGTTGCACAATCGAGTTAAACCTATCCTTCTAAAATCCTCTAATCCTGATAATATGTAACCAAAAGCATTCGTCCACTAGTCAGCTGGTACTAACAAAATTCCTAAAAGTACAAAACACGTAACATTCGAGCATCAAGCAATTCAAATCAGAACACAACCTAAACAGGTCATCCAATCAGATAATTGGTCATACTAGCATGCAAATCTATAAGCTCATACAATAGGCACATTAAGGCATCTCTCCTAGAATTCTACCATGCAATCCTAAGCAGATCGTTAGCCCTAATCTAGTATAGGTATTTTGGGAAGACTTACTTAAGCTCAGCTGATTGCACTCATCGAACCCCTTTATTTTATTAAAATACTTTAATTAAAATGTTTCTTTTTACAAAAAATCTAAAAAATCCTTGATTTGAGTTCAGTCACACCCGAGAGTATACCCAAATCCCTCAAACCAAGGATCTGATACCAACTTGTAACATCCCAAAAATTTCAACTAAAATTTTCATTTTTAATTCATTACACAACATTCAGTAATCATGTCAAAACAACCAAAATTGTATCATAATGAAATAATATCATAGTGAAAATCCTAAAATCACACATTGCGGAAAAACATGGGCAGATGCGATGCGATCAATCCGGTCCCTTCCCTTTCGAACTGGAAATACCTGAAACATAAACTGAAAACTATAAGACCAAATCTTAGTAAGCTTCCCTATGATACCACATACAATACATACATAATAGTCTAAACGTAACTGGATCTATTTCACCCCTTACGATCTCTTTCAACCGGTACTGGGTCTATTTTACTCCCTTTGGTCTCTTTCAACCGGTACTTGGGTGTATTTTAACAACTCTGGTCTCTTCCAAACGGTATCATGTCTATTTCACCCCTTATAATTAGCATATAATCATAACAATAATAGTCACAGATACAACAAGCATACATAGGCAATACAAACAATTATCACAAAGACATTTATCATCCTACAATCATAAACTAGTGCGCTGACATTGGTGCCTTCGACTTACAAGTATAGTGGAGGAAACTCACATCTCTAGCGACAATCAACTACTGTTGCTCTCATGGTCTGCTACAGTGGTGCTACACCATACTTGGATAATCATACAAGGCAAACCCCTAGTCTACCCTTCAAAACCAAGAGTTGACCAAAAGTCAACTCTGATAAAAAGTCAACTCCTAAGGTCAATGGTCAACATTCCTATCAGCTCACCCTCACGTCGTGATCTGATCTCTGGTCATATCGTGAGAATGAACTTGACTTAGCCTCACTTAATGAGTCGACTCAGGCACAACTCATCCAACTAGATTTCTCAGATCGAGACAACCTCATTTCTCACATCGTGACGTCCCATTTCTCACGTCGTGAGACCTTTTCAGACCAACCTTGAGCATTAAGCTCTTAATCCTTTAAGATATTCTTTGGGACCTTCTAGAGGACCTTCCTCGACCCTAAGGACTACAAAAATCGTAGCTTTTCAGTCATGCATGTCTAATGCATGACTTAGGTACTAAATAGGTCAAAAGAAAGATAATTAGATCAAGACTCATGCTTAGAGTCTAAAACCAACACCAAAACTCATATCCAAATCATCATATTCAGAAGATGTCTCAATGATCCATAAAGTTGCTAACTTTATGCATCCCATGCATGCTACACAACCCCACCATACAAGGAAAAGCTTTGAAACCTAAATCTAACATGCAAGAGGGAAAAAAGTTAAGAGATTTATGACTTACAGAGGTCCAAAAGCTTAGCAATACCAAGAGGTAGAAGCTAGATTGCTGAAAAGCACCATAAGAGTTCTCTTTCACTTCAGTGGACCACAAACCACCAAATAAGCTCTTCAATGTCACCAACAATGGCCAAAGGTCTCAAGAAGGTCGAATCTAGGGTTTTCAGTAGGCTAGAGAGTAAGAGAGGTTGAGGATGGGAAACCCTACCTCTCTCATTCCATTAAATAGTTGAAAATTAGGGTTTTGGTTCATCAGGCCTTGCTCATGTCGTGAGACCTCATGCCTCACGTTGTGAGATAGAGTGTTAATACTTCATAAAGTTAGCAACTTTATGGGTCCTTAGAGTCCTTTGGTGATAATATGTGGTTGATATTTAGTTTGGGTGATGTTTGAGCTCATGCTTGAGGTTTTCACTTTCTTTGCATCATAAATGCCCTAATTTTAGCTCAAGCCTTACATTGGACATGCAAGACCTCAAAGCATCAATTTTTATGGTTCTTGGGGTGTTAGGAAGCCTTCTGGAGGAGGTGGATAAGTGTCTCAATGTATTAAGGGGTTTTATTCATTAAAATATCATTCCGACAGTTCTCACGATGTGAGAATATGTCTGTCACGTCATGAGGATCAAAGTTTGCAATTATTTTGTCTTTTTAGTGGCTCACAGGGTGACCAACAGATGGTCACATCGTGAAGGGTCATTGAACGTTAGCTTTTGTTGATCACTGACCAGTTTGACTTTGGGTCAAACCTAAAGAATTTTGGGTTGTTGATTAAGATTCTTGTTGTTGGGTTTTATACAAACAATCCTATGAGTGCATGCAACCCTAATTTGGATCTATGTTTTCACTATTAGAAATACAACAAATGAACACAAAAAAAACCCTAACATGCATCTAATATTTCAAAAAACACAAAACAAAAGAGATTAGAATACATACCTTTGTTGCTATATAGTAATAACAACTAAATCTTGAAGTTCCTTTGCTCTTGAGAACAAGTACCACAAATGTAGTACCTCTAATGGCTCACAAACACACAAGAGTGAAAGGATGAATATCAGAGAGAGTTGACAATGTAACTAGCACTAGAAATTGTCTCTTCTAGGGTTTCTATAGGGTGGGGTCGAATTCTTAAGCCTAGAGGGTCTATTTATACTTGAGGCCAGCTAGGGTTTCAAGGTGGAAACCCTAATCCCTTAGCTTAGGGACTAAGCAAGTCCATGGACCTCCTTGTACCAGGCCTTGGACGCAAACTCCTAGATCCTTCTAGGATTTTCAGCCTAGCCATAACATGGGTGATCCAATGGCCCAAAGCCTCAACTATCAAATAATTACAAAACAACCCGTGTACTTTTAATCAGTTCCTTAGTCCCAAAATTATTCCAAATTAATTTCTGATTAAATACTAATTAATAATATGATTCCAAATTAATATATTATTCATATAATATATTAACAAATCATATTTATGCCCCAATTTATTATTCTTAATAATAAATCGGCCTCTCTCCTCAACAGTCATCATGTATAGTTACCAGTGTGAAGGCAACCCAAAAGGACCATGCTACTATCGAGTCAAGTACATCCCATTTATAGTTATGCGATTAGACACCTAATCCAACAGTATCCCACTTGGATAAGTCTAATAACTATAACTGTCAATGTAACTTCAAAATCCGATTAGCAATCGTAGCTCTCAATAGCCGCTGTCGAACTCTGACATAGTCAATGACACGTCCTTTAGAAAAGGGATCATATAGTCCTCCATTCTCAAGATATCGTATGGATAAATACATGGAACATAGTCATACTTATTGTCCAGCAGTTTGTTTCTCGATCTCTGATTTGTCTGACATAGAACTTAATTGAACACATCAATTCAGTCCTGATCGGGCCCGACACATAAGTCAAACCAAATCATCAAGGGGCCCAAGATATCTCTTTTACCCTCATAGGATAAAAGGAACAGATAAACTTTGACTTATATGTTTGTATTATTTACTCATCAAATCGTACACAACAATATGTTTTATAACATCATGTTACTGATGCGTTTATGCATTATCAATGCACAACCAACTCGTAACTCATATATCTAGGTTTAAATACTATATGATATTATCATCTCACAATCACTCGTGATTAAATTCCATGAAGTGATTCATGTGAGTGTGAGTTTAATCCAATACACAAATCTTATTTCAGGAGCACTCATGAACGTTGCAGCAAACTTTTTCTATGTCTAAACGTGTAGACAATCTACAAGCCAATTCATGACAGTCTTCTTTCATACTTACTTCCAACGTATGATCGATTGTGGATAGTTTAAATAATCTTATTATTTGGGAAGTCAAAACATGCAAAGTGAAACAATAGTAAATAATTAACACAAGATAGTAACTTTACTCATAAATAATACTCCTTTATTTAATCATCAAATGTTAATTACAATTTATCTATTACAAGTTTCTAAAAGCTATCTAATCACTAAAACTAATATCGTCCTTCAGCCCAATGATCCTAGCGTGTTGCAGGTGCTTAACCCTACTCAGTCCCTTCATAAGAGGATCTGTTGGGTTATCCTCTGATGATACCCTCTTCACTATGAGGAGTCCCTCTTCTACCTGATGTCTAATGAAATGATATTTTTTGTCGCTATGCTTGGATCTGCCATGATCCATCGGTTCCTTAGTCAAGGCAATCGCGCCTTCGTTATCACAGAAAATCTCCATAGGTTCCCTTATGGCCGGTACAACTTCAAGGTCTCCGATGAAGTTCTTCAACCATATTTCCTCCTTCGACGCTTTGCTTGCTACTATGTATTTTGATTTTCACGTTGAATCAGCTATGGTCTCCTGCTTGGAACTTTTCCAAGTCACTATTCCTCCATTCAGAGTAAAGACCCAGCCCGAATGAGAGTGGAAGTTGTCTCTGTTGGTCTGAAAACTGGCGTCACTATACCCTCGCACCTTTAAGTCATCACTCCTACCGAGTATAAGAAACCATTCCTTAGTCCTCCGAAGGTACTTAAGAATATTCTTTACTGCAGTCCAATGTGCTCTACCAGGGTTCCCATGATATCTGCTGACCATGTTCAAAGCGAAGCCACATCAGGGTGAGTACACCTCATAGCATAGATGATCGAGCCAACAACGGAGGCATATAGTACTCGGCTCGTCTTTGCTATCTCAGCTTCGGTATTCGGTCTTTAAGTCTTACTCAAATTGGTATTGTTTTGGATTGGTAACTCCCCTTTCTTGGAATTTTCCATGCTAAAACGTTTCAACACTTTATCCAAGTAAGTACTTTGACTAAGTCCTATTAGTCTTTTACTCCTATATCTCACTATCCTTATCCCAAGAATATAACCAGCTTCTCTGAGGTCCTTCATAGCAAAGCACTTCCCAAGCCAGGACTTAACCTCCTGCAAGGTTGGGACGTCATTTCCTATGAGTAGTATGTCATCGACATACAAAATGAGAAAGCTAACTATACTCCTACTGGCTTTGACATATACACAGGACTCATCCTCACTTCGCAAGAAACTAAACTCTTTTACTTTCTCATCAAAACAAAGATTCCATCTGCGAGACGCTTGTTTCAATCCATAGATGGACTTCTCAAGCTTACACACTCTATTAGGGTGTTTTGCATCGACAAAACCCTCTGGTTGACTCATGTAAACATCTTCAGCCAACTTCCCATTAAGGAAAGCGGTTTTGACATCCATCTGCCATATTTCATAATCATGAAACGCTGCTATGGCTAGCATAACCCTTATAGATTTAATCTTCACCACTGGTGAGAAGGTCTCATCAAAGTCAACTCCGGGAGTTTGAGTAAAGCCCTTCGCAACCAATCACGCCTTATATGTTTGTACTTTCCCATCCATGTCGGTCTTCTTCTTGAATATCCACTTGCACCCGACCGTCTTACAACCTGGCACATTGTCAACCAAGTTCCAAACTTGATTGTCATACATGGACTGAATCTCGTTGTCCATAGCCTCTTTCCACTTCGCAGACTCCGGACCTAGCATGGTTTCCTTGTAGTTGTTAGGTTCATCCAAATTTATTAGTGTACTGTCACTAATAAACGTATCACCCTCAGCAGTTATATGGAAACCATATAATATGGGTGGAAAACTAACTCTACTGGAACGTCTAAGAGGTAAGGACTCGTCAATCGGTTCAACAGGAGTTTCCTCCTTGGGTTGAGCGTCAGTGTTAGAGGTTCCTTCATCCCATGATTCTTGAAGCTCTTCAAGATCAATATGTCTCCCGCAATCCTCTTGGATTATGAGTTCTCGCTCTCGGAAAACCCCTATCCTCGCAACGAAGACAACATTGTCAGTCGGTCTATAGAAGAGATATCCAAAAGACTTATGTGGATAGCCGATGAAAATACACCGCTTACTACGAGGCTCGAGCTTGTTGTAAGTCTCTCGTCTTACGAAAGCCTCGCATCCCCAAACCTTGATATGTGCCAATGAGGGAGCTTTCCACGTCCACATCTCATGAGGTGTTTTGGCAACCTTCTTAGTCGGGACTAGATTAAGGATATGGGTCGCATTCTCTAAGTAATACCCCCAGAATGAGATAGGTAATGAAGATCGACTCATCATGGAACGAACCATGTCCAATAAGGTTCGATTGCGCCTCTCAGCCACACCATTCAGCTGCGATGTCCTAGGTGGCGTCAATTACAAAACAATTTCGCATTCCTTGAGGTAGTTGTGGAATTCAAGACTAAGGTACTCACCACCTCGATCGGATCGTAGCATCTTAATTTTCCTACCCAGCTGATTCTCCACTTCTTGCTTAAACTCTTTGAACTTTTCAAAAGTTTCTGACTTGTGCTTGATTAAGTAGATATACCCATATATGCTATAATCATTGGTAAAAGTCACATAGAAGTGGCTTGCATCTCTTGTGGTGGATCTAAAGGGCCCACATACATCAGAATTATGAGATCCAATAAACCCTCACCCCTTTCATAAGTGCCAGTGAAGGGTGACTTGGTCATCTTTCCAAGTAAACGAGACTCGCACACGTCATCATCCCTAAGTTCGAATGACTCCAACACTCCATACTTTTGAAGTTGGGCTATGTGCTTCTTGTTGACATGTCCAAGACGACAATGCCACAAGCATGCCTTATCCATACCATTGGAAGAATCGATATGCAACACATAATTTCCTAAGTTGTCTACAACCCTCACAGTTTCATATATACCATTACAAGGCAATGCTTCAAAATAGAAAGTATCATTAAAGAAAGCATTAATAGAACTAGTTTCATTACGAAAATCTAAAACCTTGTTTATACAAACCATGATCAAGTTTATCTTCCCATGCTCCACTACTAAGCACTAAAGAGTAAACTCCAATCTTGGTGACAGGCGACGCTTACGTATTCCCCATGATCAAGTTTATCCTCCCATGCTCCACATCCCTACTTCTTCTTAGACCCTATAAATCAGAAAAAATGTGAAAACCACATCCTGTATCGAAGACCCAAGACATAGCATATGATGAGTCATTAGATATAATAGAATAAAAACCTGCGAAGGAGGGATTTATCTTCCCGTCCTTGATGTCCTGCAAGTACTTCGGGCAGCTTCGTTTCCAATGACCTTTGTCGTGGCAGTGGAAGCACTCTGCATCCTTGGGGTTTTAAGAGGGAGCAGCGAGACCAGATTTGGTTCCACTAGAAGAGGTACCATCATGAGACTTTCCCTTGTGGCTCTTAAAAGGAGTCTTCCTTTTCTTTCCTATTCCTTTCCCAATAGCCAAAACATGGACAAAAGTAGCAGGAGTAGACGTAACAAATTTGCCTTTCAAACTACTCTCAGTATTCCTTAGCAGGCCTTGAAGCTTGCTCAAAGTGACCTCCTCCTTGTTTATATGGTAGGTCATACGAAACTAGTCGTAACAAGGAGGCAACGAGTGTAGAATGATATTTATGGCCAGCTCCTCATTGAAGTTAACATTTAACTTCAGCAAGATGTCCATGTATCTAAGCATTTTCTGCAAGTGGGCTGTGATGGACTCTACATCCTTCATTTTGCTAGTGATCGTCGTAGCGATGATCTTATACCGTTCCTGCCTAGCACTTTTATGGTGCCTCTCCATTAAATCTTGGTGCATCTCGTAGGGATAGTAGTCCTCGTAGGACTTTTGGAGTTCAGTAGTCATTGTTGCGAGCATGATGCAATGGACTTTCGTAGCATCTCGCTCATGAGCCTCAAAAGCAACAATTTATTCATGGGTAGTAGTATTGACATCAACCTCTTTTAGCTCCTTATTGAGAACATACTCCTTGTCCTCGTAGCGGGTGACCTTGTGGATCCAATCATTGAAGTTAGACCCATCAAAAATCACCCTACCACACAAATTCATGAGTGAGAATGAGCCGGAAGGGGTCAAGCATGAAGCGTTGTTGTTGTTCAAAGTATACATCTGAAATAGAAAATGAACAAAGTTTGATTAGATAATAATCCCCAATTAAACACCCAAATGAGAAATTAGGCCTAGGACCCAACACAATTATTTACAATTCAGAAGAGGGATGCCGTAATCCAAACTGCAAATAATTTGAAGGTAAGTGAATGACGATTCACTAATTTCCACCATGAAAAACAAAATAGAAATTAAGTTTAAATGTATTGAAATTCCTAGATCTTTTGAGATTCATTGAACTTTTCAATGTCATGTTTAATCTCGATATGCCCTTCAAGTTTGTGACTGGGATACCGAGGATCACAAACAAGGTGTGAATAACCATGCAAATGTACTTTGTACTCTCGATGTTACAAATCACTTAATCAATGTGTCAGTTAGCCACACACGCTCCATTGATCTATGATAACATCAAAATACCCTTTTCCACCTTTGCTAGTCTCAAATTAGTGTGTCGGTTAACCACACACGCTCCACTAACGACTTGGCAGAGTGCAAAGTGTAATTTCATGGAATAGCATCATTTTCACATTTTTCCTGAAGTACCTAAGATTGGGAATTTTACAAAAATATTTAGTTACTTTATTAATTATTATACTTTTAATGAGGAATTAGTTGCCCTATCCTACCCGTTCGGCTAATGACCCTCCACCAATCAAGGAAGCGGTGGGTGAGAGTGGAGACCCATTAAACTTCATTTTATAGGCAGCAACCTTATACTCCCCTTATAGATCGGCTTCGTGAATGAGGCCTAGCTACTAACGGTAAGACTAGATTAATCATATATATATATATATATATATATATATATATATATATATATATATATATATATATATATATATATTAATCTTATAATATTATAATAGTATAAGGGTGTATTTTAAACATTTCAAAATACTAGGGTTTTAATCAAATTTAAAATTTTCGAAAATTAATACTTTTTAATTTTAAAATCTTAAATATTAAAACTTTGATTTAATAATTATCCAAAATTAAACAATTAATTTAAATTATTAAATCTTGGAGCATTATCCATTAAATTAAACAATTAATTTAACCTAATCCCTTTATCCCCTTTATTCGAAAATTTGGGATGGGATAATTCAAAGATCTTTAATTATCTATTTAAACAATTAAAGAGATAATTACAAAAGATAACATTATCCTAATCCCTAAAATCTTGGAATCTTATCTTGGGGAATAAGGCAATTTCAAAAACCTTAGGGTAAGACAACCCTAATTTTGAAATTTTAATGCCAAAGGAAAGGGTTCAAGAAACCCTAACAAAATTCGAAAACTAGGGTTTTGGAACCCTAATTTTGAAAATCCAAGCCCTAGGTTTTATAAGCCATAAACCCTAATTTGTTAAGTTCATACTTTTGTATCAAATCCAATTGAAAACAAAAACCAAAGGCTCTGATACCAATGTTGGGTTTTATACAAACAATCCTATGTGTGCATGCAACCATAATTTGGATCTATGTTTTCACTATTAGACATACAACAAATAAACACAAAAGGAAACCCTAGAATGCATCTAATATATCGAAAAACACAAACAAAAGGGATTAGAATACATACCTTTGTTGCTATATAGTAATAACAACTAAATCTTGAAGTTCCTTTGCTCTTGAGAACAAGTACCAAAAATGTGGTATCTCTAATGGCTCACAAACACACAATAGTGAAAGGATGACTGTCAGAGAGAGTTGAGAATGTAAGTAGCACTAGAAATCGTCTCTTCTAGGGTTTCTCTAGGGTTGGGACGAATTCTTCAGCCTAGGGGGTCTATTTATACTTGAGGCCAGCTAGGGTTTCAAGGTGGAAACCCTAATCCCTTAGCTTAGGGCCTAAGCAAGTCCATGGACCTCCTTGTATCAGGCCTTGGACGCAAACTCCTAGATCCTTCTAGGATTTTCGGCCTAGCCATAACATGGGTGATCCAATGGCCCAAATCCTCAACTATCAAATAATTACAAAACAACCCGTGTACTTTTAATCAGTTCCTTAGTCCCAAAATTATTCCAAACTAATTTCTGATTAAATACAAATTAATAATATGATTCCAAATTAATATATTATTCATATAATATATTAACAAATCATATTTGTGCCCCAATTTATTATTCTTAATAATAAATTAGTCTCTCTCCTCAACAGTCATCCTGTCTAGTCACCTATGTGAAGGCAACCCAAAAGGATCATGCTACTATCGGGTCAAGTACATCATGTTTATAGTTATGGGCTTAGACACCTAATCCAACACTTGTAATACCCGAAATTCAGAAGGCTAATTAAGGAAACAAAATATTCAATTAAGAGGCGAACTCATCGAGTTCAAGGGTACTCAACGTGTTGGAATAATTGGGCACGCGCGAATTTAAAGACCAACTCGACGAGTTGGGGCGGACCAACTCGACGACTTGGACAGTGTTTGGGAAACCCTAAATCCGGGATTTTGCACCCTTTTTAAACACTTTATGCTTTAGGGTTTGGCCTCATTTCTATCCTTCACTGTCCTAACCCTAGATCTAACCCTAATGCTATTATTAATGACTGTGAGCCATTTTGAGTGTTCTTGTGGGTGTATGAAGCTCTTGGAAGGAAGGAAAGTTTGAAGGAACATGGAAGAGTTGCTAGATCGGATACAATTCCCACATTTTTTGAATCCAAGAAGGAGTTCGATATCCGTCTAAAAAAAGGGAAATTCGAGAGATCCGGAGACATGGCCACTACTGGCCTATGGTCCTTGCAGATTACATAGCACATGCTAAGAGAAAAATGGCAGCGTAAGGTAACAACTAGTATTGAAAGCTGGTCGCCTTTGGAAGCGAGTCATCGGTCCGGGGAAAGAAAAGGACTGCCTTTGAAAAAAGAAAAAAGGGCTTCATTTTTTAAGCTTCTTATTACCCGCAGGAGTCCCACTGCCGTTAGCACCATGCTCAAGTCTGTCACTTAGAAGATAGGATGGTATCGACCCGGACAAGATCACTCCATTTTCGTCACTTTCTGGTAATCAAGTCTCAAAGTTGCCTAATAGTTGATTAGATCTCCTTCTTAGCACCTTTTGCTTGTTTTTAGTCCAAATAATATGGTCCTCGAGAGTTGGACGTCCCAAATGGAAAGCACTTCAGATCTAGAGTCTTGAAGGACTTTCATGGTTTAAAGGTGCCAACTTTATGGCTATGGACGTCCCATGCAACCTTTAAGCCATCATTTTAGCCTTTTGAGCTTCGAATGGCCATGCATGTAGAGAAAGCTGGGAGCTTTACATGATATTTTGGTTCTTATGGTCCATATCTATGACCACATGGTCTAACTTGTCGTTTTGGTGGTTTTTGGATTAAGCCATTGGCCCTTTTGGGTTAAGGTTTGAGCTTATTCTCTTTAGGAGGGGATTAATGGAGAAAGTTGGAAACTTTACCCTTCTAAAAGGTATTTCCAGTCTAGTTCCAGAGTATTGGGTTCGGATCTGAAGAATAAAGGCTTAATGCATTAAGAAGGAGTAAACAGATTGAAGAACTCGACGAGTTCACGAAGGAACTTGGCGAGTTGAAGTAAGTATGACCCGATTCTGTTAAATAGGAAAGAACTTAACGATTTAAAGGAGAGCTCGATGACCTGATTCAAAGTATCACAATTTTGTGGTTTATGTGAACTAACCGAGTTAAAGGAATAACTCGATGAGTTGAATCAACTCTGAGCGTTGACTTTGACTTTGACTTTGACTTGGATGTTGACTTTGACCTAGACTTGACTTTGACCATGGTTGACCCATGTAGGGTTATGAAGTGAGGAATGGGTTCTAAAAGGGTAGTTCTATGTAAGGGTTTGGGCCCAATTTGGAAAATTGGGTCATTGATGGGCTTTCATGGGTTTTACAATTTGGGTCTTGATAGGTCGGGGTGAAACGGCCATTTCACCCCAAGTACTGATTATGGAGCATAGTTTGGGACCCAATTGCTAATTGAGTGACATTTTAGTATTGACAGCTCGGAGTTGTCACGGCAGCAGCTAAGGATTTCTTGCAGGGAGCTTCTGCATTCGAGGTGAGTTACCTTCCTGGTATAAGTGGGTCGAAGGCACCAATGTCGGCCCACTAGTAGTTGTTTACAGTAGAGATGGTTGTCTTTGTGATAATTGTTTGGTTTTCCCATATTTTTTGAGATTTATGTGCTTGTATGCTATACTATTACGTGGTAGTGGTAGGCGGGTGAAGTAGACCCCGTAACCGGTCAAAAAAGACCGAAGGGGGTAGGCAAGCACTCAGATATGCTAGGTAGTATGTGATTTATATGCTTATATACTAGGATATTATGTGGTACTGATAGGGGTGAAATAGATCCTATAACCAGTTGAAAGAGACCGAAGGGGTAGGCCAGCACCCAGATATGCTAGGTAGTTACCGGTTGAAAGATACCGAAGGGGTAGGCCAGCACCTTATATGCTAGGTGGTTACCAGTTGAAATAGACCGAAGGGGGTAGGCCAGCACCCTGATATGCTAGGCAGTACTGGTTGAAAGATACCTAAGGGGTAGGCCAGCACCTGGATATGCTAGGCAGTATGTTTATTGAATGGTATGTGGTATGATGGGGGAACACACTAAGCTTCTTGCTTACGGTTTTCAATTTTGGTTTCAGGTACTTCTTCTTCAAAAGGAAAGGAGTCGGCATGATCGTAGCACATCACACTATGATTTCCGTATTATGAGATCTTTGGGAGTTGTACTATGATATTACTTTTCTATGACATGTTTTGGGTTATTTGTGTAACATCCGTTAAAAAAATAATTCCAAATTTAAACTTTTTACCATGAAGTCTACATGAATTTCTGTTGAAACCACGAAGTCTACATGAATTTCTTTACCAACTAAGTATAAAAACTTAGTAAAGTCCTCTGCTTATAATCGTTAATCACGTGCGACTGAGGAAGTTATGTATAAATCCTATGTGGGGACCTCCCCACTTGTAGCTATAACCTAGTCTAACGAGGCAAATGGTGATAACTAACATTTTCGTTTTGTTTTGACGATGTAGATAAAACGTTGGTGATGTTCTCAGCACACCACTTGTAGTTCCATACAAAGGCTTATTCGTCATAGCGCGGTTATAGTTTCATGTTGCGTTAATTACACTCTAATACTTGCACATTATACAAGTAGTTGGGTTATGTTTAAGTATCATAAACGCTTAAACCTATAGTGGCTAATCTTTTGTAGGTATAGGACTAAGGAAACAATTATATTTAGCACACACTCTCATATGATAGAGCAAATTATATGTCAGGTTGGTACTTATACCATTTATATTTACACTTTTTGGGTTAGAAAAAGTAATGTTTATAAGTCTAAAACACTTATACAAATTTGTTTTATTTCATACTTTTTGTTAGAAAAAGTACAATTTTTATATAAACTGGTCAACCAATCAAAATGATATAAAAACACTTTTGGTTAAAAAAAATACAATGTGCCAAACAACCAGAATGTGCCAAACAACCTGTCACACCCCCAAACCAGAACGGCGGAAACATTCGGGGGTGGATGACTTCATGTATAGTATCATAACAACGAGTATAATAGTGAAGAAAGCAAACACAACCATCATCAATATAATTAAAAGAGTTACATCATAGAGTAAGTTTACATGTTTCAAAATCAATTACATCATGATGACAAAATAAGTTTTGAATTTATCGCCTTAGCGTCCCGTCCTCGAAAGCAATTGATTACCTGTTTAGTAATTTCCTGAGAATACAAGTTGTTTGAAAAAGTGTCAACACAAAGTTTGGTGAGTTCATAAGAGTTTTAATTGAGAAATAAATTGTTTTCCTTGCAAAAGCAATTAAGTTGTTCCAGAAAATCCGATATTTTCCTTAAAATGTGAAATGTAAGTTTCTATGTTATGAAATAGTGCATCCTAGAATTCCCTATAGTTTCCTTCTATAATCTCCTTGTATATATAAGTTATATAAAATTAAAGTTAGATAAAACGTCGAATGTAATGGGTCTGCCCTAGGCCCACAACCAAACAAGGAACAGGAAATAAGGCGGACCCACCAATTCTAAGTCAATCACGACTAGATTCTATATAACTCTAGCATATACACTTAGAAATTATAGCTGAAAACTAACAATTCTAGATTGAATGTAGTCTTAAAACCAAACTCCGAAACCAAATCCTAGTGTAGTGTATGAAATAGCAGTAGTGGCTGTGAACATAAACTATACATATCTTAGTTCATCGCATAGCGATAGTGGTAGTGAACATGAACTATGCATATTATAGTTTATCAAATGTGATGGTGATGGTGAACATAAAATATACATATCAAAGTTCATCAAATAGCGATAGTGGTAGTGAACATGAACTATGCATATTATAGCTTATCAAAAGTGGTGGTGATGGTGAATCCCTTCTTATAATAAGTTCGTAGTGTAGATGAAACATAAAATATACCTATTATAGTTTATCACATTGTTTGTAATGTATATACGCCCTAACTGTACCGATTATAGCTAGCGTATTCGTTTGTGGGGGGTATAATAGACTTAACTATACATATTATAGTTTATCATAATTATTCTTAGTGGTAGTAACCCTTTTGTATATGTAATACCTTTAGTAATGTGTTTGTTATGTAAATGAATCATCAACCATACCTATTATAGTTTATCAATTATTTGTTGGAGTAGTGAGCACAAACTATACTTGTCATCAAGGTTCTAAAAAGCTCGCCATGGCTCCAAGGCTTGCACCTGCCGCCAAGTATTGCCTAAACGCCGCCTTAACTCATATGTGTATAAAAATGAATAATAGTTGAAATGTAACACCCAAAGTTTTGAAGGCCAAGAAAGGAAAGAAAACCTTAATTTTAAGGGGCGACTCGGCGAGTCCAAGGAGGAACTCGGCGAGTCCGAGCGGGATCCGGGTCGAGGAGTAAGTGACCGACTCGACGAGTCGGCCAAGGTGACTCGGCGAGTCTGGTCTGTGCGTGGAAAACCCTAAATTCGGGCCTTGGAGCCTATATAAACGTCTTAATCTTCTTCCTAGGGTTCCTTACTGCCTCTTTAGCCCTGGATACCAAACCCTAGCCGGCATATCCTTTGATTGAGCCATTTGTTGCCTTGGAAGGTGCATTAAAGCTTGGAGAAGGAAGAAGGAACTTGGAGGAGCAAGAAGGGACTATAGATCTGGGATTGTGAGTTCATTCTGAGCATTTGGAGGTAATAAACTAGTTCCTGGACCCTTTTTGCACCTAGATCTATGTGTGGTTGTTGGGGCTCTTTAGCCATAATGTTATTATTTCGAGTTAGAAGCCAGATCTAAAGTTGCTACTTCAGATCTAAGCATATTATGGCCTGGAGAAGCATAAAGTAGCAGCCCTTGAGTTGATTATGGAGCCTCCTTGCCTTAAACCCTAGTTTGTGGTGTATTTTGCCTAGATCTCCTTCTCTATACGTAAAGTTTGCAACTTTACGTGAGGAATAGGCTTGGGAAGGGTAGATCTACAGTTTGGAGTCCATGCATGACTCAAAAGTCCTCTGCATGTATGGAGATCTGCATGGACTCGGCGAGTCCTTTGAGTGGACTCGGCGAGTATCATGAAGATGAGGAGGAACTCAACGAGTAGGATGAACAGCTCGTCGAGTCGGATGAAGTTGGGCATGAACTCGGCGAGTTGGATGAAGATTGCCTGGTACTCGGCGAGTCAGGTCGCGGAACCCCAAACCCTTCAAGTTGAGACTCGAATCAGTGAGTCGAATGGAGACTCGGTGAGTTGGACAGGTCAGGACTCGGTAGTCGGTAGACTCGGCGAGTCATGGACTGACTCGGCGGGTCGAGTTGTGAATAGAAGAACTCTGAACATATGAACTCGGCGAGTAAGGTTGACCTGGGAGGTTGACTTTGACTAGGACTTTGACTTTGACCAGAGTTGACTTGATTGTCTTTCGGAGGTCAGTTAGACTCAGTGTTGCATTGTTATTGGTAGCTCGGGGAGCGGGTGGAGCAGGAGTTCAGAGAGTTGTCAGGCAGCGGCTAGTGGGATCATCAGCAAGTTCAGCCAGTGCAGGTGAGTTTCCCTTTGTATGAATGGGTCTACGACCACAATGTCGGCCTATGTAGTTATGAGTAGAAGACCCGGGGATTAGCCCTAGGCACAACAAGCTAGTATGATATTCGGGACGAGGTCCAATGATATAGGGTAGGTGCCCAAGGAATGGTTTATGTGATAGTTTATACTTGTTGTCTGTGTGATACTTGTATGTGCCTAGTAGGGAGGTGAGTGTGGGCAAGGTCCCGTATCTCACCAATAGCAGAGTGTGGACAGTGTTCCACATCTCGGTAGCAGCAGAGCAGGGACGAGGCCCAAGTTAGGGAAGGAGTGAGGGTGGGTTGGGCCCGTACCTCACTATCAGCAGGAGTATGGACGGGGTTCCATGACTCATCAGTAGCAGGACAAGGGCGGGGCCCAGAGATAGGCGAGGCCTTGGGACAAGATCCGTTAGTATGTGTTTAGATTATGTGATGTGATGTGATATGTTTTTGTGCTATTACATGTTAGTGGGCGAGGCCCTGTGACAGGCGAGGCCTAAGTGAAACAGATCTGTATCCGAGCGGGGCTCGAAGCCAGGCGGGGCCGTTGTAGCGGGCGAGGCCCGAGGTAGTGGGCGAGGCCCAGGATAGCGGGCGGGGCCTAGTATGTGCAGTATGTGGTTATGCTTGGTATGTGGTAGGGTGGGGAACTCACTAAACTTCGTGCTTACGGTTTTCAGTTTTGGTTTCAGGTACTTCCGGTAGCGGAGGGAAGAGCTCGGGGTGATCGCATGGCACACACCATAGTTTAGACAGCCTGGGAATGTTTACTCTGATAACGAACATGTATTTTGGAAACCAATACTCTGTTTATGTTTTGAAATGATGATTTCGCTTAAAGTAATGTTTTATTAAAAGAAATTTTTAGTCTTGAATTTTGGGACGTTACATGAAAATACATATAAAAATATTAATTATATAGAAAATTGTCGCCTTAAGTCACGCCTTACAAACACCGTGACTCGCCAAGGCTCAGAAAAACTTGAGTCTTGACATTGCCGCCAAGTCACGCCTTACGTTATTTAGAGCATTGCTTGTCATAGTTTACCAATGTTTGTATTTAATGGATGTAGATTTGTTTATAACAATTTATCAATTACTATGCTTAATATAGCAAAAGTCCATTTGTTAACTGATGTATGTCTATATGACAAGACAAAATGACATATATGGTAGTAACATATCATCACATGAAGGTTACACACCTTGCTCAACAAGTTACAAGGTGTAAATGAAAGTGAAAGCATTTTTCTAGAATTACCATTTCTATTCTGTTTTTAGAAAATTCATAGAAAAATCATTAAAGGTCCAAATTAGAATCCGTAAATTCTGAGGGTTTGGAAAATGAGTCTACTTTGTTCATAAATTTTACCATGATTTTTAGTAATCTCCAACTTGGGTGAAACAGACCATAATCACAAACTGGTCTGGATGTTTTCTTGAAATGATAGGCAATTTTGTAAAAATCACCATAAATCATAGAAAAATCATATGGAGATGTGCAAGTAGTCATTTTAAAGGTATAAACCTTATCTATTTGCATCTAATACAGTTTTGAAAACTAAAATGTTTAAGTTGACCAAAACAGTCCGTAAATGGAGTTAAACTTTCTTGATGAAAGCTGTTGAAAAAGTTTAGTTGTGTTCTTGGCGTTTTAACTTGTATTCCCCCCCTAAAAACTTAAGAAAACATGAAAATGTAGGGGTATGAACTCACCTTATATGATTTCAGTGGGTTATTGTTGAAGAAGTGAAGTGTTCAACTCAAGAACACTTGAAGGATCACTAGAAGATTTGAGAATCGAACACAATAATGATGGAGTTTGTGTAAGGAATCAATGATTTGAGTAAAAGGAATGTAATAACCATAAGGAGAGTGATGATACTTACTAAATGAATATGGAAAGCTTGAAAATGACTTGGAAATCTAGAAATTGTATGAGAGAATTTGAGAGAAAAGATGTGTTTGATCTTTGGTGGAAATGAAAGAAATGAGTGAGAGTGAGGAGAGGGGGTGGGTTTTCAGCCTTTGACTAAGAGTATGGCTGGTCAAATGGTGGGGAAAGTACCCTTGAATTACCAGGTATGGTGGAGAGAGGTGTGGGTTAGTCATGGAGTGGGTATGGGGGTGGTTGCTTGTGTCTAACACTAAGGTAAAGTCAACACTCCACCTCAAATATTCACCCACTAGATTTTATTCTTAAACAAATATTTCCATAAAAATATGTTTAAATTATGAATATTTAGGGTCTTATATGTTATAATATGATTTTTGGAGAAAATCTCGCGTTAAAATAATTAAAAACGGGCTTAAAACGGAGCTGTGGTCGAAAACCGGGTAGAAAAGTGGCAAATCCGAACTCAGGAGGGGGTTGGGTCATCAGCAGCCTAAATCCGAAGTGGCTTGGTCGCAAGACTGCGGTCCGAAGGCGAGATCCGATGCGGTCTAATGCGGTCCGAAGCTAAAGTGTCTACGGTCGGTGGTTGCGGCTCGATGGCTGCGGCTAGCTTGTTGCGACTAGGCCAGAGGACTTCGGACTCGGTCCTTGGGGCTTCGGCTCAAGAAGGGCTTGGTCGTTATAGAGGGACTTCGGTCCAAAAGCCTAATTTTCCATGGAATCTTCCCGTTTCGAGTGGTTTTTCACCAAGTCAAGTGTCGGGATGCCCCAAATGACTAAAATAAATCAAAAGAGGTTTTGAGAGAGATTTCACATTCTTGGAGAGATTTGGGAGAGATTTGACATACTTGGAGAGATTTCACATATAGAAAGAGATTTGGCAGAGATTTCACATTCTTGAAGTTATTTCTCATACAAAGAGAGGCTTGGGAGAGATTTGACATATAGAGAGAGAGAGATTTGGGAGAGATTCCACATTCCTGGAGAGATTTCTCATACAAAGAGAGATTTGGGAGAGATTTCACATATGGAGAGAGATTTGGGAGAGATTTCTCATTCTTGGAGAGATTTCTCATACAAAGAGAGATTTGGGACAGATTTCACATATAGAGAGAGACTTGGGAGAGATAGAGTGAAAGAGATTGAGAGAGACCTCTTTTGAGACCTTTTTGAGACCTTTTTGAGTGTTTGGCTCTGTGATTCAAGGTTCACAAACCTCGTTAAGTCTTGTTATGACTGTCATATGCCCCCGAGGGTTAAGGAATAATGTTTTATCGAGTACTTTCATCACTTTCCCTGATTAGGGTTTAGAGTTTCCGAACACATGAAAACTCTAAGTGATACTTTGCATTAAGAGTGCGAGTTGTTTAAGAAGAAACAAAATGAAAACCCTAGTATACGAGGGTTAGATGAGTTAACCGGCTTGACTTGTTGACTTTAGTTGACTTTGACTTGACTGGAAATTGACAGTTGTCACATCAACCCCGCGTTAGAGGGAATTTCATCCCAAAATTTGTGTTTTGATTGGGGATTCAAGAGCTCGGGAAGAGATGTGGGTACTTTTAGGTGTATAAGAAATTGGTACGGCGGAGACCAATCCGCCTAATGTTAAATGACGACCTTGGAATTTCTTACTGTAACTTGAGCTAAGTCGATTAAAAGGAGCTTATTATTTTGGTATGATAGTGTACTCTACGCATGCCTTTACACTCTCCGTTTTATTCTCGTTATCACCACAATGAATATTTCAGGTTGTAGTTAGTGAGTACTGGTATTACGAATGCTTTAACAATTGGTGATGAAATTTGTATCATAAGTCCTACCGGTTTGTTTATAATCGCTAGGTGTAAACCGGTCATATATCATTAAGATTGCAAGGGCAGTCGAATGAGTGACTCTGCCTTAAGCCCACAACCAAACAAGGAACAAGAAGTAAGGCGGAATTATACATTCTAAGTCCATAGAATCTTAATGATATATGGCCATAACATTTACACTAGCCATCGTAGATTCACTAGTAAAAACCCTATGTTTTTAGATATGTGATAAGACTTGCTTGGGTTCATCGCGTTTATGAGGTTTATGGTTGATAAACCCTAAATTGACCCTAGTTTTAGTAAAATTTAAATCCTACCTGTGGTGGTCAGGAGCGTGTACCATTATTCACGGGTGGTTCTGGGGAAGTTTCTCCTGCGGTGATCATAAGTACCCTTCCACCGTTACCAGCATTCCTTATCCTTGGACAGTCTCTCTTAAAGTGTCCCGTTTCACCACACTCGTAACAAGTTGGGCTTGCTCCAATGCCGGGGAGCTGGTTGATGGGTCGTACTGGTGCCCTACAGAAACGGGTAGTGTGTCCCTTCATGTTGAAATTCATGCAATGCAATTCTCTGCAAGCCCCAATGTGATAGAAGCTACACTTGTTACATTTCGGAAGGGTTCCGGCGTATCGATTTATGGGTGTGGGGGTGGCACGGGTGGTGGCAGCATGAACAGCGACGATCTGTTGCTTATTGGTGGGGTCTTGGGCCGATCAATTCCTCTCGTTGTCCCAAGATTTCCTTTTATTGTTTCCTTGGCCATCTAGCTCAGGGGTGGCTGTCATAGTGCCATGATTGGCCCTATGGTCGATGAGTTGTTGTGCCAACTCCTTGGCACTATCAAAGGTAGTTGGTCTTGAAGCAATCACGTTATCTTGAATTTGTGGAGACAATCCCCAGAGGTATCGTTCCACCTTCTTTTCCTCAGGAGTGACCATTGCGGGGCAAAGGAGTGCCAGATCACAGAATCGGTCGGTGTAGGTTGCAAGGTCAGATCCTGTCATCTTGAGATTCCATAGTTCTTGCTCTAGTTTTTGTACTTCGCCTCTTGGGCAGTACTCTTTCAGCATCAGTGTCTTCAAGTCTTCCCAGCTTAAAGAGTTAGCCACTGCAAGCGTCAGTGCCTTGACGTGGCTTTTCCACCAGGTAAGGGCTCTTCCAGAGAAAGTGCAAGCTGCAAATTTGACCTTGCTTTCTTCGGGGCATGCACAGACCTCGAAGACTGATTTTGTCTTCTCGAACCATTGTATCAGAGTGATAACACTCCCGCTTCCATTGAAAGAATCCGGTTTGCTATTGATGAAGTCCTTATAGGAACATTCCCTCATACGCCACGTACTGTCCCCATGGTTAGAGTTTGTGGCACCAGATCCGGCACCACCGGTACCATTCGTACCAATTTGCGACATTGTGGCAGCTACGGCTGCGGTTACGGCAGCTTGAAACATTATGGGATCAAACTGTGGAGGTAGTGGTGGAGGTGGTGGTGGTGCTGCGCTGCTGGAAGGTCTGGACTTTTTCTTTGGCGGCATAGTCCTGTCATAAGTTTGTAGAGACGGACAGACGGTAAGTTTCTAATATTAGTGACAAGTCGGATGCTATCAAGCCAGACTTTTCTGTATTATGTTCTGACTTTAAAGTATTTTGTATGGAATTCATAACAAAGCCCCTATGAATGAATTTAGTGGTAGTGACTCAAATGTAACTTGTGATTTGTTTCGTGCCTGATCCCCTCCTAAGATCACTTGGTATATACCAGTCGTGTATAATTAAGGTCCAATAGGCCGTAGAACTTAATGAGTATGCCCTAGGCCCACAACCAAACAAGGAACAGGACCCAAGGCGGACTCACCATTTCTAAGTCGATTATCTCTTAATTACACCCGACCTTGAGGTATACATTAAGAATTCTTGGAGTTTCCATAAGTAAATTGTTTGCAATACTGAGTTATGAAATACGTGGAAAATTCCCAATGAATTTTAATATGAGACAATTTCTTTAATATAATTTAGTATATAGGGTTCGAGGAAAATAGTTCTACATCTAATTAATGTAAGGAAAAAAATTTACAATGTCGCGATTCCCTTGAATAGTGTAGTCTCCGGATTCTGAAGGATTCGAATGTCTCTATACATATATGGGGGTAGTCGTTAGATGCATGCTAGTAGACCAAGTCTATACCGATATGCCAATGGTGTACACCCTACTTGTGGCGGGTGATGCTCTGTGGGTCATACAGTAAAGACATGAAAGTCCGCATTGCCCTAGCCTCCACTCTGACTTTTGTTCTCCGATGGTCTGCTTTCATCCCGCATTTTCTCTAATGCTTGTTTAACGTTCCCATTATTCTGCGATTTTTGGCTTAAGTTGTGGTCACTTCTATCTAAAGCCCTTGATGCAGTTCCTGGCCTGTCATGTTCTCTATCCAGGTGACAAAGGCGCATTGCGATGATCTTGGTGATAGCGCTAACCTTCCTGATTCGGTTGACCGGTGCTCGTGTTTGTATCCTTTGGTGAGCGATGCGGTATACTATGGAAAGAGGGCCCTGTTTACTGATCTTTCCCTGTTGAGGTTGTAGAAGCCTCTTTCTATACTCCAGAGGGGGTGTTTGATCTTGTTTCAAGTTCTATCTCTTTAAATCTACGGTTCATCGAGGTGTCTGACCATGGAAGTTTCGTCGGGGTAGGGGACACTGGAGGGTGTGTTGCAAACTTCGAGCTCTTCGTCAGAGTCTTCTCCTATTTCCCTTTGTCTTCATCTTCATTCGGTTTCGCTTTCTCTGGATTCTCTTCCGGATCCTCTTCGGGCTCTTCGCCTATTACTTCTTTAGGATCCTCTTCAAGGTTCTCTTTGTTCTAGCCACCATCGTCCCAGTTAAGAGAATAGAGTTCTCTCGGTAGTTGGGTTCCCTCCACGTTGTTCGTGCGAGAACATGGGGTAGAAGAGATAGTTAATAGACGTCTACTCCTATAATTATTTATAGGGGTAATCCTTATTAGTCGCTTCTATAATCACATAGTGCATACCAGTTATACATAATCTGAGATAAAATAGACCTTCGAATAAATTATTCTACTCTAAATCCACAACCAAACAAGGAATAGGAAGTAGAGCAATAGTCATAGATTCTGAGTCTATAATATCTTTGATTATGTATAACCTTAGCGTATGCCCTTTGTCATTTTAGACCTACTAATAGGGGTCTTTAGTTTTCACATAAGTTAGTTATAGTATCTCAAAGTACTCCTATAGTACTTTAATATTTGTCTTATGTTCTCGATGTTTCTTTGTAGATAGAGTTGGTAAGTTTTTAGACTTGTTGCAACACCTACGACCATTCATGGGCATATGCTAATCACTTTTGGGTGAGACATAGTTGATCAGGCTATGTCATTCCCAGACCTGACTATACATCCCCAAGCCTACTCATACTGTTCAACAATCACCACTTTTGTCCCATCCCACCATGATACTGACCCTAGTGTGTATGTACGTGCTCATACTTTTTAACGAGAAACTATTTCTTTCTAAAAGTATAGTTATTTGGAAAATATTAAATCAGAGACTTTCAGTCCCGATGTATTTATAGTTTGTATATCTTATATGGTTCGATATACTTAGTTCACTATAAACAATGCTCTGATACCAATCTTGAGAATCTAACACAATAATGATGGAGTTTGTGTAAGGAATCAATGATTTGAGTAAAAGGAATGTAATAACCACAAGGAGGGTGATGATACTTACTAAATGAAGATGGAAAGCTTGAAAAATAACTTGGAAATCTCGAAATTGTATGAGAGAATTTGAGAGAAAAGATGTGTTTGATCTTTGGTGGAAATGAAAGAAATGAGTGAGAGTGAGGAGAGGGGGTGGGTTTTCAGCCTTTGACTAAGAGTATGGCTGGTCAAATTGTAACGTCCCATTTTTTTTTTTTTTTTTGATATTACTTTAGAAAAACATTAATAAATAAAAACATTGCCTAAATAAAAAGAAACATTGTTTGTTCACACCATAACACATTGCAACCATGTTCTCAAAAGCCAAACCGTACATCCCATCAAAATATCAGAGTATAATCCCAGTAAATCTCATAAATGCGGAAATCGAAGAGTGTGTGTATGACGTGCCGCTACCGCGCCGGCTCCTTCCCCTTCGATGCAGAGGTACCTGAAAACAAAACTGTAAACGTAAGCACAAAGCTTAGTGAGTTCCCCCAACGTACCGCATACCATACAAACACATAACATATACACTGCCAGGCTATTCTGGGGTGCCTGACTACCCGGTACGGCCATTCTGGGGTGCCGACCTACCCATACGGCCATTCTGGGGTGCCGTCTTACCCGTGTCAAGCCATTCTGGGGTGCTGACTACCCATCGGTCCTAACAACCGATCCTCGGGGACTATTTCACCCCTACTACTACGATCACATATAACATAACAAGCCAGCATACATACATATCATCACATACTGTCAGACGTATCTGGGGTGTCTGACTACCCTTCGGTCCGAACAACCAAACTCTACTACTATCACATACAGCATATCATACTAGCATATAACATGTCAGTTATTAGCGAACTCAGACGATATCACAAAGACAATCATCTATCATACAACTCCTACTGGTGGGTCGGCATTGTGGCCTTAGACCCACCGCTACTGGAAGGTAACTCACCTCAAAGTAGCTGCTGAACTGATCGGGAACTGACTGACTGCTGCTGCTCCGGGAGTCCTCCGGCTACAATTTCCACGACATACTCAATCAAACACTGCTAACTGACCTTTAGGTAAAAATGACCATTTTACCCCTGGATTAACTCTAAGCCAAAGCTGGAGTCAACTTTCAGTTGACCCGACTCGCCGAGTGGATCACCACTCGCCGAGTCCCTAGCAAACCAATGTCCTGGGTCCCTGGTTCTACTCGTCGAGTCGGGCTATGACTCGACGAGTTCACCTTCTAACTGCCATTCAACACCTTCATCCTACTCGCCGAGTTGTATGAACAACTCGTCGAGTTCATCTTCATCCGATGAACACTTTATGCTAAGACTCGCCGAGTTGTATGAACAACTCGCCGAGTCTGTTCTTGAGCTATGAAGATTGCCTTGGACTCGCCGAGTCAGGGCATTGACTCGCCGTGTCCTAACATGGGTGAGTTCAGCTCCTAACTCACCGAGTCACCCCCTGTGACTCAAGGCTCAACTCGACACATGAAGAAGGGACCAATTCGGTGACTCGCGACCAGACTCGCCGAGTCACCTATGCGACTCGCCGAGTCGTCGCCATGCACTCCTTAAATATACCGATTTGCTCGGTTCCAGACCATGCCATTCATAGATCTGGACTTCTAGGACACGAATCACACGTAAAGTTTCCAACTTTATGTGTGGATATTCACCAATATGGATTATAAGGCTCAAAATGTCTCAAAATGGTAGATCTAGGGCTAACAAGCCTTATGAGGCCAAAAAGCTAACAGATCTGAGCTCCTGGAGCTCAATCTTACATAGATCCAAAGGCCAAACGCCTTATTACAACATATAATGAACATGCAAACTTGGGGAATTGACCAAGAAGGACCCAAATGAAGTTTTAAGCATAGAATCAAGGGGAAAACGGGTTATACCTCAAGGGAAATGTTGAAATGACACAAGGATGGCTGATCTCCTTCTCCTCTTCTTGATCTACTCCTCTTACTCTTCAAAACCTTCAAGAACACACCAAGAACACCTCAAACTCTCAAGGAAACAAGGGAAAACGATGTAGGGGGAGTTCTGGGGGTGAATGGGGACGAGTTGGGACGGAATGAGAGTTTAAATAGGGTGCAAACCCTTGAAACTTAGGGTTTCATCCCGCAGCGGTGACTCGCCGAGTCCAGGATATGGACTCGTCGAGTCGCCTACTTAAAACGCGTCCTGAGTCTCGTCCCTACTCGGCGAGTCGGACCCTATGACTCGCCGAGTCTAAGGCTAAATTAGGGCAATGCTCAAATAAAATTCACATACCGGAAACCAGGTGCTACAAATCTCCCCCACTTATTTTAGACTTCGTCCTCGAAGTCTGCTGCCTGATCCTGAAACAGCTCGGGGTAGTGCTCCATCATCTCGTCTACCGGCTCCCAAGTCCACTCTGAACCCTTGCGGTGCTGCCATTGCACCTTCACTAGCTCCACCCTCTTGTTCCTTAAATCCTTCGACTTCCTGTCGAGGATTGCGACTGGGCGCTCGATGTAGTTCAGGCTGTCATCAACCTGAATATCCTCCAAAGGTACTACTGCAGAATCGTCCACTAGGCACTTCCGCAACTGCGAAACATGGAAAGTGCTGTGGATCTGGCTAAGCTCGGCTGGCAGATCCAGCCTATATGCTACCTTGCCCACCCGGGCTAAGACCCTGAACGGTCCGATGAATCGCGGGCCCAACTTGCCCCGCTTCCTGAATCGGATGACGCCTTTCCACGGTGACACTTTCAGGAGGACCATATCCCCGACCTGGAACTCTAAATCGGATCGACGCTTGTCGGCATAACTTTTCTGTCGACTCTGAGCAGTCTGAAGCCTGCTCCGGACCTGCTGTATCCTCTCAGTCGTCTTGAGCACCACTTCAGTGCTTCCCATAACTCTCTGGCCAACCTCACCCCAGCATATCGGGGTCCTACACCTCCGTCCGTACAACATCTCGAAGGGAGGGCGGTCGATACTCGCGTGATAGCTGTTGTTGTAGGAGAACTCAGCCAAAGGAAGATAGGTATCCCAGCTACCACCGAAATCCAGAACACACGCCCGCAACATGTCCTCCAAAGTCTGGATGGTCCGCTCACTCTGTCCATCTGTCTGCGGGTGAAAGGCGGTGCTGAAATGCAGACGAGTGCCCAACTCGTCATGGAATCTCTTCCAAAACCTGGAAGTAAAACGCACATCCCTGTCCGAGATCACCGATACTGGCACCCCATGCCGTGCCACAATCTCCCTGATATAGATGTCGGCCAATTTCTCGGCCGATATGCTCTCCGGAATCGGAATAAAGTGAGCACTCTTGGTCAATCTATCCACGATGACCCAAATCGAATCCACTCCACGCGCGGTCCTGGGAAGCTTCGTGATAAAATCCATCGTGATATCTTCCCACTTCCACAGTGGAATGTCCAACGGCTGCATCTTGCCATGCGGCCTCTGATGTTCGGCCTTGACTTTCCTGCAGGTCAAGCACCGCTCGACGTACCATGCCACATCCCGCTTCATGCAGGGCCACCAATAGTCTAGACGAAGATCCCTATACATCTTCGTCGCCCCGGGATGAATAGAGAATCGGGACTTGTGCGCCTCCTCCATCAAAATCTGGCGCACGCCCCCGTGATACGGCACCCACACCCTACGGTGTAGTGTCAATAACCCTCGGCTATCATAATCGAAGGAGGAAACCTGACCTACTACGCGCTCGTTCTTCCGATGCTCCTCCTTGATAGCCTCCTGTTGAGCTTCCCGAATCTGCTCCAACAGGGGAGTCACCACAGTCATCCTCAAACAGGCGTCCCTGATCGGCGCCGTCTTGCGGCTAAGCGCATCGGCCACCACATTGGCCCTTCCCGGGTGGTAAAGGATCTCGCAATCATAATCCTTCACCACATCCAACCACCGACGCTGCCTCATGTTCAGATTCGGCTGGTCCATGAGGTATCTCAAGCTCTTGTGGTCCGTGTAGATGGTACACCGAACCCCATAGAGGTAATGTCGCCAAATCTTGAGGGCAAATACCACCGCCCCCAACTCCAAATCGTGCGTCGGGTAGTTCGCCTCGTGAGGCTTGAGCTGCCTCGAAGCGTAAGCAATGACATGCCCCCTTTGCATCAGCACCGCGCCCAACCCAGAAATGGACGCATCGCAATAAACCACGAAATCCTCTACGCCCTCTGGCAGGGCTAAGATCGGCGCCTCACACAATCTCTGTCTCAGTGTCTCAAATGCAGCCTGCTGCTCGGGTCCCCACCGAAAGACCACGGCTTTCTTCGTCAGCCGCGTCAGGGGCACGGCTATCTTGGAGAAATCCTGGATAAATCTCCGATAGTAGCCTGCCAATCCTAGGAAGCTCCGAATCTCAGATGGGGACTTCGGAACCTCCCATCTCATCACGGCCTCGACCTTGGCCGGATCGACCAGAATCACGTTCTGGTTGACGAGGTGCCCCAGCAATTGCACCTCGCGCAACCAAAACTCACACTTGGAGAACTTGGCATACAAGCTCTCCCTCCTCAGGGTCTCTAACACCTCTCTCAAATGCTCCTCATGATCCTCCCGGGTCTTGGAATAAACCAAGATATCATCGATAAAGACTATCACAGACCGGTCCAGCATCGGTCTGCATACACGGTTCATGAGGTCCATGAACGCGGCAGGAGCATTGGTGAGCCCAAACGGCATCACCACAAACTCGTAATGGCCATAGCGCGTCCGAAACGCGGTCTTCTGCATATCCTCCTCCCTGACCCTCATCTGATGATAACCCGAACGCAAATCAATCTTGGAAAACCAAGATGCGCCCTGAAGCTGGTCAAAGAGGTCATCAATCCTCGGAAGCGGGTAACGGTTCTTCACCGTTACCTTGTTCAGCTCCCGATAATCTATACACATCCGATGCGACCCATCCTTCTTCTTCACAAACAGAATCGGGGCTCCCCAGGGCGAACTGCTCGGCCGAATAAATCCCTTGTCCAGCAGCTCCTGCAGCTGCGTAGACAACTCCTGCATCTCGGGAGGAGCCAACCGATACGGTGCTTTGGCTATCGGAGCCGCACCGGGAACGAGGTCAATTCTGAACTCCACCTGTCGCTCCGGAGGTATCCCAGGTAGTTCCTCCGGAAAAACATCAGCAAAATCTCGAACCACCGGGACCTCGCTCACGGTCGCCTTACCCGCCTCCCGGGTGTCCATCACGTACGCGACATAACCCGCGCAACCCTGCTGAAGGTAGCGCCTAGCCCTCGCTGCTGAACATACAGTGGGTCCACACTGCGGCCGCTCTCCATGAATCACTAACTCTCCCCCGCTTGGGGTCTTGACTCGCACTAGCTGCTGTGCGCAATCTATCACTGCCCCATTAGGGCTCAACCAATCCATACCAATAATCACCTTGTTCCCACGCAATGGAATGGGAACCAGGTCTACCAGGTAACACTCCTCAAACAGTCGCAGGACACAATCTCGAAACACCATCGATGCTCGCACCGATCGATCATCTGCAATCTCTACCTCTAACGGGCAATCTAACTCGCCTGAAGTCTCATGAAATCTCTTGCTAAGAGCAAGAGAAACGAACGATCGGGATGCACCCGAGTCGAACAATACCTGAACCGGGATGTCGTTCACATGGAACGATCCTAATACACATATATACACACGGAGCACATATCAATATCATAACAACATAAAATAAAAGATAGAAGGAAGGAATCATACCCGTCACCACATCGGGCGCGGCGCGTGCCTCCTCGGCAGTCAACTGAAATGCCCGACTCCTCACCACTGGAGCCTCTGCCTTGCCCTGACGGCCATCCGTGATCCGCAGGGTCGCTGGAGCTGGCGCCTTCACTGGCGCTGAAGCTGTCAACATGGGGCAATTGGCCCTCTTGTGGCCCCTCTGGTTGCAGTGGAAACACAGCAACTCCGATGTCTGAATAACGGTCGCAGGAGCAGTGCAATCCCTGCTGATATGCCCAAACTTGCCGCACTTGTAGCAGCCTGACGATCCCATCCTGCACGCCCCCTCGTGCGGCCTGCCGCACCTCCCGCAGCGGCTCGGTCCCGACTGGCCTTTCGGCCTCCCATCTGATCCCTTGGGCTTCTTCCCCGAAGCCCCCGATGACTGACCATTCTCAAGTTTCCGTTTCCGGATGTGCTCCAAATCTATCTCTCTCTCCCTAGCCCTGGCAATCATGGAGTCCAGGGTAGGGCAAGCCGAAAAACTAACATGCTCCCGAATGTCAGCTCGTAGCATATCATGGTAACGAGTCCTCCTCATATCCTCGTCACCTGCATACTGGGGCACCAATAAAGCCCTCTCCCGAAACTTGGCGGTGATCTCCGCCACGGTCTCTGTCGTCTGCCTCATGTCTAAGAACTCCCTGGCCAGCTGCTGAAGCTCGACCGCTGGCGCAAACTCTGCCCTGAACCTAGCCACGAAGTCCGACCAGGTCATTGCCTCGATAGCCGAGGCTCCCATCGAGTCACCCACTGACTCCCACCAATCTCGGGCCCGGTCCCGTAAACACCCTGCTGCGTACCTCACCTTCGACCCCTCGGGGCAGAAGCTGATCAACTGGGCGGACTCGATATCCGCAATCCACCGCCTGGCGACAATGGGGTCCTTCACCCCATGGAAATCCGGCGCACCACTGCTCCTGAAGTCCTTGAAGGACAGTGTGCGAGATCCTGACTGGCTAGAGGCCAAGTCGCTCCTGAATGCCCGTAGGCGATCCTCCATCATCTCCACGATCCCTTCCTTGATCGACCCAAAGATGATGGGGGGTCGACTCAAGGATGCCCCTAGTGATCTCCGACGTGATGAACTCACGTAGCCTCTCCTCAATCGGCTCGGTGCCAGGTCCCGAACCTGACCCCTCTCCTGACCCGCCATCTGTCGGTCTCGGTCGAAGTACCACCATTCTGCAAAACATCAATAATAATCATTAGTGGTACTGCTACTTTCTGAGGGATCTCAACTACTTACAGGTTCCTTGGTCTCGTCTTGGCCTTCCTCGGCTCGGGTACGGATCCTCTGCTTTCAGTAGTACGGGCCCATACTACCTTCCACATCTATCCGTACCTTCTCCGGGGAATTTCTCGACTCCACCAACTCCCCTCTACTACTGCTACTCTCCGATATTCTCACCCTAGGCTTGCCCTAGGGAGAACTCAAGTTCAACACAACTGGTCCTCAGCTGCTGTAGGTCTCCTCATAATGCCAGTTAGCCACCACCTAAACACCACCACCTGTGATGAGGATTAGATCATCCTTCAAGTAAAAGGCCCGTCCCTACAACGGTTGGACTCAAACAAGAGATGCGCAATAGGGCCAGTCCCAACACTTTGGGATTATTCAACCCCGATTACATGTGGTGTGACGTGTTTACCTAGTGGCTCACTCCCATTACTCAGAATCCCACTGAGCACAAAGCAAGCAGCATTCGGATAAGGAAAAACAGACTCAAACCAAAACTGTTCTTAGAACAAGAAACGACACTTAACATAGGATGCTAAGCGCATACTATCAGGCATAACCTAAACAGGCTACCCTACTGCTGTCTGCTCAATTCTAGCATGCAATATTCAATAAGCTGTAACAAATAAACAGGCACATAAGGCATCACTCCTAGATCCTTAGCCTATTCTAGCATGCAATATTCATAAAGCTGATAAACATAACATAAACTTGTATGGGTACTATGGGGAATACTTACTTGAGCTCGGCCGGTCGCGCACGTCACACACTTTACTCTTTCTCGTGACTCTTTTTCGGGTTTTAAAGAATAATTTCTTTTGGAAAAATCTTTCAATCCCTCGGTTTGAGTCCAAACACTCCCGAAGGCGTGTCCGAATCCCTCAAACCAGGGCTCTGATACCAACTTGTAACGTCCCATTTTTTTTTTTTTTTTTTTTTTGATATTACTTTAGAAAAACATTAATAAATAAAAACATTGCCTAAATAAAAAGAAACATTGTTTGTTCACACCATAACACATTGCAACCATGTTCTCAAAAGCCAAACCGTACATCCCATCAAAATATCAGAGTACAATCCCAGTAAATCTCATAAATGCGGAAACCGAAGAGTGTGTGTATGACGTGCCGCTACCGCGCCGGCTCCTTCCCCTTCGATGCAGAGGTACCTGAAAACAAAACTGTAAACGTAAGCACAAAGCTTAGTGAGTTCCCCCAACGTACCGCATACCATACAAACACATAACATATACACTGCCAGGCTATTCTGGGGTGCCTGACTACCTGGTACGGCCATTCTGGGGTGCCGACCTACCCATACGGCCATTCTGGGGTGCCGTCTTACCCGTGTCAAGCCATTCTGGGGTGCTGACTACCCATCGGTCCTAACAACCGATCCTCGGGGACTATTTCACCCCTACTACTACGATCACATATAACATAACAAGCCAGCATACATACATATCATCACATACTGTCAGACGTATCTGGGGTGTCTGACTACCCTTCGGTCCGAACAACCAAACTCTACTACTATCACATACAGCATATCATACTAGCATATAACATGTCAGGTATTAGCGAACTCAGACGATATCACAAAGACAATCATCTATCATACAACTCCTACTGGTGGGTCGGCATTGTGGCCTTAGACCCACCGCTACTGGAAGGTAACTCACCTCAAAGTAGCTGCTGAACTGATCGGGAACTGACTGACTGCTGCTGCTCCGGGAGTCCTCCGGCTGCAATTTCCACGACATACTCAATCAAACACTGCTAACTGACCTTTAGGTAAAAATGACCATTTTACCCCTGGATTAACTCTAAGCCAAAGCTGGAGTCAACTTTCAGTTGACCCGACTCGCCGAGTGGATCACCACTCGCCGAGTCCCTAGCAAACCAATGTCCTGGGTCCCTGGTTCTACTCGTCGAGTCGGGCTATGACTCGACGAGTTCACCTTCTAACTGCCATTCAACACCTTCATCCTACTCGCCGAGTTGTATGAACAACTCGTCGAGTTCATCTTCATCCGATGAACACTTTATGCTAAGACTCGCCGAGTTGTATGAACAACTCACCGAGTCTGTTCTTGAGCTATGAAGATTGCCTTGGACTCGCCGAGTCAGGGCATTGACTCGCCGTGTCCTAACATGGGTGAGTTCAGCTCCTAACTCACCGAGTCACCCCCTGTGACTCAAGGCTCAACTCGACACATGAAGAAGGGACCAATTCGGTGACTCGCGACCAGACTCGCCGAGTCACCTATGCGACTCGCCGAGTCGTCGCCATGCACTCCTTAAATATACCGATTTGCTCGGTTCCAGACCATGCCATTCATAGATCTGGACTTCTAGGACACGAATCACACGTAAAGTTTCCAACTTTACGTGTGGATATTCACCAATATGGATTATAAGGCTCAAAATGTCTCAAAATGGTAGATCTAGGGCTAACAAGCCTTATGAGGCCAAAAAGCTAACAGATCTGAGCTCCTGGAGCTCAATCTTACATAGATCCAAAGGCCAAACGCCTTATTACAACATATAATGAACATGCAAACTTGGGGAATTGACCAAGAAGGACCCAAATGAAGTTTTAAGCATAGAATCAAGGGGAAAACGGGTTATACCTCAAGGGAAATGTTGAAATGACACAAGGATGGCTGATCTCCTTCTCCTCTTCTTGATCTACTCCTCTTACTCTTCAAAACCTTCAAGAACACACCAAGAACACCTCAAACTCTCAAGGAAACAAGGGAAAACGATGTAGGGGGAGTTCTGGGGGTGAATGGGGACGAGTTGGGACGGAATGAGAGTTTAAATAGGGTGCAAACCCTTGAAACTTAGGGTTTCATCCCGCAGCGGTGACTCGCCGAGTCCAGGATATGGACTCGTCGAGTCGCCTACTTAAAACGCGTCCTGAGTCTCGTCCCTACTCGGCGAGTCGGACCCTATGACTCGCCGAGTCTAAGGCTAAATTAGGGCAATGCTCAAATAAAATTCACATACCGGAAACCAGGTGCTACACAAATCGTGGGGGAAAGTACCCTTGAATGACCAGGTATGGTGGGGAGAGGGTCTTATATGTTATAATATGATTTTTGGAGAAAATCTCGCATTAAAATAATTAAAAACGGGCTTAAAACGGAGTTGTGGTCGAAAACCGGGTAGAAAAGTGGCAAATCCGAAGTCAGGAGGGGGTTGGGTCATCAGCAGCCTAAATCTGAAGTGGCTTGGTCGCAAGACTGCGGTCCGAAGGCAAAATCCGATGCGGTCTGATGCGGTCCAAAGCTAAAGTGGCTGCGGTCGGTGGCTGCGGCTAGGCCAGAGGACTTCGGACTCGGTCCTTGGGGCTTCGGCTCAAGAAGGGCTTGGTCCTTATAGAGGGACTTCGGTCCAAAAGCCTAATTTTCCATGGAATCTTCCCGTTTCGAGTGGTTTTTCACCAAGTCAAGTGTCGGGATGCCCCAAATGACTAAAATAAATCAAAAGAGGTTTTGAGAGAGATTTCACATTCTTGGAGAGATTTGGGAGAGATTTGACATACTTGGAGAGATTTCACATATAGAAAGAGATTTGGCAGAGATTTCACATTCTTGGAGTTATTTCTCATACAAAGAGAGGCTTGGGAGAGATTTGACATATAGAGAGAGAGAGAGAGATTTGGGAGAGATTCCACAGTCCTGGAGAGATTTCTCATACAAAGAGAGATTTGGGAGAGATTTCACATATGGAGAGAGATTTGGGAGAGATTTCTCATTCTTGGAGAGATTTCTCATACAAAGAGAGATTTGGGACAGATTTCACATATAGAGAGAGACTTGGGAGAGATAGAGTGAAAGAGATTGAGAGAGACCTCTTTTGAGACCTTTTTGAGACCTTTTTGAGTGTTTGGCTCTGTGATTCAAGGTTCACAAACCTCGTTAAGTCTTGTTATGACTGTCATATGCCCCCGAGGGTTAAGGAATAATGTTTTATCGAGTACTTTCATCACTTTCCCTGATTAGGGTTTAGAGTTTCCGAACACATGAAAACTCTAAGTGATACTTTGCATTAAGAGTGCGAGTTGTTTAAGAAGAAACAAAATGAAAACCCTAGTATACGAGGGTTAGATGAGTTAACCGGCTTGACTTGTTGACTTTAGTTGACTTTGACTTGACTAGAAATTGACAGTTGTCACATCAACCCCGCGTTAGAGGGAATTTCATCCCAAAATTTGTGTTTTGATTGGGGATTCAAGAGCTCGGGAAGAGATGTGGGTACTTTTAGGTGTATAAGAAATTGGTACGGCGAAGACCAATCCGCCTAATGTTAAATGACGACCTTGGAATTTCTTACTGTAACTTGAGCTAAGTCGATTAAAAGGAGCTTATTATTTTGGTATGATAGTGTACTCTACGCATGCCTTTACACTCTCCGTTTTATTCTCGTTATCACCACAATGAATATTTCAGGTTGTAGTTAGTGAGTACTGGTATTACGAATGCTTTAACAATTGGTGATGAAATTTGTATCATAAGTCCTACCGGTTTGTTTATAATCGCTAGGTGTAAACCGGTCATATATCATTAAGATTGCAAGGGCAGTCGAATGAGTGACTCTGCCTTAAGCCCACAACCAAACAAGGAACAAGAAGTAAGGCGGAATTATACATTCTAAGTCCATAGAATCTTAATGATATATGGCCATAACATTTACACTAGCCATCGTAGATTCACTAGTAAAAACCCTATGTTTTTAGATATGTGATAAGACTTGCTTGGGTTCATCGCGTTTATGAGGTTTATGGTTGATAAACCCTAAATTGACCCTAGTTTTAGTAAAATTTAAATCCTGCCTGTGGTGGTCAGGAGCGTGTACCATTATTCACGGGTGGTTCTGGGGAAGTTTCTCCTGCGGTGATCATAAGTACCCTTCCACCGTTACCAGCATTCCTTATCCTTGGACAGTCTCTCTTAAAGTGTCCCGTTTCACCACACTCGTAACAAGTTGGGCTTGCTCCAATGCCGGGGAGCTGGTTGATGGGTCGTACTGGTGCCCTACAGAAACGGGTAGTGTGTCCCTTCATGTTGAAATTCATGCAATGCAATTCTCTGCAAGCCCCAATGTGATAGAAGCTACACTTGTTACATTTCGGAAGGGTTCCGGCGTATCGATTTATGGGTGTGGGGGTGGCACGGGTGGTGGCAGCATGAACAGCGACGATCTGTTGCTTATTGGTGGGGTCTTGGGCCGATCAATTCCTCTCGTTGTCCCAAGATTTCCTTTTATTGTTTCCTTGGCCATCTAGCTCAGGGGTGGCTGTCATAGTGCCATGATTGGCCCTATGGTCGATGAGTTGTTGTGCCAACTCCTTGGCACTATCAAAGGTAGTTGGTCTTGAAGCAATCACGTTATCTTGAATTTGTGGAGACAATCCCCAGAGGTATCGTTCCACCTTCTTTTCCTCAGGAGTGACCATTGCGGGGCAAAGGAGTGCCAGATCACAGAATCGGTCGGTGTAGGTTGCAAGGTCAGATCCTGTCATCTTGAGATTCCATAGTTCTTGCTCTAGTTTTTGTACTTCGCCTCTTGGGCAGTACTCTTTCAGCATCAGTGTCTTCAAGTCTTCCCAGCTTAAAGAGTTAGCCACTGCAAGCGTCAGTGCCTTGACGTGGCTTTTCCACCAGGTAAGGGCTCTTCCAGAGAAAGTGCAAGCTGCAAATTTGACCTTGCTTTCTTCGGGGCATGCACAGACCTCGAAGACTGATTTTGTCTTCTCGAACCATTGTATCAGAGTGATAACACTCCCGCTTCCATTGAAAGAATCCGGTTTGCTATTGATGAAGTCCTTATAGGAACATTCCCTCATACGCCACGTACTGTCCCCATGGTTAGAGTTTGTGGCACCAGATCCGGCACCACCGGTACCATTCGTACCAATTTGAGACATTGTGGCAGCTACAGCTGCGGTTACGGCAGCTTGAAACATTATGGGATCAAACTGTGGAGGTAGTGGTGGAGGTGGTGGTGGTGCTGCGCTGCTGGAAGGTCTGGACTTTTTCTTTGGCGGCATAGTCCTGTCATAAGTTTGTAGAGACGGACAGACGGTAAGTTTCTAATATTAGTGACAAGTCGGATGCTATCAAGCCAGACTTTTCTGTATTATGTTCTGACTTTAAAGTATTTTGTATGGAATTCATAACAAAGCCCCTATGAATGAATTTAGTGGTAGTGACTCAAATGTAACTTGTGATTTGTTTCGTGCCTGATCCCCTCCTAAGATCACTTGGTATATACCAGTCGTGTATAATTAAGGTCCAATAGGTCGTAGAACTTAATGAGTATGCCCTAGGCCCACAACCAAACAAGGAACAGGACCCAAGGCGGACTCACCATTTCTAAGTCGATTATCTCTTAATTACACCCGACCTTGAGGTATACATTAAGAATTCTTGGAGTTTCCATAAGTAAATTGTTTGCAATACTGAGTTATGAAATACGTGGAAAATTCCCAATGAATTTTAATATGAGACAATTTCTTTAATATAATTTAGTATATAGGGTTCGAGGAAAATAGTTCTACATCTAATTAATGTAAGGAAAAAAATTTACAATGTCGCGATTCCCTTGAATAGTGTAGTCTCCGGATTCTGAAGGATTCGAATGTCTCTATACATATATGGGGGTAGTCGTTAGATGCATGCTAGTAGACCAAGTCTATACCGATATGCCAATGGTGTACACCCTACTTGTGGCGGGTGATGCTCTGTGGGTCATACAGTAAAGACATGAAAGTCCGCATTGCCCTAGCCTCCACTCTGACTTTTGTTCTCCGATGGTCTGCTTTCATCCCGCATTTTCTCTAATGCTTGTTTAACGTTCCCATTATTCTGCGATTTTTGGCTTAAGTTGTGGTCACTTCTATCTAAAGCCCTTGATGCAGTTCCTGGCCTGTCATGTTCTCTATCCAGGTGACAAAGGCGCATTGCGATGATCTTGGTGATAGCGCTAACCTTCCTGATTCGGTTGACCGGTGCTCGTGTTTGTATCCTTTGGTGAGCGATGCGGTATACTATGGAAAGAGGGCCCTGTTTACTGATCTTTCCCTGTTGAGGTTGTAGAAGCCTCTTTCTATACTCCAGAGGGGGTGTTTGATCTTGTTTCAAGTTCTATCTCTTTAAATCTACGGTTCATCGAGGTGTCTGACCATGGAAGTTTCGTCGGGGTAGGGGACACTGGAGGGTGTGTTGCAAACTTCGAGCTCTTCGTCAGAGTCTTCTCCTATTTCCCTTTGTCTTCATCTTCATTCGGTTTCGCTTTCTCTGGATTCTCTTCCGGATCCTCTTCGGGCTCTTCGCCTATTACTTCTTTAGGATCCTCTTCAAGGTTCTCTTTGTTCTAGCCACCATCGTCCCAGTTAAGAGAATAGAGTTCTCTCGGTAGTTGGGTTCCCTCCACGTTGTTCGTGCGAGAACATGGGGTAGAAGAGATAGTTAATAGACGTCTACTCCTATAATTATTTATAGGGGTAATCCTTATTAGTCGCTTCTATAATCACATAGTGCATACCAGTTATACATAATCTGAGATAAAATAGACCTTCGAATAAATTATTCTACTCTAAATCCACAACCAAACAAGGAATAGGAAGTAGAGCAATAGTCATAGATTCTGAGTCTATAATATCTTTGATTATGTATAACCTTAGCGTATGCCCTTTGTCATTTTAGACCTACTAATAGGGGTCTTTAGTTTTCACATAAGTTAGTTATAGTATCTCAAAGTACTCCTATAGTACTTTAATATTTGTCTTATGTTCTCGATGTTTCTTTGTAGATAGAGTTGGTAAGTTTTTAGACTTGTTGCAACACCTACGACCATTCATGGGCATATGCTAATCACTTTTGGGTGAGACATAGTTGATCAGGCTATGTCATTCCCAGACCTGACTATACATCCCCAAGCCTACTCATACTGTTCAACAATCACCACTTTTGTCCCATCCCACCATGATACTGACCCTAGTGTGTATGTACGTGCTCATACTTTTTAACGAGAAACTATTTCTTTCTAAAAGTATAGTTATTTGGAAAATATTAAATCAGAGACTTTCAGTCCCGATGTATTTATAGTTTGTATATCTTATATGGTTCGATATACTTAGTTCACTATAAACAATGCTCTGATACCAATCTTGAGAATCTAACACAATAATGATGGAGTTTGTGTAAGGAATCAATGATTTGAGTAAAAGGAATGTAATAACCACAAGGAGGGTGATGATACTTACTAAATGAAGATGGAAAGCTTGAAAAATAACTTGGAAATCTCGAAATTGTATGAGAGAATTTGAGAGAAAAGATGTGTTTGATCTTTGGTGGAAATGAAAGAAATGAGTGAGAGTGAGGAGAGGGGGTGGGTTTTCAGCCTTTGACTAAGAGTATGGCTGGTCAAATCGTGGGGGAAAGTACCCTTGAATGACCAGGTATGGTGGGGAGAGGGTCTTATATGTTATAATATGATTTTTGGAGAAAATCTCGCATTAAAATAATTAAAAACGGGCTTAAAACGGAGTTGTGGTCGAAAACCGGGTAGAAAAGTGGCAAATCCGATGTCAGGAGGGGGTTGGGTCATCAGCAGCCTAAATCTGAAGTGGCTTGGTCGCAAGACTGCGGTCCGAAGGCAAAATCCGATGCGGTCTGATGCGGTCCAAAGCTAAAGTGGCTGCGGTCGGTGGCTGCGGCTAGGCCAGAGGACTTCGGACTCGGTCCTTGGGGCTTCGGCTCAAGAAGGGCTTGGTCCTTATAGAGGGACTTCGGTCCAAAAGCCTAATTTTCCATGGAATCTTCCCGTTTCGAGTGGTTTTTCACCAAGTCAAGTGTCGGGATGCCCCAAATGACTAAAATAAATCAAAAGAGGTTTTGAGAGAGATTTCACATTCTTGGAGAGATTTGGGAGAGATTTGACATACTTGGAGAGATTTCACATATAGAAAGAGATTTGGCAGAGATTTCACAGTCTTGGAGTTATTTCTCATACAAAGAGAGGTTTGGGAGAGATTTCACATATAGAGAGAGATTTGGGAGAGATTCCACATTCCTGGAGAGATTTCTCATACAAAGAGAGATTTGGGAGAGATTTCACATATGGAGAGAGATTTGGGAGAGATTTCTCATTCTTGGAGAGATTTCTCATACAAAGAGAGATTTGGGACAGATTTCACATATAGAGAGAGAGAGACTTGGGAGAGATAGAGTGAAAGAGATTGAGAGAGACCTCTTTTGAGACCTTTTTGAGTGTTTGGCTCTGTGATTCAAGGTTCACAAACCTCGTTAAGTCTTGTTATGACTGTCATATGCCTCCGAGGGTTAAGGAATAATGTTTTATCGAGTACTTTCATCACTTGCCCTGATTAGGGTTTAGAGTTTCCGAACAAATGAAAACTCTAAGTGATACTTTGCATTAAGAGTGCGAGTTGTTTAAGAAGAAACAAAATGAAAACCCTAGTATACGAGGGTTAGATAAGTTGACCGGCTTGACTTGTTGACTTTAGTTGACTTTGACTTGACTGGAAATTGACAGTTGTCAACACACACATTGAAGACCTATATTTCGTAAATAGGCATGTATGGCATTTTAACAATGTATTAATAGACATCAATAATGTAATCTCTATTTCGATATTAGTAGAAGTGTACATTTTGTATTTTTCAATGTATGTTTAATAACTATGATCCAGGACTATGTCGCACAACCCAGGGTTTTCGCAGCTGGCCGAGGTGTGACAGAATGAGATAAGGTCATGAAGCATCTAACTAAAACCTTATGGAGGCAAAACATAACCTACAATTATATTGCAATGAAAATAAATACATATAACTAGTCCATTTATGTTTAGTAAAATATGTGCATATTTACATGAAAACATATGTGATTTACATAAGAATGGTCCTACTTTTATTGAATTTTGAGCTATATGTGTAGGAAACAAGGAGTATAAAGACTACTATATATTGAAAAAGGGGGCGCACAAAACGAAGGAAGAAAATTTGAAAAATCCTTGGCAGATTACTTGACATTAAACATACCGTCTATATTACATCTAAGACATTTTGGTCAATTTTTGTCAAAATCTTATAAAAGATTAGAATTTTAAGATTTAATGAATGGAAACATACTCATGTCATTGTACATGGCCTCTAATACGTCCGTACATGTATTGAACTTAATGTCTCGATTAAAACGATCTTGTGACATAAAACGATGAAAATAAACACCTGAGTTGGAGAGGAAGTTTGATACGCACATTAAAACACAAACTAAAAACACACATTAATACACTCACTACTTCTGACATCCCATGTTTAGTTGTAATCTAAGAAGCATACTAAGTGGTTGTTCGTTTTTTAAAAGGCTTTCGACTAAAAAATAGTTGCATGTGTGTTGGGCGACACAACACTTCCTATTAAAATCAGACACAACACTTCCTATTAAAATCAATTCTCACCTTAGTTTAAATTATATTATTCGACATATATTTGTTTTAATTTATTCAATATGTTTATTATTTTAATGATATTACGATAGATATTATAAACAATTCAAATATCTTTTACATAATTTCAAAATCGTTTGGTAAATTTCATATAAATATTTTTTTTACATTGTTTGTAACTTAATATTAATAAATTATAAAATTCATCAATAATATACCAAATCTATTGAAGTTGGCGAAAAAAACAAATATCGTTTTGGAAAATTTAATGGAATGAACATGTTGTTCGCTAAATTAACAATTTTATTTCTTGTTATTTAGCAATTATTCTGGTTAAATTATTTTATATAAATGTTTTTAAAAATCATTTCATCTCAATTATCTTTATATTCGATTTGCATATGATTATAACTAAATAAATTTTTGATTTAGATTTATTTTTAGCTACCGTATGGTTAATTTCACTTTATTGCATCAACCTGCAGATGTTAAAAATAAAAACAAACTTTTTATTACAATTTGCAGACGTTTGGTCCACCTCTTCTGCTCTAGATAGTTGTTGATATGGTTCACATACTACAGACGTTTTAGCTTCCAAAAAACAAACACCTAATACGTCATAGGAAGTTTAATAACTTGTCATATTTGAGAAATTCTATAAATGATGGTTGTCTTCATTTACTAAGAGGGTGTTTGACTAAGTTTATGAAAAATCATAAATATTTTTTAACTTATAGTTTATAACTTATAAGCTGATAAGTTAGGAACGTCTAACTTATGAATTTTGACTTATTGTATGGAACCAATAATAAAGTTAAAATAAATAAATAAATAAATAATAATAATAATAATAATAATAATAATAATAAGTTTTGACAAAATGTTACTCCATAAAACAAGTTTAGCCGAACATCCGTTAAGGTTAGAAAACATCATCCAATCCCTCCTAAGCATCCGATTGTGAATCAAGTTCCTTTGATTGCGATCGGAGAAAATAAAGCCACTTTTATAAGGGCCGAGGCTTTCAATTAGAGGCCTAGGACATTCGATAAAATGGCAATTGGGCTTGACTACTAGGAGTCTAGGACTGCATGCTAAAGATGGGGCTTTAAGCGTTCTTTTCGAAAAATAAATCTCAAATTTATTTATTTAAAGTTTTGAAATTTATTTTTTACTTATTATGATGCATTATTTTGATTTGACAAAAAAATCAAATCAAGTGGTGTATAATAAGTTATTAGAGGATGTATTTTTAATAATGTAAATATTAAAAAAAAAAAAATTAGAATACAGACGTAAATTCTGTAATGAAGATGAATGAATAGAATCATACAAAAAAAATATTTTTATTTCCGGTTTATTTTTATTTCTCATGGGATAACTTAGATACTGATATACACGGGCAATTTATGTTTTAGAAAATTGTATTTACAAACCTCAATTTTTATAATTTATGTTATATAATATGCATATTCAAGTATGTTTATACTGTTTTATTTCATTGTATAAAACATTTTTCATGTTTATTTTTGTTTTACGTATTTGTCATTGATTCACTAATCAATCTCATATCCAAAAGTGTCGATATTCTTTGACACACCCTAAGGTATATCAAACGTATTCTTCGAGTAAATACAACTTCGTAGAAGAGAAAAAAGTTATTAACTGATTGATCTATGTTGTCATCGGCTAGCACATGCATTGTATTAATTTAAATAATGAAACGAGGTAACAATGTTGCTAATAACTCAAACTTATCTAACCAAAACATTATCTAATAGAATAATTCAGATATAAACTAAAGTTACCATTATCCAAGTGAGGCTCATGGATTGCCCAAGATGAAATCTTTTTGCCAAAAGGCTTTGGTAATTACTCGTCCATTTGTCCTTCGCACAAGCTGTAATGTATCATTCCCCACTTCTTCTTAACTAACCTTGTCCTCAAGGTTAAAATGAGGGTACGTTGCCTTGAACTCCTCTAGCCATTCCCACGTTGCATTCTTAGGTGAACTACCCACCATTGCACCAAAACTTGTCATGCAGCCTGCCCTTTGCGCAATACACTTCAAACGTCACAAATAGCTAAGGGAGGACGGAGTCACAAGTGGTTTGGGACCTGGGACTCGGCTGTACCGGCGGTAAAGCATAGATACGATACCTTGCACGTGCGGTTCCAACGGGTTAGATTGTTTATTGCATGTTGGCGGTTTGGTGAACCCACTCATCCTTTTGTGAATAATGCATCCAAAATATATCACAGTGCTATTTTATTTTCATTTCAAACATAGTGAAGTGAATTATAAACGATTAAAGTTTCCACTTTTTGTTTTACGTCCCTTTCTTTATTATTATTATTATTATTATTATTATTATTATTATTATTATTAAAACAATACAAGAACATGTATAATTGTTTGTATTACTTAATGGTACCTCAAGCAAAAAAACTTGTATCAGTTTGTGTTTGTATGTTTTTTATTAGTTTGTAAATTACTTTTATATATTTTTGTTAATTATTTTTGAATGATTTTAATTAGTGTGTATATATTTTAAAATTCAAAATTTAGTGGGTTGAGAAAGATATGATTTCCATATAATGTAGGTTGGGAGTGTTAAAAGAGAAAAGAAAAAGAAAATCTGATGTGGCGCTGATGTGGCAGTGGGTTGAGTGGGGTTGGAATGGATGGACTCCTTCCTCCCTAATGGCTGCTCCAACAGAGATTCGTGCTCATCTTCAACAGGGAGTGTTGCCACAGTGGGAATTTTGACCCTTAAATGGTGGCAACACCGAAACGTGAAAAACTAGATGAATCCGACTGGTGGCAGGAAGTGCTAAGCGATATGAAACTTTGCCAACTCGCTCTGTGACGATAAAAGGCCCATAATAATGTTTGGACAATTTATTTGAGATCCGTTTAGCCACCGAGATGTGATGGTAAGGTCGCAATTTAACCAACACGCTATCACCTGGTGCAAACTCAACCTCTCGTCGCTTCCGATTTGCGTTAACTTCCATTATATTATAGGAAACTGCAAGGTGTTCTTTCATCTATCGGAGCATGGCATCCCACTATACTAGCATCTCATCAAGGTTGTGTTCGACTTTTTAGGAGTATAAGGAATAAGTGTTGGAGGCAGTCGCCCATACAACGCCTAGTAAGGGGACATAAGAATGCTAGTATGATAACTGGAGTCATAGCAAAACTCAGTACACTCCATAAAATTGACCCATTGAGTGGGACAGTTTGACACCATTGCTCGTAAATATCGCTCCAATCCACGATTAACCACCTTTGTTTTCCCGTCAATTTGCGGGTGATAGGTTGTACTATACTTCAATTTTTTTCCCACTTAAGTCAAATAAATGTGTCCAAAAAGTGCTTTGAGAAATCAAGTCACGGTATGAAATGATGGACTTTGGAAATCCATGGTGCTTGACCACAATATCCATAAAGAGTTATGCAACCTTCTTCGCATTGTAATGAAATAGAAGAGTCCTAAAATGAGCATATTTTGACAGTCGATCTACCACAACTAAGATCACAGTCATCCCCTTTGACATGGGCAATCCCGTAATAAAATCCATCGAAGCCTCCTCCCACACAGCCCCCACTGTTGGTAAGGGTTGAAGTAACCCACCTTCAGCTTGCCTCGAGTACTTGGTATGTTGGCACACCAAGCACTTCCCCACAAACTCTAGGGTCCGGGTAATTTTGGCCAATTTCAGGTGTGTGAAGTTTATGTGGCGTTTCATTTCTCCATGGTACATTACTTTATTTCTTGGTCCCTAGTTAAATGCAGATAAATATTAATTCAAAATACGATGCTGCAGAAGAAGTTTATATGTGTGAGTTGAAGTTGATAATGAAGTCATATTCTTATTGAAAAAGATAAATTACGAGTGTTCTAGATAGAAAAGCATAAGAGTTAAAAATAAGAAAGAGAAGAATAAATACTAGCTAAGACCAAACCATAATGGGCTAAAAGCTAAAGAGCCCATAAACATAAAGGCTAAAGAGCTCGTAAACATGTGTGCTAACAACATATAGGCTAACATCTCCCTTCAGACTCACAATGCCTCATCAATAAGCATTGAAAGTTTGTCACACAAAAAAAACGAAACTAGGATGCCAACAGAGCCTTCATAAAAATATTTGCAAGCTGCAAGGTTGATGAAACAAACGGAACGGATATGGTTCCGAGTTATAACTGATGACGGGTGAAGTGACAATCAATCTCAATGTGCTTCGTCCGCTCATGGAAAATAGAATTCTTCTCAATTTTTATCGTACTTTTGTTATCACAATGCAAAGGAGTAGGTGAAGAAATGTGAAATCCCATATCCACAAGAAGTCACCGTAACCAGATAATCTCATATGTAGTCACAGACATAGCATGCTACCCACCCTTCGTGGAAGATCTAGAGACAACGTCATCTTTATTGCTCTTCCATTAAATGAGAGATTCTCCAAGAAACACACAAAATCTGGTGGTAGATTTAAGATCATGATGATTTCCATCCCAATCAGCATCACTATAAGCATGTAGCTCAAGAAAAGACATCAAGGGAAAAAAATAAAAAAAATGCTCTGAAACTGGGTCCCATAAAGGTAGGGAAATGTACAAAAAAGCTCCAATATTTTGGGAAAATTTTAATAAAGTCCTAAATTTTATTTTTTGAATAGATAAGTCCCGACTTTTTAACTTTTTGACTAGAAAAACTCAATAAACCGGTTAATTTATTCACTTTAACCATTTCTGACATGTTCAGCAGGTCATAAGACCAAATCGTTAATTTTTCCAAAATAATGAGACTTTTCTGTAGATTCTGTCAAAACTTATATATAATGTATAAATGTATTTTTTACATATTTATATCTATTTTTACGTACTTTTGTATTTTGTTAAGTTTTTATATTTACATGTTTACGTATTTTTTATGTATGTGAGTGTGTGTGTGTGTGTGTATATATATATATATATATATATATAAGTATTTTACATATTTTTTATGTATTTTTATGTGTTATTTTTTATGTATTATATACATATATATATATATATATATATATATATATATATATATATATATATATATATATATATATATATATATATATATATATATATATATTATTTTTGTTGGGACCTTATTATTATTATTACTTCCACACTTATTTTATATGATTATTAAGTTGATAGATTATGTTATGACTATTTCATTTGTTTTAATTTAATTTAAGATGGGTTTTAAAAGTTTAAAATTTTTTGCAAAAAAAAATTTGGGTGTCACAAGTTGGTATCAGAGCCACGGTTTGAGGGAACTAGGTATTCTTGTGGATGTTCTAGACTCAAATTTGAGGCTCTATAATAGTTTATTTTCTTTTTAAAAGATTTTTCAAACTTTCTGAAGGCTAGTAGTGGAAGATGTCGCGGTGTGTCAGTCGGCCAGCCAAGTAAGCCTTATTTCTTATGTTAAATGTTTGTGTTAAATTGTTGACTATGAATTGGATTCTACTAGTCTTGAAATTCTAGATTACACACTTATTTAATGTTAACATGTGAGAGAGATGTAAAATTAACGGCTAGAGCGAGCTGGAAATTTTGAAACTAGACGCGAATGCGAAATTGGAACTTGTGTGGAAGGTAGTAGAAGGGCCCTATTTAGTGCTCGTTTTTCGATCTCTAAATGAACTAAAAAACTTATTTTTGTCCCCAGATTTTACAGTTTACATCATTTTTTGAGCTTAAAAAGATAAATTTACATTAATGAGTGTAATCGACATAATATTTCTCGGTTGGTGTTTTTCTACCCATTCAGTTGGGTTTTTGACCTGTCTTGCATGGGTTCCTCATCTCTGATTCTATAGGACGATGAGAGTTGGGCTTCTTCTTATGAAGTCCAAAATTCTTAAAGGAATTGACGGCTTTCATCATCACTTGTCATCACAAGTGCAACTCGAGTTTCTTGAGTTCCCCTCCTATTCTACAGGTTGGTGGGAGATGGTTTTCTTGCACAAAATCCATAATATAGCACATTGTGCTTTGCATCGGAATCGACGGTATTCATTTTACTTGTTAATGCAAGTGCAACCTGTGTTTCATGGGTTCCCCACCGCCTAGTCAACGGGTCATGGTGGGAGTTTGACTTCCTCTTATGAAGTTCAAAAATCTAAAAGGAATTAACGGATTTTATCTTGTGAATACAATATTGCCTAAGCTTCTTAGGCCCCCACCACTTATTCAACGAGTCTTGGTGGGAGTTGGACTCATATTATAATGTCCAAATGGTTTCAGCAAGGAATTGACGGATTTGAAAGAAGAAAAATTCATCACGAGCAATTAAGGCGAATAAAAGATGTTTGGCAGGTTGACCATGTCTCAGTGTTTTCATCATATCCGGCTCCTCGGGACTCCGATTTAGGCGATTCAAGATGTTCCGGAAACTAGACACAATTATCTACAAGTTTGAAGTTTTGAGTTTTTGCTGAATCGGTCGTTTTCCTGCTCATAATCGACGTTGAAGTTGAAGTTAGTTTGTTGGACGAAAATCATAAGCTAAAAGTAATAGTTGAATTAAAGTTGAAAGATCAAGGGCTAAAGTTGTACCAGGTTGAAAAGTTGAAGGCTTTTGGGTTAAGGCTGCACAATAGATGAAAGTTGGAGGGGCAAGAGTGTACTTATGCTTTATATATGGTTATTTACGTGTGCTTTAAAAAAGAAACGGGGGATACGAACGATAGAGACCAAGAAAAAAAACCTAAGGGCTGCCACAGTGGATAATTTTTTTTCTTTGACGCATGCATTCTAATCAGCAACAAGGGAATTGAATGTCTAGGCACAGGGGTGGAATCAGCAGAAGGATTATGCGATCAGGGCAGTTTCACTTCATATTTACTATTATTTTGTAGATTTATTTGTTTGATCAATTGTTTGACTATCGGCTTTGATAGATTTAATGTTTATGCTTAATCATTCGGTGATACATTGTTTTAATTTTATGGAGTAGATTTTATTAGGGTTTAGTTGACATGAGTGAGATGATAATTTTAATGTAACTAATTTTGTTTAAACCAATTTTGTTGAAATTGAATGACATATTCAAATGTGTGCTTATTTTAAAAATATGAAGTTTTGACCGGTAACTTTGATTTTGGCTAACATTTGATCAACGTTGGTTAGGGTTAATTTACTTGGTTTAATTTTAATATTTACATGCTTATATTGACTTCGAGAGAAGCTTTATTTGTGACATCGTTTGAATATGAATGTGCGGTTTCGTTATCTCGCTTAAACTTAACATAGACGTGTGTTAGGGCTTTTTTTAACAAAACCATTGGACTTAATGCTTTTTAAAATCATGAACTACATAGAGATATGAGTGAATGTTTTTTTTAAATCGAATCATGAGACCGAGAGGTAATTGATAACTTTTGTTGGTGTTAAGTTATTCGTTTCTATATAATTGGTTTAACAAATTAGTTGCATTAGAAGAACCGTTGAACCCGTATAAGTCAACTAAACCCCATATTTCTTATAATTTTTAAATCGTTTAATTGTTTTCCTTGTTTGTTCGATTATTCTAGTTGTCATTTTTACGTTGCTGAATTTAGTTTAATTTTATTTTAGTAGTTTCTTTAGTTTAATAAAATCAATCACTTTTGCAATCAATTGCCTAGTTCTCTCTTCCTTAGAATAGGATAGTCTCTGTGGGTTCGATATCTGGTCTTACGACTATATTACTTGCACGACCTCGTATACTTGCGAGTACGCGTTTTCGTCAACAGGCCCTTACTATTTGAAACATCGGTGACGGTTTCGGGTCGGAGCAAGGTTGAGAAATTTTCAGCAAGCTGAGTGTTTCGTCTTCCTAGAAATATCTAGGCTGAATTATTTCTAAATATTTCCTCCTTCTACGGATACAGATGGCTCCGCCTGCTCGACTTAATCAGCTTCAAATGGAGCAAGTTAGGGATATTGTCGCTGAGGAATTCAATAATGCTTTCAACGAACTAATCTCGGGTGTGACCAATGACATAATCAACCAGGTCCGTGCTCTTCTGGATGAGCACCTCACAGCTATTCCCGGGGGATCGTTACCGGCTCCGCCCGTTCTGGATTCGGCATACTACTTCGAGAAGTTCAGCAAGAGTAGCCCTCCTCTTTGGAACGGTGAATCCGACCCAGTTGCTGCTAAGCACTGGGTGTCAGATGTTGAGGGCGCCTTCATAACTGTTGGGTGTCCGGACCCGTACAAAGTTGTGATCGCCATGAATCAGCTGCGAAAAAGGGGAAAGACATGGTGGAACACCATCACCGCTCTATTAAACGAAGAAGAAGTGAGGGCCATGTCTTGGGCCCAATTTGTGGAGAGGTTCGAGGCACAATATGTGCCTAAGGTGGAGCAGCAACGGATGCAGCAAGAGTTCATGGCCTTACATCAAACTACCGAGTCTGTTAGCGACCTGAACGCCAAGTTCTTGGAGATGCTATCTTTTTGTCCCTCGTTTGCTGGGAACGAGGCCTGGTTGGTCAGCCGATACACTGCCATTCTACGTACCGAGATTCGGGAATTCGTTAGCATGCAGGAGTTCCCGACTTTATCCGCGATCATGGATGCAGCGAGGAGGAGGGAAATCGAGTTGCAGACCCAGTCCAAGAGGAAGGCCAATGACACCTCCTCCAAGACATCCGGAGATGCCCAGAAAAAGCAAAAGCAGGATGGTAAGTCAAGGTATGAGTACAGGCCGTCTTCAGGTCAGGGCGAGAAAAATCCGTTGATATGCTACAACTGCAAAAAGCCAGGGCATCATTGGAAGAATTGTAGGGCTCCCCCTGTGAGTGCAGTTCCTCAGATTACTTCTATTGCTCCCGTCTACTATAACTGCAACGAGACAAGACACAAGAAGCCTGAATGCCCGAAGTTGAAGGCTGGTAAAGGAAGCGGGGGTACAAATCCTACAATTGCATCGTCTTCTAAGGGACCCACTATGGTGACACGACGTCGTGCTCACCAGATGACTGCGGATGAGCCGGAGATTACCGCAACAGTGGCAGGTAAATTTCTTTTTTTTCCTTTCTCTCCTAGCATTATTTAATAAATGGTAGTTAGAATTGTTTACATGATTGTATGTGGTGAATCAAGCACTTATTTGCTAGATTCTGAGCCCGCTGTTGTTATGTTTGATAGCGGTGCTACCCATTCTTTTGTATCTCGCACGTTTATTAATCGTTTGGGGCATAGTATCGGAAAATTGGCTCGCCCAATCGTTGTCGAAGTTGCCGACAACTGCACTATTTATGTCACCGATGTTTATCAGGGTTGCACTCTCGAGTTTTCTGGAGTTGAATTCCCTATTGATCTTATCCCTATTGCGATGCAAGAGCTCTGCGTTATCGTAGGCATGGATTGGCTTGATGCGTTTGATGCGGAAATCCACTGTCATAAGAAGCAAGTTCGTGTTCCAAACCCTAGAGGTGGAGAACTTATTATTCAGGGGGACATTCCCCGCCTGGCTATGGCTTCTTGCTCTTCTACTATAGCACTAGACGACGTTCCTATCGTTTCTGACTTCAGCAATGTCTTTCCGGGGGAACTCCCTGGCTTGCCACCTATTCGGCAAGTGGAGTTTCGCATTGATTTGGTGCCAGGTGCGACTCCGGTAGCGAAATCTCCTTACCGCTTGGCACCACCTGAAATGAAAGAGCTCCAAGATCAAATTCAAGAACTAAGTGATAAAGGGTTTATACGGCCAAGCTGCTCGCCTTGGGGTGCTCCTATTCTCTTTGTGAAGAAGAAAGATGGATCCCAGTGAATGTGTATTGATTATAGGGAGCTAAATAAGCGCACGATAAAGAATAGGTACCCGTTGCCACGTATTGACGATCTTTTCGATCAGCTTCAGGGAGGGTCTTGGTTTTCCAAGATTGATTTACGTTCTGGTTACCATCAGATGCGGGTTCGTGAAGAAGACATTGAGAAAATAACATTCCGTACTCGATATGGGCACTTTGAGTTCGTGGTGATGCCTTTTGGGCTCACCAATGCACCCGCAGCGTTTATGGATCTCATGAACTGGGTGTGTAGCCTGATGCTTGACCGTTCGGTCATAGTGTTCATAGATGATATCTTGGTCTATTCTAAGAGCAAATAGGAGCATAAGCAACACCTTCAGGAGATTCTGAAAACTCTGGCAAGAGAAAGGCTTTATGCTAAATTCTCAAAATGTGAATTTTGGTTGGAAGAAGTTCAGTTCTTGGGGCATGTGGTAAACAAACATGGTATTAAGTTCGATCAAGCCAAGGTTGATGCGGTTAAATAATGGAAGATTCCAAAAACACCTTCTGAAATTCGCAGTTTCTTGGGTTTAGCCGGTTATTACCGGAGGTTCACTGAAAATTTCTCTAAAATCACCTTACCACTCACCCGATTGATCAAGAAATCAGTGAAATTCTTTTGGGGCCCAGAGCAGCAGCTGGCATTTGATGAGTTAAGGAAACGATTGTGTGATGCTCCGATTTTGGCCTTACCTGATGGGCTTGAGGATATGGTGGTTTACTGTGATGCATCGCTTTAGGGTCTTGGTGACGTATTAATGCAACGAGATAGGGTGATAGCCTATGCCTCCCGACAGCTGAAACCCCACGAACGAAGCTACCCCACTCATGATTTGGAGCTTGGGGCTGTTGTTTTCGCTCTTAAGATTTGGAGACACTATCTCTACGGAGTGAAGTTTATCATATACACTGACCATAAGAGTCTGAAATATTTGTTCGAGCGGCGAGATTTGAACATGAGGCAGATCAGATGGTTGGATGTGGTAAAAGATTATGATTGTGAAATTCACTACCACCCCAATAAATCTAGTGTGGTAGCTGATGCTCTCAGTCGTAAACAATCTGCCAAACCGATTCGAGCTAAGTGTCTCTGGATCACGATGGTGTCGTCTTTGTTAGATCTAATCCTGGACGCCCAAAAGACGGCAATACTGGAGGAAAACATCAGGCATGAGAAGATTGGGAAAGAGTTGCCTAAGATGGAACGAGATGGGCGGGGTTTGCTGACTCGCTACGGTAGGGTTTGGGTTCCATATACCAGGGGAAATCGGAAAACCCTAATGGATGAGTCTCATAAGTCAAACTTTTCTATCCATCCTGGGGCTACTAAAATGTATCGGGACCTTCGGGAGGCTTACTGGTGGCATGGAATGAAGAATGATGTGGCTCGATTGTGGAAGAATGTATGACCTGTCGAAAGGTCAAGGCGGAACACCAGAAACCGCATGGGAAGTTGCAACCATTGGAGATTCCTGAATGGAAATGGGAGCATCTAACCATGGACTTCATTACAAAACTTCCTAGAAGTGCCCGAGGAGCCGATACGATATGGGTGATTGTTGATCGTTTGACTAAGAGTGCTCACTTTCTAGCTATAAAGGAGAGCTCATCGGCGGAGAAATTAGCCGAGATCTTTGTTCGGGAGATTGTCTCATTACATGGGGTGCCCGTTTCTATCGTCTCCGATCGGGACAACCGATTTACTTCTCGGTTCTGGAGGAAGTTTCAAGAGGAGTTGGGCACACGATTACATTTTAGCACTGCCTTCCATCCGCAGACAGACGGGCAGAGTGAGCGGACGATTCAGACCTTGGAGGACATGCTTAGGGCATGTGTAGGGCTGGCAATTCTCGACACGACACGAAATAAATGGGTTTGGGTTGAGTTTTTCAACCCGCCAACCTATTTATTAAACGGGTCATATATGGGTTTCTTAAAAAATAAACGGGTTAACCTGCCAACCCGTTTATATTCTTAATAAAAAAATTATTTTATTTTTAAATGTATTTATGTATCAGGTATGAATATTTAATAAGTATTATATAATATATACCATTGATTGATCGACCATTTGATTGTTTTGACATTTTGACTCATGGTGGATGGTCTAAGGTCGTAAGTCGTAACCTATAAGGCTAAGTCTGTAACATGTTTCTATGAATGTTTTTAATTTTCATTTGGATGTTTAAGACTTAAATGTCTAAAATTCGGACCCACGAACCCAAATCTGACCCACAAACCATCCAACCTGTGAACCCGTATAAATAAATGGGTTGGCGGGTCATATATGGGTTTATGTTCCAAACCCGCCAACACGTGACCCGCCAACCCGTGACCTGTATATTTAAATGGGTCGTGTTTGGGTTGGCATATTTTGACCCGCCAACCCGCCAACCTGTGACACATCAACCCGAACACGACACGATTGCCAGGCCTAGGCATGTGCGATTGATTTTGGGGGTAGTTAGGATGACCATCTACATCTAGCTGAGTTTTCTTATAACAACAACTATCACTCGAGCATTAAAATGCCTTTGTATGAAGCCTTGTACAGGAGGAAGTACAGGATGCCCGTTTGTTGGGGCGAGGTTGGGCAGAGGGTACTTGGGAGTACCGATATCGTGCTACGGACTACGGAGAAAATCCAAGTGATTCAGGAACATTTGGTCACAGCGGGCTCGGAATCTAGCAAATAAGTGCCTGATTCACCACATACAATCATGTAAACAATTCTAACTACCATTTATTAAATAATGCCAGGAGAGAAAGGAAAAAAAAGAAATTTACCTGCCACTGTCGTGGTAATCACCGGCTCATCCGCAGTCATTTGGTGAGCACGACGTCGTGTCACCATAGTGGGTCCCTTAGAAGACGATGCAATTGCAGGATTTGTACCCCCGCTTCCTTTACCAGCCTTCAACTTCGAGCATTCAGGCTTCTTGTGTCCTGTCTCGTTGCAGTTATAGCAGATGGGAGCAACAGAAGTAATCTGAGGAACTGCACTCGCAGGGGGAGCCCTACAATTCTTCCAATGATGCCCTAGCTTTTTGCAGTTGTAGCATATCAACGGATTTTTCTCGCCCTAAACTGAAGACAGCCTGTACTCATACCTTGACTTACCACCCTGCTTTTTTCTTTTTCTGGGCATCTCCGGATGTCTTGGAGGAGGTGTCATTGGCCTTCCTCTTGGACTGGGTCTGCAACGCGATTTCCCTCCTCCTCGCTGCATCCATGATCGCGGATAAAGTCGGGAACTCCTGCATGCTAACGAATTCTCGAATCTCGGTACGTAGAATGGCAGTGTATCGGCTGACCAACCAGGCCTCGTTCCCAGCAAACGAGGGACAAAAAGATAGCATCTCCAAGAACTTGGCCTTCAGGTCGCTAACAGACTCGGTAGTTTGATGTAAGGCCATGAACTCTTGTTGCATCCGCTGCTGCTCCACCTTAGGCACATATTGTGCCTCGAACCTCTCCACAAATTGGGCCCAAGACATGGCCCTCACTTCTTCTTCGTTTAATAGAGCGGTGATGGTGTTCCACCATGTCTTTCCCCTTTTTCGCAGCTGATTCATCGCGATCACAACTTTGTACTGGTCCGGACACCCAACAGTCATGAAGGCGCCCTCAACATCTGACACCCAGTGCTTAGTCGCAACTGGGTCGGATTCACCGTTCCAAAGAGGAGGGCTACACTTGCTGAACTTCTCGAAGTAGTATGCCGAATCTAGAACGGGCGGAGTCGGTAACGATCCCCCGGGAATAGCTGCGAGGCGCTCATCCAGAAGAGCACTGACCTGGTTGATTATGTCATTGGTCACACCCGGGATTAGTTCGTTGAAAGCGTTATTGAATTCCTCAGCGACAATATCCCTAACTTGCTCCATTTGGAGCTGATTAAGTCGAGCAGGCGGAGCCATCTGTATCCGTAGAAGGAGGAAATATGTAGAAATAATTCAGCCTAGATATTTCTAGGAAGACGAAACACTCAGCTTGCTGAAAATTTCTCAACCTTGCCCCGACCCGAAACCGGCACCGATGTTTCAAATAGTAAGGGCCCTTCTACTACCTTCCACACAAGTTCCAATTTCACATTCGCGTCTAGTTTCAAAATTTCCAGCTCGCTCTAGCCGTTAATTTTACATCTCTCTCACATGTTAACATTAAATAAGTGTGTAATCTAGCATTTTAAGACTAGTAGAATCCAATTCATAGTCAACAATTTAACACAAACATTTAATATAAACATTTAACATAAGAAATAAGGCTTACTTGGCTGGCCGACTGGCACACCGCGACATCTTCCACTACTAGTCTTCAGAAAGTTTGAAAAATCTTTTAAAAAGAAAATAAACTATTATAGAGCCTCAAATTTGAGTCTAGAACATCCACAAGAATGCCTAGTTCCCTCAAACTGTGGCTCTGATACCAACTTGTGACACCCAAAACTTTTTTTTTTGCAAAAAATTTTAAACTTTTAAAACGCATCTTAAATTAAATTAAAACAACTGAAATAGTCATAACATAATCCATCAACTTAATAATCATATAAAATAAGTGCGGAAGTAATAATAATAATAAGGTTCCAACAAAAATAACTAGTAGCGATGTCCCGGTGCTCCTTGTCAAGCCTTAGCCTCTTTAATCTTAACACCTGAAAAGTTATAAGGAAAACCGTAAGCACAAAGCTTAGTGAATTCAAACACAGACTTTGTACTAACATTCATATTACTAACCCTAATCCATTTTCCAATTATAGTTGTATAATAAGGGCAAAGAACGAATCAACGCCAATAATACAAGAAGGACTTGTAGGTTTGAACCGCACCGGGAAGATCCCGTATCACTTGGCCCTAATCACCGCACCTCATGATGAGTATTACGTTGGTGATCTTACCTACCCACCGCACTGGTAAATCCGTATCCTTTGGTGGTGTCCCCATATCCATGATTAGTTACATATAGTGCACATGTACGAATTAAAACAATACTTCTATAGCATGCTTTTATAATAAATTCAAATATTCACACACAAGCTAACTAGCAAACACAATCATCAATACAACGGTGTGGGAGAACTCACCTTGAGTGCGTATTATGGATAGCTAACAATCAAATAATACTACCAAGATTGAGCAAACTTCAAAACCTCACCTAAGAAGGACTAAAGGTTAGAAAGGAGAAGTAATGAAGCTATGAGTTGAGAAAAGAGTAATCACAGCAAGGTCTCTAAAACAGACCTGCTGTTCAAAACGGATTTACTCCAAAATCTAAATCAGAAACATAACTTTAACTAAATTTTATAGGAAACTATGATTGCTCAGGATTAGACAACTATAAAGAACTCATTCTAACTCCAAAAGATAAATTAAATATGAATTTTACAAAATGGTGTATCACTTCTGTCTCCAACAATACAGTAAAGTTATGTTGGCCAATTCTACCCAACTTGTGAGTAGAATTCGTCCAAACCGAAATTAAGAGAAGTAAAGGACATACAAGTGAAAGTCTGAGAGTTGGAATTGAATGAAAAACATTTCTCAAACTCCATATATAAAATTCACATTGTGGACAATCACAGCACTAGCAAAAGCTGGTGACTGCCCACTGACCAGGAGTGTGGATCCATTATAACCAATTTATAATTGGAAATAACACCCCATCTGCTCCAGATCTTAAATTCATAATATAAGGAACATATAGAAACTTGGAATCACTCTGGATCCTTTTCCAAGCCTTAGAAATGATGAAAACAAAATGACATATCAGAACAGACCCGGACCAGACCTAACAGCAAAGATGTCATTCTTTCCCATAGATAAATCCCTTATCAGTGAGGTTGGCCTGCTTAAGAAAGTTAGCCAACTCAATTTTTGAACTTTTGGAACTGGTTTGGGGTCCGTTTGAGTTCCAGAGCTCACAATATGAATTTTACAAAATGACTACAGATCTGATGGAAAACAGAATCGTAGCCACCCGTGATTCCTTTTTGGCTTATCCATCCTTCTCCTATTGAAACACATTTTAAGATGTGTTCATCATCCCAATTTAGTCCCCATGATCATGGAGGTACTAAAAGGGTTAGGTATCATTAGGATTTCATTTTGCCACAAGATTGTAATAATAATCAACATGAAAAATGAACATAAAGCACATAAAATCACCATTATCCCTTTTAGGGTTTCCATGATCTTTTGCCACATGTAATCCCCTTAGATCCATCATCCACCATATATGGGGTGAAGATAGGATCTTGAGATAATGTATAACATACAATTACTAATAAAATAAGAATGAGAAGAAGTGAAGATGAAATCATAAAACTAGAACAAGGTTATGAATCAAGTTGTAAGAAATGATAAGGAGGTTCATACCAATATGAATCAAGGCTGGAAATAAACAAGAATTAAGCTCCAAACAACAGCCCCTTGGCTGCTCTTGATCCCAAAGAGAGAGAGAGAGAGAGAGAGAGAGAGAGAGAGAGAGGACGATTTTAGAGGGAGAGGGAGGATTTAAAGTGTTTTTCTTGTGTGTGTTCCAAATGACTCAATTAACACATTAAGTACTATTTACTAGATGGACTTTGCAAATAGGCCCATAGCCCATGGACTTCAATAAAAGGAGTTTACAAGATGATCAAAAGAGTCCAATAACATAAGAAATCAGACATTGGTTAAATAAATTAACCCAAGGTTACAAGGATAATTAAATTAAAATAACCAAACGTATCGAGAAAAACTGGGGCGTTACAGTGTGTGTGTGTGTGTGTGTGTGTGTGTGTGTATATATATATATATAAGTATTTTACACATTTTTTATGTATTTTTATGTGTTATTTTTTATGTATTATATATATATATATATATATATATATATATATATATATATATATATATATATATATATATATATAAGTTTTTATATGTATATGTTTACATTCTTTATGTATTTTAAATTTATAAACATATTTTTTAACATATTTATATGCATTTTTAAGTGCTTTATATAGTTTTTTATTTATTTTTATGTGTTATGTACTTATGTATTTTTTTAAAGTTTTTTATATAGATGTTTATGTATTTTTATGTATTTTAAGTGTATAAACGTATTTTTTACATATTTATACGTATTTTTAAGTATTTTACATATTTTATGTATTTTGATGTGTTTTTTATATATTACGCATTTATATGTATTTTTATATATTTATGTATTTTTTAAGGTTTTTATATAGATGTTTATGTATTTTAAATGTATAACTGTATTTTTTTTTACGTATTTATGTATTTTTTTACTTCAAGTCGTTTTCATCATTTCATCAAATTCGTACAACTTCTTCAATTATGTCTAGATGGTTTTCCTACATATCCACATATTTTAAGCTTTTCTCATTTGATTATCTTGAAATAAACATCGAATGGGAAAAGCTTAAAATATATGAGTATATAGTAAAACCATCTAGATATACTCGAAGAAGCTGTGCGAATTAGATAAAATAATGAAGACGAATTGAAGTAAAAAATACATAAATACGTAAATATAATACGATTAAACATTTAAAATACATAAAAATATATAAACATCTATATAAAAAAACTAAGAAAATACATAAAAATACATAATACATAAAAAACACATAAATATATAAAAAAAATATGTAAAATACTTAAAATACATATAATTACGTAAAAAAAAATAAGGTTTTACAACCAAAATGCATAAATATACATAAACATCTTTATAAAAACTTTTTAAAAAATACATAAATACATAATACATAAAAAAAACACATAAAAATATATAAAATACTTAAAAATAGATATAAATACATAAAAAAATACATTTATACATTTAAAATACATAAAGATCTACATAAAAAACTTTAAAAAAAATACATAAATACGTAAAAATACATAAAAATACATATAAATACATAATACATAAAAATAACACATAAAAATACATTAAAAAGATATGTAAAATGGTTAAAAATACATATAAATAAGTAAAAAAATATGTTTATACATTTAAAATACATAAAAATATAAAAATATATACATATAAAAATTTTAAAAATACACAAATACGTAAAAATAGATATAAAGACGTAAAAAAAATATTTATACATTATATACAAATTTTGACGAAATCTGCAAAAAAATATCATTATTTTCGAAAAATTAACAATTTGGTCTCATGATCTGCTGAACATGTCAAAAAAGGAAAAAGTGAATAAATTAGCCATTTTTTGGATTTTTCTATTCAAAAAGTGAAAAAGTCAAGATTTTTTTGTTCAAAAAATAAAATTTAAGACTTTATTAATAATTTTCCAAAAATATTAGGACATTTCTAGAGATTTTGCCATGAAGGTATCTTAGAATACGGAGTACAAATCCTCAATGAACAGACGTAGGAGTAGTAACAAACTGACTGACAACAAGAACATCATTAGCAATATTCGGACGAATAACTTTGATATAAACCAAACTTTCAACAATGATCTGGTAAAGATTCAGATCGGACAAATGAACACCATCAGTAGGAGAGTATCGTGCATTAGTTTCAAGAAGAGTATCTATAGTCCAGTTGTCAGAGAGCCCCGCTCGTGTAAATAAGTCATATATATATATATATATATATATATATATATATATATATATATATATATATATATATATATATATATATATATATATATATATATATAGTCTGGGTAGATAGTGATGTGTGATAAAATAAAAGTGATGAGAGGCCTCGATGTGATTTGAGATCCATTCATCTAGCGGAGTTTGGATGACGACCACGGACTTTCTAGACAATCTAGTGGAACACTGGCATCCCCGCAACCTGTAGGTGTAATGAACTAGAGTGTTCATTCGTTGTACTCCATCCCCCTCATGGTTGCCTTTAGGACATGTATGGCTGAGGAAACCCCTTAGCAATAGTGCCCATCCTGATGATATTCTTTAGGCTAGGTCCCTTGTGATAAGTGTTTAGGGACGTAAAGTGAGGATAACGGGAACGGGTAATCAAAGCTATTGTTGATTGGTGAACTTAATAAGTTTATTATTACGGTGTGTTGAAAACCCTATATGCTCACCAGGCTCCCAAGACTGACCCACTCAGCTTTATATGTTATAGGTAGTGGACCCCGAGCATAGTCGGAGGACGACGAGAGACTTTTGGATTATAGGCCAGTAGCTGTCAATAATTGTTGAAAGGATTATAATGTCTTGTTTATGCTTTTGATCTGTATCGGAACATGACATCCCGAGGTTTTGATATGAAATGAAACTATACATTTCTTAAAGAAGGTTTTGATAAACTTTTATCATGTTTTGTTTTGGGGACCAATTCTGCAACATCTTTTAAAAAGAATTCTCTTATTTTATTTTAAAAAATATAAATTAAATCAGTCTTTTCTGACCGAGAAATTAGGGGATGTCACAGTTGGTATCAGAGCATTAGTTTAAGCGAACTAAGAAATTATAGGATTTCTAGACTTAAACTTAGAATGCTAAGTGATGATTGTGAGATGAGTGTCTACCATATTTTAGACACGAGCACTACTTTATTTTAGGAAAAAGGCCTAAAATGCCCTTATGTGCTAAATGTTATGTGTTTTCCATGTGTGCCATTATTTGTTCGGATCTATGGTCTGTTGCCGACCGGATCTGGAAACCTTACGTGTGTAGGATGCTAAGCGTATGATTACAAGATTAGAACTAACATGTAAACGTTTCAGAGTGATAAGGGAATTAAAATGTCTAACAAGGATAAAGACCTGAATTCACCTTATTGGGTATATAGATTGTAATGGCAAGAACTCGTAGTAGAGATGCAAATGCAAATGGAAACAGGGATCAACAGCCTCAACCTCAAGTAGTTTAGCAAGTACCTGTTGTAGGAGTTGCACCTGAGCCAATGACGATGGCTGGGGTACAATCGATGATGCAGATGATGTTAGATCGCCAGATGGAGGAGACAAGGCGATTACTACAACAACATAGGGAAGAGACTACGATACCTGTTGAACAGCCCGTATTGAATGAAGGGCAATCAGTAGGAGGGAACTACAGTGGACTCTTGGTCAAGCCAACCCACCGATAGTTAGACAAAACAACCAGGATGGAGGAGTTGATGGACGCGGATGCAAATACAAAGATTTCATGGCATCTAAACCGTCGTGTCTATTTGGAAGTCCAACACCGGTGGAAGTCATGAATTGGATCTCCGAAATGGAGACGATGTTTGAAAGTTGTCAGTGCAACAACAAACAAAAGACCGCACTTGCAATTCCTCTGTTAAAATCTGGTGTATTGAGCTGGTGGAAGTTACTAGTTGATTCGATTCCCAAGGGAGAAGCTAGCAAGATGTCTTGGGAAGACTTTGTGGTACAGTTGAAATTGCAATACTGCTCAGAGCAGGATCTTCTGGAAATCAACAATGAGTTCCAGAATTTAAAGAAGGGAAAGATGAGCGTTACTAAATACGCTGCTAGTTTTACGGAAAAGATGAAGCTTGCTCCTTATCTAGTTCCAACTGAACTCTCTAAGGTTAACAAGTTTTCCCTCAGATTACCAGCGGACCTTGGTCCGATGGTTAAACAAGTAACCACTTTGAAAGTCGCCATCTGGGATGCTTAGAATGTTGAGATTCAGATTAGAGAGAAGGGTCTGGAGAGGGTAGAAGTTGGTGACAAGAGAAATTTTGAAGGAACTTCAGGTTCCAATAAAAAGAACAAGTTCTTGAAGACTGGTTCGAGAAAATTCGGAGGAGGAGCCGAAGTGAAATGGTGTGAGAAGTGCAAGAAAAAGCACTTTGGGAAATGTAGTGAGGGAGTGACTTGCTACAAACGTGGAAAGACTGAGCATTATGCCAATGTGTGTTCGTCCGACAAGAGGGTATGTTTTGAGTGCCATGAAGAAGGGCATATTTTTAAAGACTGTCCAAAGAGGAAGAACGCATCAAAGCCTAATCTTCCACCAAAGCCGAAGGCGAGAGCCTTTTTGATGACACTTGAAGCTGCAAAAGAAGAAGTCGATGCCACTTCAGGTACCTTTCTCGTAAACGAATTTCCTGCCCAAATTTTGTTTGATTATGGAGCCAATTACTCCTTTATATCGCATGAATTTGGTAGAAAACTAGCTTTACATGTAGATAGACTAGTTAATGCTTTATTAGTCGAGATTGCTAGTGGCAAGTTTGTACCTGTTAGCCATTGTATGAAAAACATGCTCATTGACTTGGATGGGAATAAGTTCCATGAGGAATTATTGCCTATCGAGTTAAATGGATTCGACGTAGTTTCAGGAATGGATTGGCTTAGCGCCAATGATGCAGAAATATTGTGTAGAAAGAAGATAGTAAAAGTAAACCCACCAAGGAAAGAGTTGTTTATGGTGTATGGAGACAAACGCAGAGTAAATTCTAGAATCATTTCCCAAATGAAAGCCAGAAAGTGTTAGCCAAGGGATGTACATCATATCTAGCATTCGTGATCGACGCTAAGAAGGAAGAGAGGGAGGTGCAATTAAAATATTTCGGTGGTGTGTGATTATTCGGAAGTCTTTCCCGAAGATCTTCCCGGATTGCCCCCTGATCGACAAGTAGAATTTTGCATCAACTTGTTACCAGGAACGACGCCAATAGCAAAAGCACCATATCGATTAGCACCAACAAAGATGAAAGAACTTATGACACAACTTCAGGAGTTATTGGACAAAGGTTTCATTCGACCTAGTTCATTACCCTGGGGAGCCCCCTGTGTTATTTGTAAAGAAGAAAGACGGGAGCATGAGAATGTGCATCGATTATAGAGAGATGAATAAAGCAACAATAAAGAACAAGTACCTGTTGCCGAGGATCGATGACTTGTTCGATCAGTTGCAAGGATCGAGCTATTTTTCGAAGATCGATCTTAGGTCGCGATACCATCAACTAAAGGTGAGAGAGCAGGATATCGAAAAGATTGCGTTTAGAACAAGATATGGACACTATGAATTTTTGGTTATGTCGTTCGGACTAACCAATGCCCCAGAAGCTTTCACGGATTTGATGAATAGGGTTTGTAAACCATTCCTAGATAAATCCATGATAGTATTCATAGACGACATCTTGATTTATTCGAAAATCAAGTAGGAGCATAAAAAGCATCTGCTTGAAGTGCTAGAAGTCCTTAAAAAGGAGAAGTTGTATACAAAGTTCCCCAAATGTGAATTTTGGATTCAAGAAGTCCAATTTTTAGGTCATGTGGCTAACCAAGAAAGAATAATGGTTGACCCAGCAAAGATTGAAGTTGTGATGAAGTGGGAACAACCAAAAAGTCCTACAGAGATTCAAAGCTTTTTAGGATTAGCTGGATATTACCGAAGGTTTATCCAATGCTTTTCTTCGATCGCTACTCCATTAACAGCTTTGACCCACAAAGGAGCTATTTATGCTTGGAATGAGAAGCATAAGGAAGCCTTTGAGAAGTTGAAGAAGAGATTGTGTGAAGCACCGATTCTTTCGTTGCCTGAAGGAGTTGATGACTTCGCAGTTTATAGCGATGCATCTGGAGTTGGTTTAGGTTGTGTTCTGACCCAAAGGGATAAAGTGATTGCGTATGCATCGAGGCAATTGAAGGAGCATGAAAAGAACTACCCCACTCATGATTTGGAGTTGGCAGCAGTAGTATTTGCCTTAAAGATATGGAGGCATTATCTTTATGGTACTACGTGTAAACTTTTCATTAATCATAAGAGTCTTCAATATCTCTTTAATCAGAAGGAATTGAACATGAGGCAACGACGCTGGCTAGAGTTACTCAAGGACTACGACTGTGAGATACTTTACCACCCTGGTAAAGCAAATGTTGTTGTTGATGCTCTCAGTCGGAAGGTAAACCTTGAAAAGAAAAGGCCAAGAGCGTTGAGAATTGAAGTTGTCTCGACAATTGTGGAAAGTATAAAGAAAGCTCAAGAGGAAGCTTTAGATAAAAATGAACGAAAGGAAGAACGTTTGGGCAAAACATTAGAATTCGGTACAAACAACCAAGGGTTGAAGGTATTCCAAGATAGGATTTGGGTACCTAAGACAGGCGGAGTAAGAGATCTTCTGATGGAAGAAGCTCACAAGACCATGTACTCGATTCATCCTGGCAGTACAAAAATGTATAGGGATCTAAAGCCCTATTATTGGTGGCCGACGATGAAGCTCGATGTTCCTAAGTATGTGGTCGAGTGTGTAACTTGTGCTAGGGTTAAGGCACAACATCAGAAACCGTATGGGAGTTTAGAACCTTTACCCGTACCCATGGGTAAATGGGAAGACATCACCATGGATTTCGTGACTAAGTGGCCCAGAACAAGGAACGATCACGACATGATTTGGGTGGTCGTTGATCGCTTCACTAAGAGTGCGCATTTCATAGCCGCCAACGAGAAATGGTCTATGGATAAACTTGCGAATTCTTATGTGAAGGAAATTGTGAGGCTTCACGGTGTTCCATTAACGATTGTATCTGATCGTGACAGCCGTTTTACCTCAAGGTTTTGGAGAAGTCTACAAGAGGAATTGGGTACCAAGTTGTGTTTGAGTACAGCTTACCATCCTCAAACCAATGGCCAAAGCGAACGAACGATTCAAACGTTGGAGGATATGCTGAGAGCATGTACCCTAGAATTCCAAGGTAATTGGGATGAACACTTACCTCTAGTAGAATTTTTCCTATAATAATATTTTCCACTCAAGCATCAAGATGGCACCTTATCACGCTTTGTATGGAGAAAAGTGTTGAACACCGTCATATTGGCTGGAAGCTGGGGAAAAGCAGTTTTGGGCCCCGAGATAGTCCATCAGACTGCTGAAAAGTTGAAAGTAATTAGAGAGAGGGTGTTAGCTGCTCAAGATCGACAAAAGAGTTATGCTGACAAGAAAAGACAACCGATATCCTTTGAAGTTGTAGATTTGGTTTTACTTAAAGTCTCGTCATGGAAGGGACTTATAAGATTTGGTAATAGGGGAAAGTTGAGTCCAAGGTTTATTGGACCATTTAAAGTTCTTTAGAGGATCGGGAATCAAGCTTACAAGCTAGAATTACCGGAAGAACTCGAGGGTATTCATAACGCCTTTCATGTGTGTTATTTGAGAAAGTTCACGGGAGATGTGCCCGACATAAGTCCCATTTCTGAATTAATGTTGGATGAAAACAAGAGGTTGATTGAAGAACCTGAGGCAATCGTTAACCGTAAGACTAAGAAGTTGCGACGCAAGATGGTCGATTTAGTGCTTGTGTGTTGGAAACATACGAATGGGCCAAATCTCACCTGGGAAACAGAGAGTGACATGATGAGTCGCTACCCGCATTTGTTTGCTGATATGTGATTCCAGGGACGGAATCATCCTAAGGGGGAGAGAATTGTAATAGCCTAGGCATTTATATTGAGGTGATAGTCTAGGTTAACCTTTGTAACTCACTTTGAAGAAATGAAAAGGAATTATGTGAATTATGTGTTTTATGCTTAACTAGGCGTAACCTCACGCGTTACGTAAGAATGCATTTAAGTGGTTAAAATAATTATGGGAAAAAATAGAAACATGTTGAAATTTACGTTTTTAGTCATGTTTTGGGCATTAACCGAATTATCAAATAACATAAAAATCCACCACCTTATATTTTGATACTATCTAATACAGTACATACCTTATAAACTTTACTTTTACTTTTATAATATCCAATATATATTATAAGTTTTTGTATAACATTAATATAATCAACTTTTCTTATATCCGATAATATTTTTTGGATAAAATAAGAAATAAGTTGTTTTGAATGAGCTATTAATAAACAATATTAAACTAATAAACTTTGTATTACACTATTTATATTACACCAAAACATCCAAGGTTTCATATATGAACTTTCAAATATTAAACATTGAAATTAAGAATGAAGTCATACAAACGATATCATTATACATAAACGCCATCAAGAGTTTTAAAATAAGTCAATTAGTAAATATGATATTTAATTTTAATTACATATTTTGCAAGGCGTACGTTTGACTTTATGTTGGTGCGCCGAGAATCCTCTTACTTAATTTGTACCTAAAAAATTAAGGTGAATAGGAATATAAAATAGATATTACTAAGCATTGATATAAATAATTAAAAAGGTTATGTGGATCTCCTATCACCGGTTAAAGACAACATATCTCTCTAGTGATATTGATTCCTATGTGAAATTGAAGTAGTCATTCTATGTAAACCTTGTTTTTTAATTACATAAACAAATATGAGTAACCAAACATAAAAATGTTATCTTTATGTAGGAAAAGTATTTTAGTTAACTAACAAATTAAATAATATAAGTTTAAGAGTTAGGAATTTCAAAACATTAATATTTTTATTAATCAATCAATTAAGTAACACATGTTAAAACTTTTACAATCATTATTAAAAAGCATTTAAAATATTATATTTTAAATGAATTTTGGTTGAAGTATTTTGACCTCTATTATTATTATTATTATTATTATTATTATTATTATTATTATAATATATATATATATATATATATATAGAGAGAGAGAGAGAGAGAGAGTGTGTGAGAGAGAGAGAGAGATGGAAAGTATAATATATGTATGAGTTTTAACTAATTATTTTTTTGAAACGGTACAATTACAAAACAAAAAAAAACATATTTAAATATTTAATTAAATATTTTCAACATCACCCTATATAACATATGATCAATATATTAACCACAATATACAACGACTATATTACAATAATCCAAAAACTAAGAAAATATAAAAACGAATTAGTAGAACAAACTTACAAATTAAAAACTCTAATATAATATCATATCTCCAAAAGTGGTATAAGACCTCAAACCAACACAAAAATCTTTAAGTTTGTTTTCTTTTTGAAATTTGTATATGATTTGTATGCATGTCTTTCTAAAAGATTGACATTTTATAGTAAATTTTTCATTAAATGCTAATTAAACATAATATAAGTTATAAAACTTTTGAGTGTTAAATCATAATTAATAAAACTTTTGAGTTGCATTAGTTAAAAAGGGGAGTTTCAAATGAATGTTGTTTGAGGAAGTTAAAAAAGGGGGTTTCAAATGCATGAGATTCAAGAAAAAATGCTAGTTTTATAAGTATGTATGATTATTAGGGTTTAATTAATTAAGAATAAAAATGAGCATCAAAAATTAAATTTTAGATAAAGTCGATATCTATTAAGAAACTTGTAGTGGGCGTGACAAGGATTACGGATATATAAAGAATACTGAAATCCGAGTTATAACGAAGAAGTTGTGACATGTCGAAGTTTCACAACAAAACCGACATAGGGCCGAATGTCGTAAAAAGCGAGTTTTCGATAAACTACTTTTTAGCCTTAGTGATCTAAACGAAACTCGTAGTTTTCGTTAAACCGAGAGTAGGTATAAAAAGAACACCTAAATCTAACTTCGTATGAGGAAGTTATGATTTTTCGAAGTTTCAGCTTAGCAGTAGACAGCTAGAAACTCGAATTTTAGATCGAGTGATTTTTAGCCAACACAACCTAAACGAGAATCAAAGGTCTCGTCATTAGTAGCACAACGATAAATAGTCTGATGAAAACGGACGTCAGATGAAGAAGTTATGAATTTTTAACGGATTTCCTGTCCCGGTCTGTTAAAAATAATAATATAAAAATTAAATTCAAAATTAGCCGAGGAAGTCTAAATGAAAGTTGTAGAGCGTAATTTTACCTACGCGTGCATATAAAGAACGTAAAAAACGGAGCTCGTATGCGAAAGTTATGGATTTTAGAAGCTCTTGCACAAAAACCGAGAAAATTCACATAGTCACGTTTTTGCCACGTCAACCTCGCTCAAAACGCGCCACGTGTCCAAAATTCTGTTGAGTCATCCGAGCTGCTGAGCTATCCGAAGTGGTCCACTAGGAGTCCGACGCGTGTCCTTTATCATGTGTCCGAGTCTCGCAGGAGGAGCCACGTCCGAAGCCTCGGACTAGACCGCGGTCCAATCAGGAGGCGACAGCGAGCCCCTCGCATGCGCAACCCACGTGCGAAGCCACTTGCCCCCTTTGGATCTGCTGCCACCTGGGAGCTTCTCAGCCGTCCGATCAGAAGCCTCCCCCTATAAATAGAAGGTTGCGAGCCTTCTCGGATAATTTTAAGAAATTGTCCATTTTCACCCCTTTTCTCATATTTCTTTCATTTTAACATCCCCCAAAGCCCCGGTATCAATTATAAGCCCCGGATTACACCTCTAAGTGCCCGAGAAGCCTGGAAAATTTATCTTTTCGGTTTCGAAGCCCGACCTTTGCAGAGCCCGGTTTCTCAATAAGACTCCCGGTTTTATTAGAAACGAACGTTTTAGGAAATGAATTGTTGCCCGATTATCATCAAATCATGTGAGTGTATAGTCACCTTCATGTTACACCTAGATATGAAGTATTTTATATGAAATACGTGCTATGTGTAATTATATTAATTGTTTAACTGAGGTGACTGTTGAATTGATGTTTTATACAAGTTTTAAATTGTATATGTATTTTTATCTACAAATATGTTGGGTAAAACATGGGTAGATAGTGATGTGCGATAAAATAAAAGTGATGAGAGGCCTCGATGTGATTTGAGATCCAGTCATCTAGCGGAGTTTGGATGACGACCACGGACTTGACAGTCCAGTGGAACACTGGCAGGCCCGCAACTTGTAGGTGTAATGAACTAGAGTGTTCATTCGCTGTACTCCATCCCCCTCATGGTTGCCTTTAGGACATGTATGGCTGAGGAAACCCCTTAGCAGTAGTGTCCATCCCGATGATATTCTTTAGGCTAGCTCCCTTGTGATAAGTGTTTAGGGACGTAAAGTGAGGATAACGGGAACGGGTAATCAGAGTTATTGTTGATTGGTGAACTTAATAAGTTTATTATTATTGTAGGTTGAAAACCCTATATGCTCACCAGGCTCCCAAGCCTGGCCCACTCAGCTTTTTATGTTACAGGTAGTGGACCCTGAGCATAGTCGGAGGACGACGAGAGATTTTTGGATTATAGGCCAGTAGCTGTAAATAACTGTTGAAAGGCTTATAATGTTTTGTTTATGCTTTTGATATGTATCAGAACATGACATCCCGAGATTTTGATATGAAATGAAACTATACATTTCTTAAAGAAGGTTTTGATAAACTTTTATCATGTTTTGTTTTGGGGACCAATTTCGCAACATCTTTTAAAAAGATTTCTCTGATTTTAAATTAAATCAGTCTTTTCTGGCTGAGAAATTAGGGGATGTCACACAACTGCAATCATAGTACGAATTATCGTCATCTTTGCCACTGGGTAAAAGATCTCCTCATAATTAAAACATTACTGTTGGGAATACCCTTTTGCTACAAGTTTGGCCTTGTACCGCTCAACAGACCTATCAGATTGTGCTATCTTGTACTCCCAACGACAACCAATCATATGTTTCCTAGGAGTAAGGGAAACCAAATCCCATGTATGTGTCTGATGAAGAGAAGTAAGTTCCTCAACCATAGCATTTTGCCAAAGAGGATCTAATAGAACTTCTTTATACGATTCTGGTTCAAACAGATGATGGATGCTCATTATAAATGAAGCAAATGATCATGAGTATGTAGAGTAGGAAAAATATGGAAGCTTGGTGGACTTGATAGTACGAGTAGACATCCTGAGGTGTGGTGGAGGTAGGTATTCAATCTCAATAGTCGAAGGCGCGGCCTCAAGTATACGAGAAGTCGATGTACTCACTAAAGAAGTTGGCATGTCCTGAACTGGAGGATCAGGCGGTATAGATGAACTCGATCCTCTGTATCCTCATAAAAAGGATCAATATGCAGAAGATTTGACTTCATTACATCGTGGGCTACAACAAGAATCGAGTAGAAAGGAATATGTTCCAAAAAAGTGACATGTCGAGAAACATATAACTTCTGACTCACAGGATCATAGCAATGATATCCTTTCTTTCCAAAACCATACCACAAGAATACACAAATAGTAGATTTCAGTCCCAACTTTTTCCTTTCAACATGAGGAAGAAGAACAAAACAATTACATCTAAAGACTCGTAGAGCAAAGTAGTATGGTAAGTGACCATATAGCTTCTCAAAAGGAGACATTATTGAATTCAATGCAGTAGGTATAGGATTAATCACATAAACATTTGTTAAGACTACTTTTCCCTAAAAGGCACTAGGAACCTGCGTAGACAAGAGTAATGAGCGAGTTGACTCAATAATATGATAGCGTTTCCGTTTTGCTACACCGTTTTGCTGAGGAGTATCAGTACACGATGATTGGTGTATGGTATCATCAAAAGCAACTAACTTAGTGAACTCATTAGAGGTATATTCACCCCATGAGTTACACATGAAGCACTTTATCACAATTGAATGTTGAGTTTTATCAAGAGCTCTAAAATTATTGTAAATTCCAAGGAAATCAAATATGCATATCATAAGGTAAACCCACGTATAGGAAGTATAATCAACTATAAAAGATACATATTAGGTCGACTGACCTTTTGTGCATATTGGTGTAGGACCCCACACATCAAAATGAATAATGTTAAAAGAAGCAATAGAGAAAGACATACTTTTACTAAAATGTATTGCAAAGAATTTTACCAGTTTACAACCACTACAATCAGAAATATCACAAGTGTTCAAATCACCCGAAACATCCCTAGAAGCTAGAAAACTAAAATGTGGTACGTATAAATATCCCAAACGAGAATGCCAAGGATAAAACTGAGACGAAAAAGGACTCAAACAAAATGAAGACAAATCAATACTGGACGCAATAACAGACACTTTGAGAACCTCCAAGACATAAATTTCTCCCACCCTATGGCCGATACCAATCACCTTGTGAGTGTGTTGGTCATGTATAACACATATGGAATCAGAAAAGAACACCCAATTACCAAACTTACATAACTGGCTAACCGAAATAGGATTCAAAGTCATCATCAGGCATATGTAGTCAAGATGGTATGAACTATGCAAGAAGGATTTAACCATTAATGAAAATGATCGACACTCTCGTCCATGTTTGACCAAAAGTAAAACTGGTCAAAATTCAAACATGTCAAAAGTCAACAATCAAAGCCAACTCATTGAACCACTACATCATGGTGAACTCTTGGCCAGGTTGTGGCCAAGTCTGGACAAAACAATCAAGAGGCAGAGCACCACCACGCTGTGGGCCTTCCTTGACCATGTCGTGGTCTCTGGCAGAATGCCCTTTTCCTTCAATAAGAACTTAATCCATAAACACCAAGGCTCAAAACATTAGATATGGTACCCAATAGCTTTATAATGGATAAAGTTTCCAACTTTATCCATTAGGATGGTCCATGCAACCAAGATCTAGATTTTAAGTCTCAAAGGGCCAAGAATTCATCTCTTTCAACGTAATCAAATAAGTCCAAGTCTCCAGCCTACAGATCTGAATCAACATGATGTTTAGATGGATAAAGTTTTCAAATTTATCCATAATAATGCCACAAACTTTCAATATCTAAACATGAATACACCAAAATAATCTAAAGGATCAAGATAACTTGTATGGCTTAAAGGGAAGGAAAAAGATCATAACTTTCCTAGTCTATGAGTTCCAATAAGAATTCCAAATAGATCAAAAGATATTGGAGTTTACACAACTCTAATATTACCCATAAAATGGACTAAACGTTCTAAAAACTACAAATGACAAGATCTAATGAACTAAAGAGCAAAATATGAACTTTATACCCACAATAGTCCATAAATGGAGTGACTTTGATGGATCCAAATGTAACATCCCAAAATTCAAGACCAAAAATTTCGTTTTTAAATAAGTTAATATAAAACCATATGTAATAAAACCGTCAATAATGATGTCTCATATCAAAACAAAAGTGTCAATAATAAAACATAACATCATAAAACCATATCAGAATGTAACCCCAAGGATCTCATGTGCGGAAATCATAGTGTGACGCGCTGCGATCAAGCCGGCTCCTTTCCTTTGAAAACAAAGCACCTGAAACCAAAACTGTAAACCGTAAGCACGAAGCTTAGTGAGTTACCCCATCATACCACATACCACATAATACCATCGGTATCTTTCAACCGGTATCTGGGGACTATTTCACCCCTACCACTATCATATAATAATATATCATAAACATACTGATCACATACTAACATCATAAACAGACAGATATGCGTTGCATGGGTTCTGTATACCCCTTCGGTATCTTTCAACCGGTAACTGTCATCGGTATCTTTCAACCGGTAACTGCAATCGGTATCTTTCAACCGGTATCCGCCATCGGTATCTTTCAACCGGTAACTGGGGACTATTTCACCCCTACCACTATCATACAATGACAGGATATAATCATACAGTTAGCCATATCTGGGGTACTGACCTACCCTTCGGTCCTAACAACCGAGTCAGGGAAAAACTATTCCCTGCTACTACTACTAACACACATATCATATCACATAAGCATATCACATAAGCATATCTCATAAGCATATCACATAAGCATATCTCATGAGCATATCACATAAATGTAACATCCGGATTCCCAGGTATTATATTTTATTCTCTTATTTTTGTAAGATGTGAGGAGACTCGGCGAGTTGGTGTCTAAACTCGCCGAGTATGGTCGCGGATTCGTATGCGAGTTCACAGCTGGACTCGGCAAGTCCAAGTTGTTTAATGAAACCCTAATTTCTAGGGTTTGAGACCTATTTAAAGGCCCTCGGGGCCGTCATTTGCGGCCACCAACCCCCAGAGAGAAACCCTAAGAGATCTAGAGTGTTTGTGAGAAAGGAGAGGCCATTCTTGATCCTTTTGTGGGTGTTTTTGCAAGAAGGAAGTGACCAAGGCAAGAGGAGGCTGAAGGAGGTGCGATTTTGGTGGTTTTTGAGTTCATAGAGATTGTATTGAGGTATTTTTCTCGGACCTTCTTCAGTTTTGGTGTTGATTCTTACTGTTAGGGTTTTCTAACCCTTTTAGAGGTTGATTAAGTGGAGCATTTGGTCCCTTCTCAAGTTTGTGTCTTGGATCTGGACCCAAAGAGGTCCAGAGACCTTAATCCTTGGAGCTTTATGAGTCATTTTGGGAGCCATGAGCTTGGGATGTCATTTTTGGGGCTAAATCACCAAGTTAGAGCATTTTGATGTTGTATGAGTGTCAAGGTCTGAACTTTACGTGATTATCATGCTTGGGAAGGCCAGATCTATGAATGTATGGAACAGATCTGACCTAAGGAGTTGTATGGAGTTTGTGCATGGCATGAACTCGTCGAGTCCGAAGAACAAACTCGGCGAGTAGTATGAAGGTTTCCCGTAAATCACTAAGTGAGTAGACTTGCCGAGTTGGGGAATAACTCGGTGAGTCAGGGAGAGTCAGGGGGGACTGAGTTCAAGATGGAACTCGCCGAGTAGTTCTTGACACTCGGCGAGTTGAGTCGGGGTGGCCCCGCGATTTATGCTAGGTGGAAATCGTCGTGTCAGGGGAAGTACTCGACGTGCCAAGAGAGGGTCTAAGAGAGTCAGTGGACACGTGTAGACTCGCCGAGTCGCCCTAGTGCACTCGACGAGCCGGGTCAAAGTTTGACCGTTGACCTTGTCGACTTTTAGGGTTGAGTACAGTTGTATTTATGAGAGTATTTACTTTATGTGATTAGGCGGAGGCTAGATCACATTTCTACCAATTCAGACACTTACCGAGACACCGAGGTTAGTCTTCTCACTATACGTTACCTAGAGTGGTATATTGTGTGGACTAGAGGGTCTTATGTGTTATGTATGAGATTATGTGCTATGTGTTATATGTATGTTGTATGATGTTATAGACCGGACCGAAGGGTCCAACGATACAGACCGGGCCGGAGGGCCCAACGAGCTATGACCAGACCAGAGGGTCCAACGAGCTACGGGAGTGGAGGGTCCCGCTGAGACACATCGACCGGAAGGTCGTATTATAGCATCGAGTGGCGTATATGTTGTATGCGGTATTTTAGGGAACTCACTAAGCATTTATGCTTACAGTTGTTGTGTTATGTGTTTCAGGTACTAGTGATGAGCGTGGGAAGGCGCCGGCATGATTCGTACACACACACACACATTGGAGTTTATGTTTGAGATTATGGGGAGATGTTTTGTGATGATAACATTTGATACAATATTTTTTGACATTATTTTATGAGTAAATGTATCTTTTAAAAATGAAAAATTGTTTTGAAAATTTACGTTGTTAGAAGTTGGTATCAGAGCCTTGGTTTGAGGGATTCGGATGCATCTTCGGGCGTATCAGAACTCAAATTGAGGATTTGAGGAAAATTTTGATAATGAAGTAAAATTTTTTAAAAGAGTAAAAAGAGTTTTGAGACAAACAAAGCAGAGCCGTGTGTACGATCAGCTAGCGCCCGAACGGTGAATCCCCCAAAAGTACCCTTACATTATGTGTTATGAGATATGTTATGTTACATTATGCATGCTAGAGTAGGCTAGGTATACATATTAGGACTAGAGTGGCCTGATTTGTGATGCCTTAGCCTAGGAGATTTCTGCTGCTGAGATGCTTTGAGAGCGAGTAGATAGCAGTTAGGAGCTCATGAGAATAGAGTACTTGTAATCCAAGATCCAAGGAGGAGGACTTGGAGTGAATGTTGATGCGGTGTGGTCAGTAGTATTGGGCCCGTACTACTGAAGACACCGGATGAGTGGGCATTCCAAGTAAGAATCTTTTGGAAAACGGAGGACAATAGGGTTGCGTCATCGAGTATGAGTATGCTCGATCGAGTCTCTGATAATTTTTGTTGTATTTCAGAGGCATCATGGTTGGGACTCGGCACACACCTAAGAGCAGTGGTGTCAGTGACGAGGAGATTCGTCGATTGATTCACGAGGAGGTGGCTGCTGCCATCCGGGAGGAGATTCCTGAGATGTTTGGGGACATCAAGACCACTTTGATTGAGACTTTTGATGAGTGGTACGCAGTGCTGACTGAGGCTGTTGCAGCTGCAGCTACTACTGTTGTTGATGCTGCCAGACCTTAGGGAGGTGACTCGTTGTTACGGGAGTTCAGCAACACGAAGCCACCAGAGTTCAACGGGACGCAGGACCCGATTGCCGCTATGAGATGGATCTCTGACATCGAGGGATGTTTCTATATGTGTTCTTGTCCAGAGCACTTGAGGGTTCGGTTCGCCTTGAACCAGCTCCGCTTGGGAGCGAAGGATTGGTGGAAGTTCGTGACGGCGAACTTCACTTTGGCTGAGATTTCCGAGGTGACCTGGGAGAGGTTCACCTCTATGTTCAAAGAGGAGTATGTTCCCCCGATGGAGAGGGAATGGTTGATTCAGGAGTTCTTGACCCTCAAGCAGGGTACTGATTTTGTGGCAGTGATCACCAGGAAGTTTCATAAGAGGGCGATGTTTTGCCCTGAGCAGGTGTCTTCTGAGCAGGCTCGTATGAGCCGTTATCTGAGTGTTCTGAGGAGAGATATTCGGGAGTTCATGGTGAACTCGACTTACCGGACATTTGCTGAGCTCCAGGAAAATGCCCGGAAGAGGGAGATTGAGTTGGAGACTCAAGCCAGGGAGGAGGCTGAGTCACAGAGGGCGGATCGGCGACCGACTCAGTCTCAGCCGGCAGCCAAGCGGGCTAGACCCGCTAATTCGAGATCTGGGGGCGCGAAGGGCCGCACTTGTGGGAAGTGCAGTAAGAGTCACGAGGGGTCGTGCCGGGCTGGGTATGCTACAAATGTGGGAAGGAGGGGCATATCGCGAGGGATTGCCCCAAGGGATTTTCGGTTTGCTTTCATTGCAACCAGACCGGCCATCGGAAGGCTGAGTGCCCTCAGCTTCTTCAAGGGTCAGCGCAGGGATCTGCGCCTGCTGCAAGGGCTACCGAGGTTCGACCGGAGAAGGCCGAGGCCCCGAAGGCTCGTGGGAGAGCATTTCAGTTGACTGCGGAGGAGGTCCGCGTGACGCCCGATGTTGTGGCTGGTATGTATTCTCTTTTCTTCTTTTATTTGAGTTGAGTTTTTACGCTTATATGATGATATGCGTAGGTACTTTTCTTGTGAGTTCTGTGCCTGCTCTGGTTTTATTTGACTCGGGTGCGAGTCGGTCGTTCGTTTCTGTAGCTTTTAGTCAGCACATTAATATCAGTCGTGAGGCATTGGATCGACCTCTGCGAGTTTCTATAGCTGATGAGCGAGCAGTGTATGCTTCAGATGTGATTCGAGGATGTGTCCTTGAGATCTTCAGTGTGGAGTTCCCGATAGATCTGGTTCCGATCGCGATGGGGGACGTGTGTGTTATAGTGGGTATGGATTGGTTGAGCCGATATGGAGTTGTGATAGACTGCAAGCGTCAATTGGTGACGATTCGACACCCTAGTGGGGGAGTTCTTACGGTGTACAGCGAGGGTGCACGTACGGGGTCAGCATTTTGCTCGGCCTCCGGAGCGAGACAGAGTCTACAGTAGGACTGTATGGGATTTGTGGCATATGTGATGGATGCGAGGGTTGATTCAGAGAGACCGAAGTCAGTTGATGAGGTCCCGATAGTGCGTGAGTTTCCGGATGTGTTTCCAGAGGAGTTGTCGAGTGTGCCTCCGGAGAGGCAGGTAGAGTTCGGTATTGAATTAGTTCCGGGGGCTGCGCCTATGTCCAAGGCGCCTTATTGCCTAGCGCCTCCGGAGATGCATGAGTTATCCTCGCAGCTCTAGGAGCTGCTGGGGAAGGGGTTTATTAGGTCGAGCAGTTCGCCATGGGGGCGCCTATTCTTTTTGTCAAGAAGAAGGATGGTTCGCACCAGATGTGCATTGATTATCGTGAGTTGAATAAGCTAACGGTCAAGAACCGTTACCCATTGCCGAGGATTGATGATTTGTTCGATCAATTGCAGGGAGCATCTTGGTTCTCCAAGATCGATTTGAGGTCTGGGTATCATCAAGTGTGGGTGCGGGAGGAGGACGTCCAGAAGACAGCATTTCAGACTATTTATGAGCATAACGAGTTCGTGTGATGCCTTTCGGACTCACCAACGCACCGGCGGTGTTCATGGATCTCATGAACAGGGTGTGCAGACCGATGTTGGATCGCATAGTGATCGTGTTCATCGACAAAATATTGGTGTATTCAAGATCCAAAGAGCAGCATGAGGAGCATTTGAGGGAGATCCTCGGAGTTCTGAGATCGGAGAGGCTTTATGCCAAGTTCTCCAAATGTGAGTTCTGGCTACGAGAGGTTCAGTTTTTGGGGCATCTCGTTAACCAGAATGGGATATTGGTCTATCCGGCCAAGATTGAGGCGGTCATGAGGTGGGAGGTGCCGAGATCACCCACTGAGATCAGGAGTTTTCTGGGTTTGGTTGGCTATTATCGGAGATTTATCAAGGATTTCTCCAAGATCGCCGTGCCACTCACCAAGTTGACCCAGAATGGTGTTGCGTTTTCTTGGGGTCTGGAGCAGCAGACCTCGTTCTAGACACTTCGCCAGAAATTATGTGAAGCCCTAGTGTTAGCCCTTCCGGAAGGGATGGGAATTTTGTGGTATATTGTGATGCATCGATATCCGGATTGGGAGCGGTGCATATGCAAAGGGGGCATGTGATAGCGTATGCATCGAGGCAGCTTAAGCCTCATGAGTCGAGATATCCCACTAATGATTTGGAGTTGGGATCGGTAGTGTTCGCTCTCAAGATCTGGCAACATTATCTGTATGGGGTTCGGTGTATGATATACATGGACAACAAGAGCTTGAAGTATTTGATGGATCAGCCCAACCTGAATATCCGCCAGAGGAGGTGGCTGGACGTGGTCAAGGATTATGATTATGAGATCTTGTACCACCCGGGCAAGGCTAATGTTGTAGCTGATGCACTGAGTCGTAGGGCGGAGGACGCCCCAATACGAGGTGTTTGTTTGAGATTGACAGTGATGACCCCGATTTTGGATGCTATTCTTGGGGCCCAGGCTGAGGCTGTGAAGCCAGAAACCCAGAAGAGAGAGCGAGTTGTCGGGTTGGTATCGGAATTAGTTACCGATAGCCGGGGGCTTATGACATTTCAGGGTCGGATATGGGTACCGTCCGTGGGCGGAACACGTACCATTTTGATGGAAGAGGCTCATCGATCGAAATTATCGATCCATCCCGGGGCCACTAAGATGTATTTGGACCTGAAAAAGGAATATTGGTGGCCCTGTATAAAGAGGGATGTCGCATGGTTTGTAGAGAGATGCTTGACATGTCGCAGGGTGAAGGCCGAGCACCAGCGTCCACATGGTAAGCTGCAGCCATTAGAGATTCCTGAGTGGAAATGGGAACAAATTACCATGGAATTCATCACCAAATTGCCAAGGACCACGAGGGGTGTTGATGCGATCTGGGTGATTGTGGACAGGTTGACGAAGAGTGCTCACTTCCTGGCGATCAGTAAGAGATCTTTTGCGGAGAAATTGGCAGAGATGTACGTGAAAGAGGTGGTATCGCGGCATGGAGTGCCGATCTCGATTTTCTCAGATCGAGATGTACGTTTCACTTCCAGATTATGGAAGAAGTTTCATGAGGAATTGGGTACGAAACTGCATTTTAGTACCGCATACCACCCACAGACTGATGGGCAGAGTGAGTGGACGATTCAGACGCTCGAGGACATGCTCCGAGCATGTGTGTTGGATTTCAGCGGGAGTTGGGACACGTATTTTCCCTTGGCGGAGTTTTCTTATAACAACAGCCATCATTCGAGCATTGGCATGCCGCCCTTCGAGCTGTTGTATGGGAGGAGGTGTCGAACCCCTATTTGTTGGGGAGAAGTAGGGCAGCGTGTGATGGGTAGTACCGAGATTGTGCTTCAGACGACAGAGCAGATCTAGCATGTCAGACAGAGGTTGTTGACCGCTCAGAGTCATCAAAAGAGTTATGCGGACAGACGCCAGTCAGAGCTCGAGTTTCAGGTCGGCGACTTCGTGCTCCTGAAGGTCTCTCCTTGGAAAGGAGTGATCTGATTCAGAAAGACGGGCAAGTTGGGACCCCGATATATTGGTCCTTTCATGGTGATCGCGAGGGTAGGCAGAGTAGCCTATCATTTGGAGTTGCCAGCAGAGTTGGGTCAGATTCATGACACTTTCCACGTGTCGCAGCTGCGAAAGTGTATAGCCGACGAGTCGGTAGTGGTGCCATTAGAAGATATTCAGGTGGATGCGAGCCTGAATTATGTAAAGAGACAGGTGGCGATTAGGGATCGGAAGATCAAGGTTTTGAGGAACAAGGAGTTGCCTCTGGTGCAGGTCCAGTGGCAGCATCGGAAAGGGTTAGAGTTGACTAGGGAACCGGAGCGTGAGATGCGGGAGCAGCATCCAGAGTTGTTTGCAGAGTGAGACTTCGAGGGCGAAGTCTGATTCTAGTAGGGGAGAATTGTAACATCTGGATTCCCAGGTATTATATTTTATTCTCTTATTTTTGTAAGTTGTGAGGAGACTCGGCGAGTTGGTGTCTAAACTCGCCGAGTATGGTCTCGGATTTGTATGCGAGTTCACAGCTGGACTCGGCGAGTCCACGCTGTTTAATGAAACCCTAATTTCCAGGGTTTGAGACCTATTTAAAGGCCCTCAGGGCCGTCATTTGCGGCCACCAACCCCCAGAGAGAAACCCTAAGAGATCTAGAGTGTTTGTGAGGAAGGAGAGGCCATTCTTGATCCTTTTGTGGGTGTTTTTGCAAGAAGGAAGTGACCAAGGCAAGAGAAGGCTGAAGGAGGTGCGATTTTGGTGGTTTTTGAGTTCATAGAGATTGTATTGAGGTATTTTTCTCGGACCTTCTTCAGTTTTGGTGTTGATTCTTACTGTTAGGGTTTTCTAACCCTTTTAGAGGTTGATTAAGTGGAGCATTTGGTCCCTTCTCAAGTTTGTGTCTTAGATCTGGACCCAAAGAGGTCCAGAGACCTTAATCCTTGGAGCTTTATGAGTCATTTTGGGAGCCATGAGCTTGGGATGTCATTTTTTGGGTTAAATCACCAAGTTAGAGCATTTTGATGTTGTATGAGTGTCAAGGTCTGAACTTTACGTGATTATCATGCTTGGGAAGGCCAGATCTATGAATGTATGGAACAGATCTGACCTCAGGAGTTGTATGGAGTTTGTGCATGGCATGAACTCGTCGAGTCCGAAGAACAAACTCGGCGAGCAGTATGAAGGTTTCCCGTAAATCACTAAGTGAGTAGACTTGCCGAGTTGGGGAATAACTCGGTGAGTCAGGGAGAGTCAGGGGGGACTGAGTTCAAGATGGGACTCGCCGAGTAGTTCTTGAGACTCGTCGAGTTGAGTCGGGGTGGCCCCGCGATTTATGCTAGGTGGAACTCGTCGAGTCAGGGGAAGTACTCGACGTGCCAAGAGAGGGTCTAAGAAAGTCAGTGGACACGTGTAGACTCGCCGAGTCGCCCTAGTGCACTCGACGAGTCGGGTCAAAGTTTGACCATTGACCTTGTTGACTTTTAGGGTTGAGTACAGTTGTATTTATGAGAGTATTTACTTTATGTGATTAGGCGGAGGCTAGATCACATTTCTACCGAGTCAGACACTTACTGAGACACCGAAGTGAGTCTTCTCACTATACGTTACCTAGAGTGGTATATTGTGTGGACCAGAGGGTCTTATGTGTTATGTATGAGATTATGTGCTATGTGTTATATGTATGTTGTATGATGTTATAGACCGGACCGAAGGGTCCAACGATACAGACCGGGCCGGAGGGCCCAACGAGCTATGACCGGACCAGAGGGTCCAACGAGCTATGAGACTGGAGGGTCCCGCTGAGACACATCGACTGGAAGGTCGTATTATAGCCTCGAGTGGCGTATATGTTGTATGCGGTATTTTGGGGAACTCACTAAGCATTTATGCTTATAGTTGTTGTGTTATGTGTTTCGGGTACTAGTGATGAGCGCGGGAAGGCACCGGCATGATTCGTACATACACACACACACGCATTGGAGTTTATGTTTGAGATTCTGCGGAGATGGTGTGTGATGATAACATTTGATACAATATGTTTTGACATTATTTTATGAGTAAATGTATGTTTTAAAAATGAAAAATTGTTTTGAAAATTTACGTTGTTACAATAAACATACCAAGATAATTATCACAAAGACAATTATCTACCAACTACCCCTGTTAGTGGGCCGACATTGTGGCCTTAGACCCACCCCTATTGGAAGATAACTTACCTCACACTACTGAAGTCCCGTAGACACAATCGCACACTGCTGAAGTCCCGCAAACTTAACCCCAGCTGTTGGCTGACAGATTCCCGAACTGTCAACACCAAAATTACACCCAATTAATAATTGGGTTCTACTACATAACCATGAGTACATACTTTGGATAATTACTACATTACCCCAAGCTTGGATTTATGCAAGTCCAAGGCCCAATCTAAGGCCCAAAAGTCCAACTATGGCTCAAAGCCCAACATATGGCCCAATTTTCCAAATTGGGCCCAAACCTTTATAAGGTCTTACCACAAGGTCCAACCTTTTAGTCAAGTCCAACATTTAATATTCTAATGGCCCAATATCAGATAATCATAAAGGCCCAAAATATTGCCCATCTATGGCCCAATTTTCCAAATTGGGCCCAAACCCCTTACATGGGTCTTACCCTAGGTCCATTAAATTATTATAGCCCATTTCCTTGTTCTTGGATGGCCTATTATTATCCTAATCATCAAAGCCCAATAGGAGGGTCCAGCTTAAGGCCCAAGTGAAATTAGGGTTTCACATATAATGATGATTAGGGTTAAGTTTCCTACTTAACCCATTAAGGACTTAATCCACTAAGGACTTAATCCATTAAGTCATAGATTAATTCTTGCCAATGATTATTATTTAATATTACAAGTTATCAAATAATTCCCGTGTGTCCCGATTAATTCCCCAAATTAGGGTTTCATTACATTAGGGTTTTCCAAACCCTAATTAGGGTTTCCAACCCATATTAGCCGAATAGGCCCAAAATCAAGTCCTTAAGCCCATTAAGCCTCATTGGGCCCATTAGGGTTTCAAACACCCCAAACGAATCAACACAACGAGTCAAAGCACTCCGCCACCCGACACTGCAGCCGGTGGTAGCAGGAGGCGGCAGCCACCACCTCACGGTGGCGGTTAGGGTTTCAGTTCATTATTCCACTGATTACAGCTTACAATACACTCTAAAAAAATACACACATACACACACAACATAACCGCCTAATGGCGGCAGACGACTGTTCATGGTGGCAGCCACCACCTCACGGTGGTGGTGGCTTTTCTAGATAATTCTGGTTACACAATATAGCAATAGTGCACATACATACAAAGTAACAAGCACACCCACACAACCACCACCCTACGGTGGCTTGTGGAGGCAGAAATGATTTCAAGGCTTCAACCACCATGGTCGACGGCCATGGAGCGTTTTTCCTCAATCTCCGGTGAAGCAACCACACCCACTCACGTTTTCTGGTTCTTAGATGAGTCCAGCCACCCACCTTGTGGCGTTCAACGGACAACAGCAACCCATAATGGCAGACAACTGTGGCGCTTGTGACGGCGGCAAGCCACAATGACAGCAACAGTGGTCGTTGTAGCTTCTTAGTGGTTTCGATATACGGACAACCATAAGAAGAAGAAGAAGAAGGTAACATGGGAGGGGTAGCAGCGGACGGTCGCAGCTGCGTCGACAATCTTCACTGGCTTCTTCCCAGTGGCCCTCGACGGCTATTGGAGCGACGACATTGCTAGAAACGACCGTGGCGGCACTAAACGGTCCGGCGACCCACCAAACTAACGTCACATGTGGCTCTTCATCGTTGTTGTGGCTGCAACGGCGGTGAGATTCGATGGGTGGCACTAGTTGGGCTAGGAAACGACGGCCGGACACAGCAGCAATGTGAGTGGCGGCTGGAGGGACAAAGCTGGAAAGGGTGGTGACGGTTGTATGGTCTATTAGGGTTAGGGTAATGTAACAGGGCAACTATTGGGTTTAAATCCCGCTTTAATCAAACATTTTCCTGTTTTTACAAGTTCGGTCCCTCCCCCTTGGGATCTTTTCAAATCAGCTCCAATAATTACAATTTTGCCCCTCCTCTACAAATTTGTTCTCAATAAAGTCCCAATAATTCACAAGTTAGTCCCGTAGCCTCCAAGATCTCTTCAATGAAGTCCCAGAAGTTACCATATAGCCCTTACCTTCAAAAATATATACAAAACTCATCCATAATTTACAAAACCACCCCTTGTTTGACAATTTCCTTTCAGTTAAGGTCCAATGCTCAAACTTCAGCCAGGTTAACATTTTTAGTCCCTGCCTTCTAACATTGTAGCATTTGGTTCCCGGAAACCAACACCTTGCCATGTAATTATTTATTTTAGGGCTACTAATCGTTCATTATTTTATTTATTTATTTAATAAATAAGCGGGTGTTACACCAAACTTGTAACAACATTCCTTACAACCAAAAGAACAATATTCTTCTTCAAGATTCATCAAAACACCACTTAAAGCACCCAAAAAGGAGAGAGGAGAAGGAAGGAGCTTAATCTAAAAAGGGAGGTTAGTGTTTGCTAAAAAGAGGGTTTCTTGGTGCAATGGAGGCTAAAAGATGACCATAAACAATGGGTTGAAGCCCCTAAATACGAGCCAACCCTAATTTAATAGGCTTGGGATACACAACATTCCATGGCATAGAGAACTCATTTTCACGCAGTGAACCTGATTTTCTCACAGTCCATTCCAACTTCAAATACCCATAACTTCTTTGTTTCAACTTCGTTTTCAGTGATCTTTATGTGCATGCAAAGCTATTGACAAATCCTAGGCTTCTATCTAATTACATTTAACTTAAAACATATCGAACTAATTATTAATTCATGAAAAAGTCGATAATATCACTTTTCCCCATATTACCCTTTTGCTCCAAAGCACAAATCAAGGGCTTAACTAACTTAACCAACATTATCAATATCTGACAAGGTCTAAAATTTATTCCATTGAAGCCCAATGCCTTTTTATGATTAAATCACGGTTCAAAATCCCAAAATAAGAAACATCCCAAAACTGGATGTTACACCCCCCCCCCCCTCCCAACTTAAACAGGATTTTGTCTTCGAAATCCATCTCGGTTGGAATCTTTGAAAACAATATCAACACAATTCATTATCTCCCTTCAACCACTCTATAAAATTAAATCATCCTTAAAGAAAACTCTAGAGACCACTCAGAACCCAACTGATGCCACCAAACAATCCAAACACTTGAAACACTTAACTACAACAACTACCACTCTTTCCCTAACTATAAGACCCAACCTAGAGCGGAAACCACTCAATCTGGGAAACTCTCAAAACTGCAACTACACACCAACTCTAGCAATATACTTCACAAAATTAGGAATCCATCTGTCTAAAACTCCTTAAACCAAACCTAAGGACTGATGGTCGCCCATTCATGATACCTACCCCTAATACCTTACTAGGATCACCATCAAGCATGCATAACGAACACCTAAAAAATCCCAATCTTGAATTCCAACAAATCCTAAATCTAGAAACTATGTCCTATAAGACCTCAAATACACACTTAATTTCCTAACAAGTCATCATTAACCAACCGCTCCCAGGAGCGTAACCATGGTTAATCCACAAACTTTACATGGCATTAAGACTCCCATAACAAACCAGGTGTGCCACCAACTGACAAAGCATCCCAAAGACCTTCAAGGAATTCCATCATTGATAACTAATCTCCTAAAAAATATCTCACAAACAAAGGGGGTCCACAAATGCAATTTTTCAGCACGCGACTTCTTATGCACAACTAAGTCTTCCAACAAAACAAAAATTTTACCATCCACATGATCCAAACCAGTTGGCCACTAAGCCTCCCGACTCATTAAAATATTATCCCACCCAACCATGCCAAAGACTAACTATCCAAGACCTAAAAGTCTTAATCAAATGACTATCGGGTCCCACCCACATGAGTAATAAAATCACTATTTAACAATACATCATGACACCTTCTAACCACTAGAATGAGAAGCTCAATATACAATGTTAATCTTTCCATCATTCCATCACTGGCCTAAGGACTCACAACCAGAACCACAATACCTAAAGGTACTCAACCATCATCACATTATCTTGTAGGAACCCAATCAACATCCATCCCAACACTTAATAAACACAACACAAGGTATGTAATTCTATATCACACAATCTTCCCTGTCTAGGCTACTACCAACACAAAATCAGACAAAACATGGTTGTACGCAACCAGAGAATAGATAGACAACTAAACGCTTATTCCAAATGAAAGTAATAAATCAAACAAGAACCATGCCATAAATCCAAACCATGTGTTCTCAGTCTATCATACTCAATGCACATGTACCTCTCATTAAAATATTTGATGGACTACTACAATATTATAAGGTCACACCTTCTGATCTAATGAGTCAAACACTCTACACACTATCTGTTAGCATTAGCATCTACATAACCACCAGCATCAGCGTATCATGTCCATCAACGTCAGCACTTAGTATCGTTATTCTATGTAATCTTTTGTATATTAGGCAATGATATAGATAAGTATATAATAAATAGCAGATCCGATATCTTTGTGATGAGGGTCATTTCTTAGTATAGATTAGATATAATCCCTCCAATCAAGGGATATACTTGTATAGATTAGTATATTTTCTACATTAGGGTAAATCCTAATGTAGAGTTCGTCTTTATAACCGTCTTTGTGACAAACTGTCTTCTTGGTGAAAGACAATGTGGAGAACTCCATGTGTTATTTACTTTTTGTTCTTTGTTTTCTTAGATTAGTTTACTTATGTTCTTTATACTTGAAGTGTATCCAATCGATACAAAACTTCAATTGGTATCATAGCAGGTTTTTGATACACTCAAGTAATCATGTCTACATCTCTCTATCTAAAATCATTTGTCTGCAACAAGATCCCTCCGTTTGATGAACACAACTTCTCTTCATGGAAATCAAAGGCCATGGAAGCTCTTGAGTTCATGCACTTTGATATGCTCGACATCATCAACACAGGTCATGTCGCCACTATGCATCAACCATCTAATGATGGTGCATCTGGTAGTAAGTTGAAAGGGAATATATGCCTGGTTATAACAAGGAAGAGAAAAGGGTGTTGAATCTCGATGTAAAGGCAAGAAATGCTATTAGAAACTCACTCCTTTATCCTATTTATCGTTTGGTTCAAAACTGCTAAACCTCTAAAGAGATGATGATTACTTGATCATCCACTTTTAAAAAAGAGAGCTCCTCAAATGATGAAGGTAAGTATCTCAAGGCCAAGATCGTTGAATCTCACATTCACACTTCAATTGACAACATTGGAATTCTTGACGATGATCCTTCTCAAGCTGCTATAGACCTTAAGAAAGAATAGGACACTACATCAGCGTATCAGGTAAAAAATTTCGTTAACTACTCTATAGTTGAAAACATCAAAAAAGATGACATGATTGATCACTTACGTTTTGACTTATTGGCCAAAAGTAAAGAAAGATCTTCCTTTAGTTTTGAGTTAAAGAAACTAAAAGAAAAACTCTGTTTTTAAAAAAATTTCTGTATGTATTAGAAAAAAGGAAAACACATGTATCCCTTTGAACAATAATTTTCTTCACACTGAAAAATAAAAAGTTGTTTATCATGTTAGATGCATTCAACTTATTTTGAAAAATTAGGCCTCTTCTCACTTTAATGTCATGAAAAGTATTAATGCTCAGATTCCAAATCAGTGTAAGAAAATTCTTGGAGGCGACATAGAAGGTGTTGTTTCTTTAACCAAAGTTGTTGAGACCAAACAAACCTTATATAAAGCTAACTGTTTAAAAGAATATTTTAATAATAGATTTGTGAGTTCTTATTTTATAAATCAAACTTTAATTGATACTCATTGCTCTACTGATTCTAACAGTTTCACCAAATGTGTTTCTCAATTATCTGCTCTTGATCCCTCTCATCAACCTTCTCACCGTTAGTATGTTCTTCCCTCCACCAAGATTTTCCTAAAATTTACTATATGTAATGGTGAAGTTCATTCGGTAAACAAAACTCTTAGCATTTTTCCTCAGTGATCTGTTAGCAATTCTGAACCTGAAGAAGAACCAAATTCCTCTATTTCTAATGACTCTTCAATGATTTATGAGACTCATGACACGGTATCATCTGAGCATACCATCGATGACATTCCTTGTTCTAGAACTAAAGAAAGAATTCTTCAAATCAAATTATCAAAGTTCTTTGGATTCAACAGTTAAAAAGAAATCAAAATCTATTGTTAAAGGAAAGAATCCTAGAATCAAAGTTTGTTATCAATGTGGCGATGCTTCTCACAAAGTCAGCGAGTACACTTTTGAAAAGAACTTCGTTCAAGCTGATAACATCATGACTCGTAACGATAAGGGGATCAAAAAGGAAACTCATTGAGCTGTCTCCCTGATGATTGTTATAATATCTTTTTGTAACGCCTGTGTTTCCGGGCTTGCCATTTTTAGCAATGTAATAGTCTAGGTTAACCTTTGTAACCCGTTTTGAAATAATAAGAGTGTATTATTTGAGTATTATGTGTTTTGTGCTTAATTGCTTAATTATGTGGTTTGATTAATTAAGAATAAAAATAAGCGTCAAAATTTAAGTGTAAAATAAACTTAATATCTTTGGATAATGTTGTAGTAGTTGAAACGAGGTTTCCGAATATATATAGAACGCCCAAATCTGACTTCGTATGAGGAAGTTATGATTTATCGAAGTTTCGACTTAGCGGTATGCAGCCTGAAATACTCGATTTGAGATCGAGCGGTTTTTAGCCGAAGCATTCTAAACGAGGATCGAAGGTCTCGTTGTTGGTATCGAAGCGATAAAAAGTTAGGCGAGAACGGACGTCAAACGAAGAAGTTACGAATTTATAACGAAAGTTTCAGTCCCGGCCTATTAAAAATAATTAATTAAAATAAAATCAAAATTAGCCGACGGAGTCTAAACGAAAGTTGTAGAGCGTAGTCTCACCTTCGCGTGGATATAAAGAACATCGAAAACGGAGTTCGTATGAAGAAGATATGAATTTCCGAAGTTTATTAAATAATTTGTATTTATTTTTAATTGAAAAATCCGGCATTATCCGAAGGGGAGTCAGCGATCCGATCCGAAGTACGCCCCGCGTACTCCGAAGATGTCGACACTCGCAGCTAGTGGCTTCGGATGACGAACGCAGTGACGATTTCGGACCTGTACGCCCCGCGTACAGGCGTACGCCCCGCGTACTCCGAGGCTCCAGCCTCCTATAAATAGGAGGCGAGGGCAGCCGGCTCTTTTGCTAATTTTCTCTCTTCTCTCTCCCGTTTTGCATCGTTTTGCGTGCCAGAAATACCCCGAAGCCCCGATATTATTCTCGAGCCCTGAGGCAAGTCCCGAGATCCCGAAGATCCCGAGAAGTGCGGTTCCCGAGCCGAAGCTCTGCCCGCGAGAAGTTTGATTTTTGTAGAGATCTTCCAAATCTACTGAGGATTTCTACTTCTGCAAGTCGTAGTGCTGTCCGATCGTCTTCTGATCAAGTGAGTGTATACTACCTTTCATAAACACGATAATAATACAAGTATGGTTTGAGTGTATTAAGTAAATTGTGGTTTATACGTGTGAGTGTGTAGTTACTTTCTTCTAATGCGTAACTATGAAGTATTTTATACGAAATACGTGTTATGTGTAGAATTGGTTGTTATGTGTGTGAATGTATGTTCACCCTCTTCCATCTCATAGATCTGAATTGCTTTCTAGGAAGTACGTGTTACGTGGGTATGCCTCATCTGTTATGTGGAATATATATTGAATGAAAATGATATACAGGTTTCAAACTATGTATGAAAGTATATATTTTATCTACTAATATGTTGGGTAGAACATGGGTAGATAGTTGGTGTGTAATAAACAGATGAGAGGCCTTGATGTTATTGTTGTTGTTGATCTAGTTATTCAGCTGAGTATGGATAACGACCACGGACTCTTTCTAGACAGTCCAGTGGAACGCTAGCAGGTTCATAACCTGTAGGTGTTGTGAACGATGTGTTCACCGGTGTACTCTATCCCCCTCATGGTTGCCTTTAGGATATCTATTGTTGAGGAAACCCCTTAGCAATGATGTCCGTCCCGATGAAAATCCTAGATTAGGTCCCTTGAGATAGATGTTGTTTTAGGGACGTAAAGTGAGGATAACGGGAATGGGTAATCGGGATAGTGTTGGTTGGTGAAATTAAATATAACTTATTTATTGTGGGTTGAAAACCCTATATGCTCACCAGACTCCCAAGCCTGACCCACTCAGTTTTATTTGCATTACAGGTAGTGGCGCGAGGGCATAAGATGGTTGAAACATCAAGTTGTTTTGTTTACAAGTCTGTATATGTATATATTTGTTAAAAGACTTGTAATGTTATCGTTTATGCTTTATGGTCTGTATCGGAACATGACATCCCGAGTTTTGATTATATAATGAAAATGCATCTCTTGATGAAATGCTTTGATAAATATTATTTTATCATGTTTTATTTTGGGAACAGATTCCGCAACTCTTTCAAATCAAAAGGATTTACTCTGAAATTATTTAAAAGCATAAATGAAAATCGGTCTTTTCTGGCCGTGATTTTGGGGATGTCACACTTTTCTCGAGTGACCCAATTCAAAATGAGTCGATGTATATTGTGTGTGTATTTTTTGTTTTGTTTTTTGTTTCAGGGCTTATTGTATATTTTAGTTTTAGGGTAAAGAACATATTTGGTATTCAGACAGCAGTTGCTCAAGACATATGACAAGATTCAAGTCACTCCTAGAAGATTTCATATTGAGGGATGGTTTGATTGTTACATATGGAGATAATGGAAAGGGACCTACGAAGGGATATGGATCCATAAAGTGCGATTATGTTGTTTTCAAGAATGTATCTTATGTAAAAGTTCTTCAGCATAATCTCATTTCAATCAGCCAACTGTGTGACGTTGGATATGAAGTCCACTTCAACAATAGAGAAGGATAGGTTGTTGATCAAAAGAATGTCACTGTTCTAGCTACAAACTGACATAATAAAATTTATGTTTTGGATATGTTTTCTACTGACAACTTTCTTTGTCATTTATTTTTTCTCGTGCTCAGTCTCATCTAAATTGGTTGTGCCACAAGAGGCTATTACATTTGAATTTCATACAGGCCAAAAATTTCATTTTAATTAAGTTATTACATAAAACCATCAGTATAAAACATTCATAATAATATCTCATGTCAAAACCAGTGTGTAAATTATCAGGCATGTCATCATAAAATAATATCAGAGTATAATCCCAAAGACCTCCTGTACGGAAAACATAGTGTGATGCGTTGCGATCGAGCCGGCTCCTTTCCTTTGAAAATGAAGTACCTGAAAACAAAACTGAAAACCGTAAGCATGAAGCCTAGTGATTTTCCCAGAGCATACCACACACATAATCCACATATCACATATCATGTTAGCTATAAAAGCTACACACATATCATATATCCTGGTAGCTATAAAAGCTACCACATATCACATATCCTGTTAGCTATAAAAGCTACACACATATCACATATCCTTCTAGCTATAAAAGCTACACAAATATTACATAAGCCATGCATACATAAAACCTGTAATAGTGCCATGGGCTACCCCACATGGTCTTTACCTAGGACTGCCATGGGCTCCTCCACAAGGTCTTACATCCAATGCCATGGGCTACCCCACATGGTCTTTACCTAGGACTGCTATAGGCTACCCCACATGGTCTTACATCCAATGTAATGGGCTACCCCACATGGTCTTTACCTAGGACTGCCATGGGCTACCCCGCATGGTCTTATATCCAATATCACGGGCTCCCCCTGGGGTCTTCATGAAAAACACACAATCATATATCATATCAAAACACGAAATGGATAACACATATATCATAATCACATAATGGGCCGGCCTTTGGTGCCTTAGACCCATGGATATGGTGAGAAGTCTCACCTGGCACTGCTGAAGTCCCACGGATGAAACTCCAGTGTTGGTTGACAGGTTCCCAAACTGTCAACTTCAAACAATACCCAATTAATAATTGGGTTCCACTACATAACCATAAGTATATACTTTGGATAATTACTATATTACCCCAAGGTTGGCTTTATTCAAGCCTAGGGCCCAATCCATAGGCCCAAGGTCAACTAGAAATCAAAGTCCAACATATGGCCCAATTTTCCAAATTGGGCCCAAGCCTTTACATGGTCCTATTCTAAGGCCCAACATTATATAGTCATTAAGGCCCAAACTATGGCCCATCTATGGCCCAATTTTCCAAATTGGGCCCAAACCCCTTACATGGGCCTTACCCTAGGCCCATTAAATTATTTTAGCCTATTTACTTGTTCTTCGATGGCCCATTATTATCCCAATAATCAAAGCCCAGTAGAGAGGCCCAACAATAAACCCAAGTAAAATTAGGGTTTCACACAAAATGACGATTAGGGTTAAGTGTTTCTCACTTAACCCATTAAGGACTTAATCCATTAAGTCCAATATTGCTTAGATTAAACTTTTCCAATGATTATTATTTAATATCCCAAGTTATTAAATAATTCTCGTGTTTCCCGGTTAATTCCCCAAATTAGGGTTTTATTGGCATTAGGGTTTTCATCCTAAATACTAGCCCATTTATCAATTTGTTGGGCTTTTAGGTCAATTAGGGTCCATTAGACCCATTAGGGTTTTCACTAAGCCTATTAGGCTTCATTGGGCACATTAGGGCTTATAAGGCCCATTAGGGTTTCAAGCACCCCAAACGAATCAAACTCAACGAGGCAAGCACACCGCCACCCGACACAGCGGCCGGTAGCGGCAGCCACCACCATACGATGGTAGTTCGAGATTTCTATTATTGTTTTGGCACCATCACAATGTAAAACTCGGTAATACACACATACACACACTAATAATAACACACATGCACACACACAACCACCCTTGTGGTGGTCGGTGGTGGTAAGTGGTGGCAACCACCACCTCTCGATGGTGGTGATGGCTTTTCGGCTAAAAAACCAACCTTACATCATATAAATAACACACACAACACCCTTTTCCCGGAGAAGTAGCACAGCTACCCACCTGGTGGCATTTGGCGATGGCAGCAGCCGCACCGGCAGCGCAACGGCGGCAGGTGGCGATAGATTCCGATGACGGCCACATGGGTCTTTCCTATTGGATAAGGAAACAACGACAAGAGTAGGGTGGTGGTTGCTCGGCTTTGCTGCAGCAGGCCACCACAATTGTAGGCGGTGGTGCGGCGATCGGCGCTTCACTTTCCGATAGTGGCAGTTTCGCTACGGCGGTAGAGTAACGACTGGCGACAAGGGCTCCCACGTCGAACAACAACGTCATAAGCAATCCTTCACACCGTCGATCTTCCTGGTTGTCTCACATCGGCAGCATAGCAGTGGTCAGCAAGCTCCGATGGTTCTTCGGTGGTGGCAAGGAGGTGGCAATGAAACAATAGCGAGACGTGTCTTTGCCAGCAGCAAAGCCACGATGGCATTTCGATGGTGAGGCAGCAGGCAGCGGCTTTCGGGACTCCATCTGGTTGGAAAACAAAAAAGGGACATCTGTGACGGCTGGGGAGAATGAGAAGGAGGTGGCGCCAGAGATGGGAGGTATAAGGTGAAGAAGTGGCAGCTGAACATATTATCTTTAGGTTTAGGGTTTGCTTAACCCTTTATACCCGGCTCTACTCAAGAGTTTGCCATAATGGAAATAACAATCCCTCCATGCCCCTTTTTATTCAAATGTAATCCATATTTTACCTTTTTAACCCCTGCCATCTAAATACATTACAAATTAGGTCCGAGATTTACAATACAGCCCCTCCCCTACCAATCCTTCGACGAAGACTCATCGAGTTGATCATCCCTCATCAATTCTGAATGAACTTACTCAGATTCCTTCAGACCATGTTCTTGATTTCTTGTCAAATGACTCTGAGCTTATTGTTCCCAATTTTGATCAAATCATCAGTTCACAACCTATCTTTGAAGATCAGTCTTTCATCCCTAAAGAAGTTGAACCATCCAATTGGGTAGACTCTTATCAAAGTAATATGAATGAAATTTCTATTTCAAAAATTCTTCGAGATCATCCTGAATCTCAAATCATTAGAGATGTAAATTCTTGGATTCTCACTCGTAGCAGGGCCAGCAATAACTTTTGCATGTTTGTAAACTTTGTCTTAATGATTAAACCAAAGAATGTTGATGAGGCCTTGAAAGAATCTGACTGGATCAAGGCTATGCAGGATGAGCTAAATGAATTTGAACGTTATCGTGTGTGGACTCTTGTTCCCAAGCCTCAAGGAAAGACTATCATTGGCACTCGTTGGGTTTACAGGAACAAAATGGATGAGGATGGGATCATCATAAGAAAAAATATAGACTTGTATCTCAAGACTTCTGTCAACTAGAAGGGTTAGACTATGATGAAACTTTGCTCCTGTTGTGAGACTTGAAGCAATTTTCCTATTTCTTGCCTTTTCTTCTTTCAAGAACTTCAAAGTCCATCAAATGGATGTCAAGACTTCCTTCTTACATGGAGGTCTTCAAGAATAAGTTTTTCTAAAACAACCATCATTGTTTGAAAGTGAAGAGTTTCCAAATCATGTGTATCATCTTGATAAAGATGTATATGGTTTAAAGCAAGCACCTAGAGCATGGTATGGCACATTGGCGAGCTACCTTCTTGCAAGTGGATACAAACAAAAAAAGATTGAAAGCACTTTGTTCATCAAGCATTCAATATCTCATATCATTATTGCTCAAGTGTATGTTGATGATATCATTTTCGGATCCACTAATGAAAAGCTAAGTTTAGAGTTCACTGAGATCATGGCTAAGAAGTTAGAGATGAGCATGCTAGGTGAAGTAATGTTCATTTTGGGGTTGCAAGTTAAACAACTAATTGTCAGAATTTTTCTTGTCAAGCTAAATATATTGCAGATATGTTGAAGAAGTATGGTTTCTCTGATTGCAAACCGACAAAGACTCTGATGTCCTCATCATCGTCTATTGGCGCTAATCCAAATGGTGCTGATGTAAATGCAACTATGTTTCGAGGAATGATAGGCTCTTTGCTATATATTACTACCAGTCATCCTGAAATTATGTTTGCCACTATATTATGTGCTCGTTATCAAGCAAATCCTAAGGAATCTCATCTTCTCTCCATGAAAATGATATTTCCTTACATAAAGCGTACACACAATTTTGGGTTATGGTACCCTCATGATTTTAAGTTCAAGCTGGTAGGATACACTGACTCCAAATATGGTGGGTGTGGCATTGATCGCAAAAGTACTTCAGGAGGAGCTCAAATGCTTGGAGATGGATTGGTAAGCTGGTCCAACAAAAAGCAGACATCGGTGGCTTGTTCTACCGCTGAAGTTGAATACGTAGCCATTGGAAGGTGTTGTGCTAAGATCCTATGGATTTAAAACCAACTCTTAGATTATGATCTAAACATCTCAAAGACTCCCATTTGTTGTGAAAACACTAGGTCCATATAGAATCTGGTACAATATTCATAGACCAATCACATTGACAACTGTCATCATTTCATCAGGGACATAGTTCAGAAATGAAAAGCGAACTTGTTCTACATTCCATCCACTGATCAGCTGGTTGACATTTTCACAAATGCATTGGACGGGAATACTTTAACAAATTGATTGCAGATCTTGGCATGCTTTCGATGACTTAATTGTTCTCTAACTATTTTGATTTAACATTGCTTCTATGTGTTTTCTGAAAAACACAAAAATGCAAAAACAAGTGTTGCTTTTATTTTGTTTACATATTTTTACATAGCTTTGATTCTAGTATTTACAAGTAGTTTATTTTCTCTCTTATTCATCTTTCAACCATATCTAAGATTTATCTGCATCTCCTTCCTTCAGAATTTGTAAGAACTAGAGCCATCCAGAAAGATCCCAATGCTCTTGGTGTTAATAAAAAGAGGGGAATCATGTCCTCTTATTCTTGCGAATACCCTCTTTCTCCTCCACTTACTTTTATGGATGCAAGGATCAACCATCAATACAAGGAGTCTTAATTTCATCTACTGATTCATAATCTAATGAAAACTCGAATTCATTTGTGTTGATCTTGTTAACATAATGGTTTCATGGATTAGAGTCAGTTAACTCGTTGGTTACAAAGACTATTTTCTGCTCCTTTTTTTATGAACATGAAGCTTGGAATCGACCTGCAACATCTCAATGATAAATAGCTTCATCATTCTTGGTTTGTAGTGAGTTGTATTGTATATTAATGGGTTCTTAATTGTGTTTTCTTTTATAGCCAGATTCGAAGATCAAATTTTTCGAAGAAAGGAAACTAATTAATGAGTATTTATTTTAAAATATTCTTCTTTTGAAATTTTACTCAAAAGATTTTTTGCCACTAAGATTTTTTTTAAAAGGCTACTTAAAGTATTCTGAAAAAAAACTGTTAAAAAATATCACTTTCTTGTTTGACTATCTCTTGTTTGTATTACTATATCTGATACCATTCTTAAGGATTTGACAGTGGCAATTTAAAATCCAAGTATGCAACTATTGACACTTAATTTTCCCTAGAAGCATGTTATTGTATGTGCCTAAATTTCTCTAAGTATAAATCTGCGAGACCAACTGTTGAGAACATTGAGTCACCCCCTCACGCTGATTGTTTAACATTGTCTAAACTTTCTAAGTGAGATTGCTTGGTCCAAATATAATTTTTTTTATAGAAAGGATTGGGTGCTTATTCTTAGTTAACTATTTTACCTGACTTCGTCTTTGGAAGCATACTTGTCGTATGCATCAAGTCTCATGTTCTGCTGAAACATTGAGCATAACCTAATGGATTACCCTCACCGCACATTAATCAGTGTAAGAGATATTTATCTGGTCCTTAAATGACAAGGGATTGTTCATGTCCTTGACCTCCTTGACTGAGGCATGAAATGGTACCATTATGAATTGACAATGAATCATTGATCCTAGACTGCAACTAAACTTTGTGATTGAAGGATCAAAAACATTTCTTGCAGATGAGTTATACTTATTAATGATTCACACTGATTCCACCTCAGCATGACTAAAACAACTCATTCTTTCCCTTATATTCTTCTTTAAAGCTTTATGATTTAGCATAATGTACCATACGCCGATGAGAGCTTGACATATCTATGTCGATGGTTAAGCTAAAACACCACAACTTATCACACGCATCAAACCATTATTTCTATAAATTCTTCTATAGAATTTTATGATTTAGCATATGATACCAGATGTTGATAAGAATTCAAAAAATCTGTGTTGATGGGTATGTCATTTCCCATAATATATTACACGCACCTACCCATTCTTTCCCTTTTCTTATAATAAAAGTGATTAATGAGTCAACGTATGAAAACACATGCTGATGAAATCTCACAATACTATGTTAATAAATGATAGTTCAAACCTATACTATCACGAGACATCACGATCTTACTAGATTGCAAGTTGCAACTCTGATACTCTGGTCTCCTCCTCCAGTTCCATTATTCTGCTGAAGTCTAAAAGGGGGAGCATCTTGTTAGAAAGAACTGAAGAAACTACTAGATGTTATTGATTGAGTTGAAGAAACGAAATGATGTTATTGATCGAGCTGAAGAAACTACTAGCTGTTAATAATCTAAATATAAGCACAATCTAAGGGGGAATCAAGCTGAAATCAACACTCTCAGCTCATCACCTATATGTCCACGACAATTCATAAATGCTGCCTTAACTGCTTGATAATCATGGAAAGTCATTCACCTTCTCAGAGGGAGCATTAGTTAAAGTTGGAGAACTTAAAATTTCATTCTTATTCTCAAGGAGAGCATGAGCTAAAGAATTACTTGAAGATTTGTCTTGACATCATCAGATAGAGGGAGACTGTAAGGTCACACTTTATGATCTAATGAGTCAAACACACTACCTGCTATCTATCAACGTCAACGTCTAAATATCCGCCAGCACCAAGGTATCAAGTCCATCAGCGTCAACGCTTAGTATCGTTATTCTATGTAATCTTTTGTGTATTAAGAAACGATATAGATAAGTATAAAATAGATAACAGATCCGATATCTCCATGACGAGGATTGTTTCTTAATATAGATCAAATACAATCCCTTCAATCAAGGGATGTACTTGTACATATTAGTATATAATCTACATTAGGTAAACCCTAATGAAGAGTTTGTCATTATGACCATCTTTGTGACAAACCGTCTTCTTGGTGAAAGAAAATTTAGAGAACTCCATATGTTATTTACTTTCTATTCCTTGATTTCTTAGATTATTTTACTTTTGTTATTTATACTTGAAGTGTATCTGATCAATACAAACCTTCAAATACAAACCCTCAAGGGAACACATAACCAACCCTAGGTCTACTACATTCCTTCTTCATTACAACTTTACCCAAAAGTGAAGTACCAGCGGATCTAATGGGCGATAAAGCCCAACTACTAACAAAATCATCCTCATGAACAACCGAAACAAGATCCCACACTTTAATCGAAACTAAACACATCCCATCAATGTGAAACTAACCCGATAGAACTTCCAGATTCGATGAGAATTCCAAATCCATTTGGAAATGTTGTCAGAATCCTAATCGGATCAACCCAAATACCAATTATGCCAACGCGATATGCCTAGATCGAACATTGCGTAGATCCATGGTTACACCCAAAAACTGAATAATGTCACTCTGACTTCCGAACTTCCAATAACCTAGGACACCTGCCAAATGCAATCCTGCTAGAGACAATGATTCTACAACTAAACAATCATGATTAAACATATCTAGAACCCATTACATACACCTAATAGAACTTTACTATAGGTTGAAGATGAATGAAATAAAAACAATCAAAAATGGTAGACTAACTAAACCCAATGACTACACATACTACTAAATAAGCCCATACAAAAATACACATATCATATTCTGAAATTGATCAACAAATCGACCACTACCCAGGTTGACCAAAGATAACCGACCCATACAAGGAGATAACCATGTCCTCTATATCTAGTACATGACCTGAGCAGCTCAAACGCTCCTCTATCAATAACATGGCGCTTCGAAAAGGAACTTCAACTATGGTGAGTTCATTGCCCATTCTTGCATTGAGAGGGCAACACAAACATCCGTGAAGACGTAATTCTTATGGCAAATTGTAAATGCCCGTGATCAGACGAATCCTTGAAGGACTTCTGACGGATTACCATAAAGGACTTCTGACGGATCATTGAGAAACACAACAACAGTGTTGGAGCATGAAGTGCTCTACAATGATAAGTGATTTATTAGGCAAAATGTAACATCCTGTTTCCTGCCATTTCTGAGCCATGGACCAGAAGTCAATTTTGGACCTTAATGAGGCAAAGTTTAGTCCTTATGGAAGGAGGTAATGATAGTTAAGAGATTTTACCCTTGAATTGTGCTTTGGGCTGAAGGGTGGAATGGGAAAAGTCATAGGTTGGGTTCTTGCATGAAATGTGGAATTTTGTTCGAGAAGTTTTAAGTCCAATATATTTAAATAATATTGTATAGCTCTTCAAAACCTTTATGTGGATATAAATGTTGGGTTTTGAGCAATCTAACACTCCTAAGTGTACATGCAACCCTAAATACCTTGGATCTATGTTTTCTCTATTATACATGTAATTATGAACTTTCCAAGGTATTGTTCTATTCTAGCATACAAAACTTTGAATAACACAAGTTAGAATAACATACCTTTTGTTAGTGCTTGTCTTCATGAAGCTTGAGTGCCTAGTGCCCCAAGTGTGACACCTCAAATGGTTCACACAACACCATAAGCACTTGGAATAACTTAGAGAGAGATTAAAACACTTCAAAAATCGGCTTGTCCTCTATGCATATCATAGTCCCCGATTTTCCCAAGGAAGAGATCATTATATAGTGTGTTACAATTAAGGTAAACCCTAATTGTCATGGCTATCCATTTCCATGGATCCATGGGTTCAAATACACCATGGAGCATCCAATGGGTTTTAGCCCAACTTGATAATCCATGGAGCATTAGCCCACTATATAAGTATGGATGATTTACACAATCAACACATATATTTAATTAGTCTTCTTTTGATCACATAATTAATTCTAAATTAATTATTGATCAATACTAATTAAATAATCTTATTAATATATTAGAACTTATAATATATTAATAAACCTTAAGTGTTATTTCTCTCATTTTAGTCTATCCAAGTGCATGATGCCATGCAACCTAAATGGACCATGTCGGGTCGGGTCAAGTCTTACCAATTATAGTTATGGACTTAGACATTAATCCAACATTCTCCCACTTGGATAAGTCTAAAACTATTATTGTGTATGACTTCAAGAACTGACTGGCAATTGTAGCTCTCAAAAGCTTCTGTTGAACTCTGACCTTGTAGATGAACTCTGACCTTTGTCAATGACTTGTCCATTAGATAAGGGATCATATATTCCTCCATTCTAGATATCATATGGACTGAGACATGGATTATAATCATTTTCTCTGTTCATTTGTTGTTTCTCGATTTCTGATTTATGACGACTGACTAATTGAACAAATCAAATCAGTCCAGGCTCGGCCGAGCACTTACTTTTGTCATCACTAAATCATCGAGGGGCCCACAGATATCGCTTTTATCCCTTTGAGGGTAAAAGGAATGGATAAAATTCGACTCATATGCTTGTACTGACTACTTGTTGAATCATACACAAAGGCACGTTTTATAGCATCGAGTTACCAATGCGTTTTCGTACAATCAATGTATAACCAACTCATAGGCAACAACTCATATCTCTAGGTTTGAAGAATATAAGATATTATCGTCTCATGATTCACTCGTGATGAAATCCATGAAGTGAATCCAAATGAGCGTGGGTTGAATCCAATACTCAGCCCTTATGAGTACTCATGAATGTTGTAGCAACTATTGCATTGTCTAAAGCACTTTAGACAAATCATACAAGCCAAATTCACGACAATCTTGATTCATATCTACTTCCAACATATGACCGAATGTGGATGGTTTGAATAACTTGGTCATTCAGGAGAATGACCTAGTTATTCTGGAAGTCAAAACATGCAAAGTGAAACACAAAATAATACTAGTCCTATATGGCCTCAACACTTTGAGCGTAAATAAAACACCTTTTATCTAAGCACCATATTGATCACTCATTATTCATGTTTCGATTAATCAACTTAATACTTGAATCGAAATAGTAGTGATGCCATGCTCCAAGCATGCATACTATGTTTCTCTAAACAATGGCTATGCCATACTCCAAGTATGCACACTATGTTTACATGTGGTCATCTCTTTGTGAAATGTATATCAATTGAACATGACTTCAATGATTCTCATTTCACAACCCCAATCCTTATTGTAAATGTAAGAATACCAAGTTCTTGTCATTTACCGTAATCTATGCAATGACCCTCTTGTAATGATATCCACACAAGTCACAAAGACTTGGCAACAAACATTACAAAGTATTCCAATGGAAAGCAATTCCATGGAGATGAAGTCTCAAATTCAAAGTACATTCCTTTGAACATCCTTCTTTGCATTAAGTTCTTTAATCTTACACAGATTCAAAGAATAACTTCCACCTATGGAAACAATTCCATATTCCCATCTTGACCATCACTTTTGAACAAGAGTTGCCTCTTTCCAAAATATGTCAATACGATCCTTACTCTATACTTCCAATTGTCCATGAGTAACCAAACTTTGGAAAACCCCAAATTGTTCTCGACAATTGCTTAATCATCTTAGTCATATCCAATTCTAATCCCTTTTCCCTTCTTAACGCCCTAAGCATTAGGAAAATTTAGAATGGATGAATATTATAACACGTGCAATCGATCCTATATCCGAAGCATATGGGATACGATCCATGCTATAAAATTTTTATTTGCCATATTCTCATAATTCGAACTATGAAGAGGGATGCCATAATCATAATTGAATTTTGAGAAAGCAACATATATAGAAATTCCTTATGTTGAACCATTCCAACATAACATTCATATATATTCTTGACTAAAGTTGATTAAAATCTCAATCTAAGCTTGTAGAATTGGAATGAAGTATAAATTTCTCTCCCTTAATTATAGTAAAACAACCTTTTCAAAGCGAGTTGAAACTTTTGTTTTCTATAATTAACATTGCTAACTTGCAACATAATCATCATGCTCCCACTAGCATAATGATTATTATCTAACTAGCATAACACTTTATGCTCCCACTAGCTTTGACATGTACCTAGAAATCAGTCAGATTTCTGATACTAGATTGCCTTGATAAGACTTTATCAAATCATACACCTAGAGTCTAAACCTTTCCTTAGATAGCTCACATGTGAGTCTAAACCTTTGCCATTCTCATTAGTTAGTGTGCCGGTTAACCACACACGCTCCACTAACGACATGAGAATGCAAACTTCACACTTGCTATCCACTTAAATCTACTTAGTGAAAGAGTTTCCTCACTACCATTTTCATGAATCGGAGAGAAACCTTATGACACTTAGATTTAATGATGTATGTGTTCTTATCCATGTGAATTGTCAAAACCATAGTCACAAGACAAGGATAATGACAAATCCAAACTCATATGGACTGAACTCAATCTAATTTCTTGCCACTTGGCAGCTCAAGGGCCTGCCATTACTTCCAAGTTGTTATGCAACCAGTTGAGAACTCTTAGAAATCCAATGCAAAACCAACTTTAACTGGAATGGGCACAAAATATGTCAACACGATAGGTTACAAACCTCAAGTCGTGGTCTAGTGATTAACAAAACTCTTGATTAGTTCTTGAATCTATCTTAAGATCCTTTTAAGACTCCCACTGACCTCTTGACATATAAGATTCTCTTTGTCAAGAACCATTCCTTGACAAAAACGAATATTCAAAAGTTAGTGCAGATTCTTATCAAGTTAAACACTTCTCATAATTGGTCTTAGTTGGTCTTTGTTTTATTCAAAACATCACAACTTACCAATTTCAAATGTACAAGAGTAAGAACACATTTTACTCTACATTTAACAAGTGTTTTAAACCTTTCTTAAGATTATGTCAATCAAGGCTTAATCTTGGAGTATGACTCTAAGATTTAATTTTAGAACGAAGTATAATTTATCTTTTGATCTAACCATTTCAACAATTCACGATTCCTCTCCTTAGCCAAACAAAATGAACTAAGGTGTCCTTAAAGTATCAATTGTGACATGGTTTCATAATCACTGAGATAATCATAAAACAAGATACTCAAGTACTCTCCCATCTCTTCAGATTAGAGAAACTTTTATCTTTCTGCCTTATTTGATTCTTCTTACTCATTATGTCTATCATTGAAACTTCTCCAATGATCCAGAACTATACTTAAACTTTTAAGTATAACCATATTTACTAAACTTTAGTAAATCATAATGAATAATCTTATCAACTTTGTGGTGGACTTGATCAGCACACCCAAGTGTATCCGATCCCTTTGTCCTTCACTTGATTCACACATACATGTGAACAAGGAATTAGACTTAATTTCCCAAATATTTAAAAAAATTCTCATGATCATACAATACAAGTTGCATGACTCCAAGTTTCTATCCAACTGAAACTTGGGTGATGAGAATCTTTCCTTCTTTGGTAAATTATGACACTTCCACTAATGAAAGAATCAAATCCATTTACCCATATTGCTTATCAATGGAAACATATAATCAACAATTTTTCACAAATGCCATTGTAAGGATACTTAAAATAAATAAAATCAAAACCATTTTTTCTTTTATTTTAAAAATTTGCGGAAAAATTTATCCTTACAATCCATATGGAAAACTTGTTGTTATCTATTCCTAAGCAATATATCATAACTCTTAAGTAACAACTCAAAATTCTGATCACCAAACCATGCGATCGAAATCCATCTTCGCGATCAGAATCAGCATATACTTAAGTTTCTTCACTTTTTCTTTGATTCTTAAAACATCAACATGTGACCTCGTCACATTATGCAATAAGAATCTCAGAATAGAAACTTAATAGAGTTAGACAATGGACTTTACCTGAAGTAGAGTCAAACCTATTGACTTTACCATCCTTAAGATGTTTCAGGTAAATTTAGCAGCTTCGCAACCAATGACTTTCCTTTGGCAACAAAATCATATGGACTCTTTGGAAACGGTACATGGGACTATCACAGACTTAACCTCTCTCTTTATCATTTGGTCAACCGAGTTGACTATGACCGATCCCTTTCCATTGGGAAAAGAAAGTTTTTCCTGGACCTCCAATGTCACCATTTTCAATGTCCAAATAGGTTTGGAAAGTAGATCTTCCAATCCAATTTGCTTTACTAATGCTCCAAATCACTGTTGATTTAGCATCATCAAGAAAATAGGTAAGATCATTAAGGGTCTTATCGCGACCTGTCATCAGGGAGTGACTGAAGAACCAAGTCAGCAGCCAGCTACCCCGAGACTTCGACACCCGACTCTCCCGACTTATCAATATGTGGCTTAATCCCCAAGATCTAAGCACATATAGACTTTACTTGCCAATAGGGATTGAGTGACTTAGAACTTATCAAGTCTTAAGACTTGTGGGGTAGGGAGATTTATTGGAGGAGGTGGATGAAGTGAAGTATGATTTCTAGTCCCACAAATGCCCAACAAAGGGATTGATCTTTCACCTTGATTGCCATTTGGGATATCATCTTCATTAGGAAGCTAGTTCCTAAAGATTTGGGAAGACCATAGTTGTCTAAACTAGACATCTATAATGGGAGAAATTCAAGTTAGTTGATTTAAAGTCCTTAATATAACACCCAATATGAAATATTAAGGCTAGGACCCAACAACCTATTTATAACTGGAAGAGGGATGCCGTAATCCAAATTATAAAATAGTTGAAGGTAGGTAAATGACGATTTACCAATTTCCACCATGAAAACGAAATATTTTATTATTAGGTTTTATTAGTTTTGAAACTCCTAGATCTTTTGAGATACATTAAACTTTTCAATGGCATGTTTGAATCTCGATTGTGCCCTCACAAATTTGTGACTGGGATGCCGAAGATCATAAACAAGGTGTGAATAACCATACAAATTGACTTGGTACCCTTAACAATATTACCTAATTGATGTGCCGGTTAACCACACACGCTCCACCGATCTATAATAAAGTCAAGTTACCCTTTGCCACTCTTACTAGTCCATGTTAGTGTGTCGGTTAACCACACATGCTCCACTAACGACTTGGTAAGGTACAAAGTGCAATTTTATGGGCTAGCACCTTTTCACATTTTCCTAAGTAACTAAGATTGGAAATTTATAAGTGTTTAGTTACTTAGTATTTTTCATTATACTTTTAATGAAGGGAGAATTATAGTCCATTCCTACCCGTTCGGCTAACGAGCCTCCACCAGTCAAGGAAGCGGTGGGTGAGAGTGGACACCCATTAAACTGCCATTTTATAGGCAGTAACCTTATACCCCCCTTATAGACCGGCTTCGTAAATGAGGCCTACTAACGGTAAGATTGACTTCCTCTTATACATATCTATATAATTAAAATTATAATAATAGTATAAGGGTTGAATTTTAAACCTTTTAAATTTTCAATGTTCAATTTGGAATTAAAGTATACATGAGGAGTAACTTTTCAAATTCCAAAACTTGAGGGCAAGTTTTGAAACAATTTCAAGACTCTTTAAATCATAACTTATGAGTTTAATGGTTCCTTAAAATGAAGACTCTTCATTTTAATGTAACCCCTTATTCTTTAAAAACACTTTAAAGAAGTGTCTCTTCAACATCCATAACTTGAGGACAAGTTATGGAGTCATTAAACTATTTAATGGAAAAAACTCTTACATTTTATGTAACCTACAAAACTTTTATGAGTTTTTAAGATTCATAAATATGACTTTTCACATAACTTGAAGACAAGTTACAAAAACATATTTTATGAACTTCTTTTAGAATAATATGGATTGAAAACAACTAAAACATAATTTTTTCATTATCAATCTAAACTAACTCATAAACCAAGGAAACATAAAATTCTTGAAAATTCATAACTTGAGGACAAGTTATGAACTCCATACAATTTTCAACAAGATCATGAATTATATCAACAAACAATTTGCACACAATTCCTATGATCTAGCAAAATTCATAAGCATAATCATTCATAATCAACAATTTTCAAGAATAACATGAACACATATAAACTTGAAAATTATATTATAGCATTGAAATTGGTTTAACATAATCATTACCACATTTAAAACAAGTTTTATAAGCCCAAAACAGTCAAAGGTAATGATTCTAGACCAATTCCAGCACCAAAACTCGAAAATATGCTGTCTGGGGGTCCAACTCGTCGAGTGCATGAACAAACTCGGCGAGTTGGATGCATTTTGCCTTGGACTCGTCGAGTCCCTTCATGGACTCGGCGAGTCTGCTGGGCAGACAGCACCAAAACTCGATTTTTAAGCAGTTTAAGCAAGTACAACAAGAAAACAAGCCTAGGCTCTGATACCACTGTTGGGTTTTGAGCAATCTAACACTCCTAAGTGTACATGCAACCCTAAATACCTTGGATCTATGTTTTCTCTATTATACATGCAATTATGAACTTTCCAAGGTATTGTTCTATTCTAGCATACAAAACTTTGTATAACACAAGTTATAATAACATACCTTTTGTTGGTGCTTGTCTTCATGAAGCTTGAGTGCCTAGTGCCCCAAGTGTGACACCTCAAATGATTCACACAACACCATAAGCACTTGGAATAACTTAGAGAGAGATTAGAACACTTCAAGAATCGGCTTGCCCTCTATGCATATCATAGTCCCCCGATTTTCCCAAGAAAGAGATCATTATATAGTGTGTTACATATAGGGTAAACCCTAATTGTCATGGCTATCCATTTCCATGGATCCATGGGTTCAAATACACCATGGAGCATCCATGGAGCATCCAATGGGTTTTAGCCCAACTTGATAATCCACGGAGCATTAGCCTACTATATAAGTATGGATGATTTACACAATCAACCCATATATTTAATTAGTCTTCTTTTGATCACATAATTAATTCTAAATTAAGTATTGATCAATACTAATTAAATAATCTTATTAATATATTAGAACTTATAATATATTAATAAACATTAAGTGTTATTTCTCTCATTTTAGTCTATCCAAGTGCATGATGTCATGCAACCCAAATGGACCATGACGGGTCGGGTCAAGTCTTACCAATTATAGTTATGGACTTTGACATTAATCCAACAATAAAGAACATCGGAAACAAAGTTGGAAAGAAGAAGTTATGACTCTTTGAAGTTAGGGCGGTTACGGATTGAGCCGAGTACGCTGGGCGTACTCAAACGTGTATGTGGGGCGTACTAGGGCATCCCTAGTATGCTAGGCGTAAACTGAGTACATTAGGCGTACGCGATCAGTTCCCAAACCCTTTTTTATGGTTTAAGCCCTATTTAAGATTCTTAACTTCCCCAAACCCATTCCATTCTCAGCCTCCACCTCTCCAACACCCTCTCTTGAAACCCTAACCCTAGATTGAGCCTTGTGGGCAAAAGAATGTGTTTTAAAGTGCTTTGGAGTGTTCTTGTTTCATCTTGGAGAAGAAGGAACTCATTGAAGAAGTGTTGGTTGCATTGGAGCTTGAAGAACTAGACTTTGTGCACCATGATCTTTCTTCTAGAGGTATAAAGTTTGAATCTTGATGATGAAATTGTTATATCTAGCTAGTTTTGAGTGTTATTAGCTTCTGGTCACTTCTAGTGCATAAAGTTTAGATCTTGAAAGTTTGTGACCTTGTTATGGATAAAGTTTGAAACTTTATCCATCTAAACATCATTTTGATTCAAATCTGAAGGTTGGAGACTTGGACTTAATGGAATAAGTTGAAAAAGAGGCACTTTTGGGTCCCTTTGAGACTTAAAGACTAGATCTTGTCTATTGGGACCATTCTAATGGGTAAAGTTGATAACTTTATCCATTATGGAGCTATTATGAACCATAAAAATGTGATCTTGGACTATCTATCCCTTCCATGCAAGAGTTGTAATGTCTTATTGGGTTAAGAACATAGGGTTGTGAACATTAAGCACTTTATAGACATGCAAAGACATAAAGTTGGAAACTTTATGACTTAGGACATTATTTTGGGCTTGGATATGAGCTTTAGACATAAGGACTTAATGGAATAAGCTCTTAACGGAGTTTTGGGACTGGGTTATATACGTTGGGCGTACCTGGTGGTACGTTGCGCCTATGTAGTAAGCGCCCCGATATTTGGTCAACAGCAAAGTACACCGGTCATACTCTGTTGGGGGAAGAAGTATTGACTTTTGGACCTTGACCGTTGACTTTGAATTTGAACAGGGTTGACCAAGTTTGAATTAAGGGTATTTATGGTATTTCGAGCTATAGTTAAGACTTGGTCTCTATCTGTTAAATAGGTGACCTGTAGAGCCGATATTCGGAGCAGTGTATTGTTCAGCTATTCATTAGACTACTAGGTGAGTTTTCCTCACTGTACTTACAGGTCGAAGCCACCAATGTCGGCCCATTGGATTGATATCCTGGCTTATTGTATGTTGCTATGCCATAGTGATATGTTAGATTTGTATCCCGGTATACAGGATGTTGTTATGCTGTAGTGATATGTTAGATCTTCATGTTTGCTTGTTGACTGATTATGTGTCCTTTTATATGTATATGTAGACATAGTATGGTTGGGTTGAGGTGGTACTGCTTTGTGTGGTAGCCAAGACCTGGAGCAAGCAAGACATAAGATGTGGGTCCCGAGGGCTAACCACACTTATGTTGTGGCTCAGAGCAAGCCAAACATAAGTTGTAGGCTTCGAGGGCAAGCTAGAATTATGATGTGGGCTCAGGAGCAAGACAGACATAAGTTGTGTGCCCCGAGGACAAGCCAGACTTATGTTGTGGACTCAAGAGCAAGCCAAGTATGAACTGTGGGCCCAACAGGTAAGCCAAACTCATATTATGGGCTTAAAGGTAATCCAACCAGATGGTTGTGGACCCGTGGGTATTCCAGTCCAATGACTGAATGGACCCAACGTGCTTGTTTGTATATGATATGTGTACTGTGTGTTGGTACTTTGGGGTAACTCATTAATCTTTGTGCTTACAATTTTAGTTTATGGTTTCAGGTACTTTAGAGGACCATGGCAAGGCGAAGGCGTGATCGTACACATCCTGATTTTTATGTTGTTGATCTTGGGAGATTCTGATTTTAAATATTGTTTTTGAAACAATGGTTTTGTAAACACTTTTATTAGTAAATTGGTTGTTTTGAAAAGTTTAAACTGGTTGTGATTTTTGAGATGTTACAAGTTGGTATCAGAGCCTTGGTTTGAGCGAATTGGAGGAACATATGTGTGAATCCATGCTTAAACTAAGGAACTCTAAAGGTATTAAAATGATTTTAAAAAAATAACCAAAGAAGCACACGATGTGTACGATCAGCCGAATCCAGTAAGTATACCCCAAGTTACCACATTGTTATTTGATGTCATGTTATGTTAGAACAACATGCTAGTTGTAGGATAGGGATCTTCAGGAATTGAGTGATAGAATTGTCTGATATACGATGCCTTATTTCTTATAGAGTTTTCTTGCTAATTGTTGTATGGCTATTTCGGGTGTGAACTAACTACTAATTGAATATGTTACGTCACATGTTGCATGGGTAAAAAAAATTAGGGTAAAGGAATTGGTCCTACTGTGCAACTCTTGTCTGAGTCCAACCATGGTAGCGTTAAATCTTTTAATCTTATATTACTTAAGTTATGTTGCATGTGATTGTATTCATACAATTATTAACTGGCACCAATGGGGGTCGTTTAGAAGTTGATGGTAGGGTGAGATGTGGATCCTAGGATAGCTTAGGGAGCATGTAGTTCTCATAATACGCTCTTGTTGGAAGTTTTATGGATGGGTTTATGTATGAGGAACCAGTCTGAGGAGGAATGATTAGCCACTCTTGAGAGGGGAGGACAGGATGAACGTGTATATATCTAAGATGCTTGGGCCTAGAGGACGGGGATTTCATGTGAGGATCTTCCTGATTTTAGTGTCTTAGTGTCAGTCGACTCCACTTCGCGAATGTTGCTTGCTTTGTGCTCTGTGGGACTCATATTGATGTGAGTTAATTATCAAATGAATACATTAAATTACATGCTATGAAGGTTAAATAATCTGAGAGTGAAGGATTTGGTTTTATTGCGCAGCTCTTGTCTAAGTCTAACCATTGTAGGGTTGAGTCCTTTAGCTAAAAGATTATTTAAACTTTGTTGCATGTAATTGGATTTGTGAAGTGGTTAGCTGAAATTAGTATGGGTTCTTCAGCAGTTGGTGGCAAGGGAGGTGGGGGAATCCTAGGGAACCTAGGAATTATTTTAATGTGGTTTCTATGCTATTGAGTAGGTATTAGGAGAATTAATATGAGTAGGTCTCTTAGAGGACCCGAGATGATTCTTGAGGAAAGCGTGGATAGGTGTGAAAGGTAGTGTTGGGCCCGTACCACTGAAACAACATGATCCATACTCGAATTAAGGAAAATTTCAGGGATTCTAAGGATTGGTAGGGGAAGATAGCATGGTTTGATACCATAAATCGTGACAGTGGTTTTGTATCTGTTAATCTTTTGGTTATGATTGTTCAAGCATGAGGATGGGTCCGGTAATTGTTTTGGGCTCAGTGGCGATGTCAGTTTGGGTTAAATGGTGCAGACCTAGATGATTTTTTTGGTTTTGAGGTCTCGAGGGCTTTCCTCGAGGCCGTGCACATGAGTCGTGGGACTCAAAAAGGAAACGATTGTTATGATCAGCTTGAGGATTGCAATTGGAAGCTGGGTGGTTGACTGATGGATTGGAATGTTGCCATCTATGGTGAGGATTACTTTCTTTCAATTTTTTGAGTTCGGAGAAGGAGTAAGCAAGCTTGTGACTATCAGAGTTAGCATGTAAATCCAACATGGGGACAGTTGGTTGTGGTGTTTGGTGGTAGTATGACAGTGTGGGAGTGTGCATGAGGATTGATGTGGTATAAATGCTTAGAGATACGATCAAGGGTCTGTTTTCTTTGGATGTAGGCAGGTCAGGTACCGAATCAACGATCGGTATTGCAGGCGAGGAATGAATGTTTTGGATAGTAAGTTGGTGTTTGCTTATGCATTTGCATGAAACCCTTAATGTTAAAGGTAGTTATGATTGGAATATTTTATGAGGTCTTCATTGAATTTTAGAATCTCTTAGGGTTGTTTGGTCCTTATCTAGAAGATCATTATGTGTGTGTTATACATTCCAAGGCCAAGGATGGTTGTACCTGGTTGAGCCGGTTTGATATATGGTTGATTCACAACACTAGTGGGTGGTAGTTCAGACCCTAAGTAAGGGAAAACTGAGTATTCTGCTTGTAGGATCATCAATCTGTTCGAGTTCGTGATTTTGGAAGAATGGCTCATAGGGATCTACGGTGCGGGTATATGGAATCTCGGTTCAAGATTTGATCAAGTCAGGGGTGTAGAGTAAGTGACTATTGAATGTATGTATTCAAGAGATACATGAGTTGTCTCTCAGCAAAAAAAAGTTGGTCAAGAAGCTTTTTGCAGCCATTGGTTCCTTTTGGGGGTGTCAATGAATAGATGATGAGCCGATAGGATCACTCGGGTTGAGTATCGGTTGCTGAGGGAATTTGTCAACTCGTTGGATGGATTGCTATTTATAGTCTAGCTTGGGCAGAAGACGATCGGGAAATCAATTTCAGATTTGGGTACATTCAACTCCGCATGGGTTTTGGTTCATTGGATTTAGTGTCAATGTGTCCTTGATCATTGGTCGATTTGTTCATCATCAAGCAAGGGTTCTCCAAAAATTTCAAGTGGTGGCAGTTGAAGTTCAATGGATGTGTCATCCAATCGTCAAGTTCCATATGTTTTATGTTTCTTTGGTCTCTGGGTATGTTTACCCTAAATTGTGGTGTGGACTTTTGGTTCATAGTAGGCTCAAGTTTGGTAGTTGTCCATAGTGATCGGAAGTTTGAATGTTGGGGCAGTGTCGTTCAGTTTTCATGTGTGACTTTGATCTGTGAAGAATTTGTTTCGTTTCAACCATGGTGTGGGGTTTGGTTCGGTCATTCATAAGGATGTTTCTAATAATGGTTGAGGATCGTCATTTCATTAGATCTACTGGCACTTCACCATTTTGGGTAAGGTTGTAAGGATGATGGAATGCAGTAGATCTAGAGATGGTTATGTGCTTCCCTTGGGGATGTATACGGTGGTAAATTATTAGATATAGTCATGAGGAGGTGTATATGGATTTTGTAAGATAAAACATGAGAACACCTGGTCTGAATTCATTTGTATGGTTCTCAATTGGTTTGTAGCCCTTGAGTTGGAATACAACCGCCTGTCCCATTCTTTGGTTGGACGCGACCATATTTTCGTCTGATTTTGCATTGGTAGAAGCCTATGTTGTGCAAGGAATTATATGTTAGAGAAGGGTATGGCATGGGTCATGTTTGGTTAGCGTCGAAAGGAATGTTGAAAGGGTTTTCTACAAGATAATGGATTGATGGTTGAGTATCTTTAGACCTGGTAGTCAGTTGGTTATGACTCTTAGGTATCAGATCGTTGGTGTTATTGGTATGGTTGGATGGCAGTGCGTTATTCTTAGGAGTCAGGAGACTCAGTGACTAGCTGGTTTGGATCATGTGGTCAAGAGAAGTTATTTAGAATCGTATATTATTTTGTGCACCGAAAGTCGCTTAATGAATGGTAGATATGGTGGACCCCATCTTCTTGTGGGTTGTCTATTAGGACTTGGTTTCCAGTATAAGGAATCGGTCCAGAAATCTTGAATGATTGTCAGGTGGAGGTACACCTGAGTTGTTAAGGGTTGGATACAGTATGAAAAAAAATTGGATTGACTAACTTTGTTCGTAGGAGTAGTGGGTTGGTAATGACATGTCGGGAATCAAGGGTGTATATAAGGTTTTGGTACCACTTCCGGTTTTAGGATTTGGTGAAATTCGCGATCAGTGTGTTATGAGTACTTTATTCCGCGTGTTTCGTGGTGATTATAGTCAAATACAAGGGGTGGTTCAACAAATGGATGAATATCAGTCCTGGAATATAGGTTTAGAAGTTTAGATATGATGGTTTCCCAGTCTCAGAAAGCATATTGATAGAGTTGATTCGGTGATTTTAGTTTTGAGAGTCCCCGACTCTGTGGTTCTCACTAGAAGTTCGGTCTTATAGATAAGAAGTTGTTGAATATGTTGGTGTTGTACGTGCTTCTCTGCAGTAGTTATATAGATGAGACTCACGTTAGGAGTCACCTTGTTTTTAAATGGAGGTTCCAACAACAGTAAATAGTCAGGGGTTCGTTTTTCCAGTTCGTTCTCGTCGCAATGGTGCACCTATGTGCGGGTTTAGAGCTGACTAAATCTTTGGGTTTTCGGAAAGGGATGTCATCGTGAAGCGGAAGCAGGAGATGATTTCGAGGAAAAAATCTAATTTAAGTGGGGGAGAATTGTAACATCATGTTTCCTACCATCTTTGATCCATGGACCGGAAGTAGATTGTGTAAGTTTTTAGGCCTTAAGGAGGCAATGATATTTAAGAGATTTTACCCTTGAATTGTGTTTTGGGCTAAAGGTTATAAAAGGAAAAGCCATAGGTCGGGTTCTTGCATGAAATATGGATTTTTGTTCGAAACTATTTTAGTCCAAGATATTTAGATAATATTGTACGGCTCTTCAACACCTTTTTATGGATATAAAGAACGTCGAAAACGGAGTTGGAACGAAGAAGTTATAACCATTTGAAGTTAGGGCGGTTTTGGGTTGAACCGAGTGTGTTGGGCATACTCAAACGTGTACGTTGGGCATACCTGGGCATCCCTAGTATGCTAGGCGTAAATTGAGTACACTGCATCTACGTGATCAGTGCCCAAACCCTATTTTCGTGGTTTGAGCCCTATTTAAGCTCCTTAACTTCCCCAAACCATTCCATTCTCAGCCTCCACCTCTCCAACACCCTATCTTGAAATCCTAACCCTATATTGAGCCTTGTGGGCAAAAGAAGGTGTTTTTAAGTTCTTTGGAGTTTTCTTGGTGCACCTTGGAGAAGAAGGAATTCATTGAAGAAGTTTTGGTTGCATTGGATCTTGTATATCCAAAGTTTGTTCACCTTGATATTTCTTCTAGACATATAAAGTTTGAATATTGATGATGAAATTGTTAGATCTAGCTAGTTTTGAGTGTTATGAGATTTTGGTCATTTTAAGTGCATAAAGTTTAGATCTTGAAAGTTTGTGACCTTGTTATGGATAAAGTTGGAAACTTTATCCATCTAAACATCATTTTGATTCAAATATGAAGGTTGGAGACTTCGCCTTAATGGATTAAGTAGAAAAGGATGCACTTTTGGGTCCCTTTGAGACTTAAAGACTAGATCTTGTTTGTTGGGATCATTATAATGGGTAAAGTTGGAAACTTTATCCATTATGGAGCTATTACGAACCACAATTGGACTATATATCCCTTCCATGCGAGAGTTGTAATGTCTTATTGGGTTAAGAACTTAGGGTTGTGGACATTAAGCACTTTATAGCCATGCAAAGTCATAAAGCTGGAAACTTTATAACATAGGACATCATTTTAGGCTTGGATATGAGCTTTGGACGTAAGGGCTTAATGGAATAAGTTCTTAATGGAGTTTTGCGACTAGGATGCTTATGTTGGGCGTACCTGGTGGTACGTTGCGCGTACGTGGTCAGCGCCCCACTTTTGGTCAACATCATAGTACACTACGCGTATTCTCTTAGAATACAGGGCCTACTCCGCTGGGGAAGAAATATTGACTTTTGGACCTTGACCGTTAACTTTGACTTTGACCAGGGTTGACCAAGTTTGACTTAAGGGTGTTTATGATATTTCGAGCTATAAATAATCCTTAGTTTCTATCTGTTTAATAAGTAAGATGTAGAGCCGGTATTCGAAGCAGTGTATTGTTCAACTATTCGTCAGACTGCAAGGTGAGTTTTCCTCGCTGTACTTACAGGTTGAAGGCACCAAAGCCGGCCCATTAGATTGATATCCTAGTTTGTCGTATGTTGCTATGCTATAATGATCTATAGATTTGTATACTAGTATATAGAATGTTGTTATGTTGTAGTGATATATTAGATCTGTCTGTTTTTCTGTTGACAGGTTATGTCTCCTTTTATATGTATATGTCGACATAGTATGGTTGGGTTGAGGTGGTACTGCTTTGTGAGGTAGAGCAAGCCAGACTTATAATGTGGTCTCGGGAGCAAGCCATACATAAGCTGTGGGACCTGAGGGTAAGCCAGACTTATATTGTGGCTCAGGAGCAAGCTAGATATGAGTTATGGGCCTGATAGGCAAGCCATACTCATATTGTGGGCTCAGGGGTAATCCAGCTCGATGACTGTGAACTCGTACCAGTCCAATGACTGAATGGACCCAACATGTTTGTTTGTATATGATATGTGTATTGTGTGTTGGAACTTTGGGCGATCTCACTAAGCTTTGTGCTTACAGTTTTAGTTTATGGTGTCAAGTACTTCAGAGGACCGTGGCAAGGTGAAGGCATGACCGTACACATCCTGAATTTTATGTTGTTGATCTTGGGAGATTCTGATTTTAAATAATGTTTTGGAAACAATAATTTTGTAAACACTTTTATTAGTAAATAGATTGTTTTTAAAATTTTACCTTGGTTGTGATTTTTAAGATATTACACAAAATATGTAGTAATTGGAAATAGGTCACAAACAATTACAGACAAGAATATACCGAGGTATTTAGATCTATTGAAATTTCGTCGGAAATGCCAATTAACGACGGACTACCGACGGTTTTGGCCGCCGATAATGTCCTTTTTTGTAGCTCTTTGTGTGTGTGTGTGTGTCTGTGTGTGTGTGTGTGAGAGAGAGAGAGAGAGAGAGAGAGAGAGACCAAATGTAATTTTGAGCAATATTTATACAAAAAGACCAAAATGCCTAAATTGCATGGTACATGACTAACATGAGGGATCTTAAATGACAACGACATAAAAGTAGTTACACGAGGGGCCAAATCTAATAACTTAGTTTAAATAAGGGACCAAACTTGCAACAAACATGATATTTGCACCAAAGTTGCTTGGGGTGAGCAAAATCGAACTCGAAAACCCAAAAACCAATAAAAACTGACAAAATTGAAACTGAAATTGGAATAGAAACCGAACCGAATATTTAATTATATATATAAAAAAAAATACACATTATATATGTATTATATATTAGCGTTGTAAGACACAAACATTTAGTAGATCAAGTGGTTGAGGCGCTAAATGCATTAAGCAAACCACCAAGGTTTGAATCTTGTCGTCTATCCCACATCGACCCTCACATGAAACTTACCCCTTCTTCATCTATGATATAAGTCAATACCAACTTATCAATTCTCAAAGTTAGGTTTGGAGTCAGTTTGAGTTTAAACTCGAAACCGATCTGAAAAAACCAAAAAAACCGAGAACTTATACCAACAGTTTGGGTTCTAATTTTTTAAGAGCCGATAAGTTGGTTTTTGGTTCGGTTTTAGCCAAAACCGAGCTTAGCTCATACTCAACCCTAAAAAGTTGCTCTAAACACCCAAGGTTTATTTCTATTTTATTGTAACACATATCATATAATATTCCTCTATGGTAGGGTAGTACATGTTTGGATTTGGCCTTTTAAGTTGCATTATTGTCTAATCTACTTTTGGGACTAGGATTAAACTACTAAAAATTGTTTTTTAACCCGAGGCTAGGCTATAGTGGAGTTGCTTTTGAGTTTTGACGTTTATTGTTTCAAAAGTGCGTAATTTCTGTTTTACACAATTAAATTCTGGCGACTATTATCTCATCGAGTTATGAAAATTCTAAAATCGTTGTTTAGGTAAACTCCAATCTTAATACTAGAATTTATATAATATTAAACTATCTAAATTATAACCATCAGTTAAAACTAGAGAAAGAAACTTATTTCAATATGATTTTCCCCAAAATTGTTAATGTGGTTTGTCATTTTGTTAGATCGGTCTTAAAAAAATCTGCTGGAAGAAAAAAATAATATTATATCAAGGTTTTATTGTGGCTTTAGCCTTTGTTCAAATTGAAATGGCTAATTTTCATTTAGTTTTTTTATATGGCTGTAAATAAATAGCACGAACACGAACAAGAGTTTGGTTATGTTCGTTCGTTTAAGTTAGTCGAACAAACAAACAAACACGAACGAATAAACAAACGAGTTTTCTTGATCATATTCGTTCATTTAACAAATTAACGTGTTCATGTTCGTTTATTTATGTTCGTAAACATGCTGAATGAACATAAACAATCGGAGATAAACATACACAACTGAACATATATATGCTTTTTCATACAACTTTTTTTTATTTAAATAAAAAATATATTATTAAATAAAAAATGGGCTAACACGCCACCTCCCCACCCTACCCCACCGCTTTCTCCATTTTCCATCCATAGTTTGTATGATTTGTTTGTAGGTTTTGTTGCAAATCTCTCATCTCCGATAAGAAGCATCCCCATGTAAATACCTCTCAGTCTCACATCCTATTATACACTCTCCCTCCCCCCCCCCCCCCCCCCCAATATCCCTTTGTGTAACGAAGTGATTAATAAACATCATCAACTAACAAGGAGAGAATCAATTATATATAGTATATATGTAACATTCATAAAATTCTAAAAATTTTAAAACTTTTAAAAATTTACTCAAAACCATCATTGTTTACAAATTGTTTTCAAAATAAGTTCAACATCATAAAAATCCCAAAATCGTGAAATAAAACCTGAGGAGGTTCACGATCACGCCTTCGCCTTCCCGTGGTCCTCTAAAGTGCCTGAAACATAATCCAAAACTGTAAGCCCAAAGCTAAGTGAGTTCCCCTAAAATACCAATACATAACAACCATCACAAATATAATAACATGTAATTGGTCCACAACTAACAGATTGGATTACCCTTGAGCCCCCAACATAAGTTTGTCTTGCCCCTGGGCCCACAACTTATGCTTGCCTTGCTCCCCGACCCTCATTAAAAGTCTGGCATGCCATACCCGGCCCTCAGCTCGTATCTGGAATGCCCATGAGCCCTCTGTATGAGTTTAGCATGCCCTTTATGGCCCTCAGCTCATATCTAGTATACTCCAGGGTCTGTTGGCTACAACACAGAGTAGTACAACCTCAACCCAACCCACACCATATGTGATATGTCGACATATAACAGGTAATATCATATTCAGATAACATGAGTACCACAGGTAGTCCTACAGATTTACCAAACTAGCATGCATATCTACTCCATACTCAACATACAATATCAGGTTACCAAACCAATGGGTCGGCCTTGGTGCCTTCGACCTGAAAGTATAGTGAGGAAGACTCACCTCACAAGTTGGACAGAGCTGGTAAGGTATGACTCCGAATCTTAGCTCCTGACTCAAATGCCTATAACCACCATGTGACCAATTCCATCAAAACCCAAATACCCAAAATACCCTTAAAAGTCAAACTTGGTCAACCATTGTCAAAGTCAAAGTCAACGGTCTAGGTCAATAGTCCATGTTGACCCAACACGTCGTGTGCACTAATAAACACGTCATGTTTCTGTAGCAATCAGATGGTTGGGAAACCCCCCGCCAACACGTCGTGTTTTCCTGAGCTTAACACATTCAGGTGTTCCTACGATTCTAGGGACTCCAAGACTCATATCTAAACGAAAATGCCATAAAAAGGATAAAGTTTCCAACTTTATCCTTTGGGGCTACCCCAAGTCTTCAAAAACCCATCCACAAGGCTTGAAGATTCAAGAGATTAACCAATAAGCACAAAAACCTTGAGATCTGAAACCTAACCTTTCCAAAATAGATTCTAGCACCAAAATTGACCTAAAGGTTGGTGCTTTATAAATTCATGTCCAATGCATTTCTTGAACCCAAAATGGGTCAAAAAAGGAAAATATGACCTAAACTCCATGCATGGCATCAAAACTTGGCTAATGACCAGATCCAAGCCACTACAACGTCACCTTGACCTAAAGAGCGGGTGGGTTGAGGCGGAAGGAGAACACACCCATGGTAATCTAATCCGATGACTGTGGACCCAGTATGCATTCTTGTATATGTTATGTTGTGTGTGATATTTTGGGGGAACTCACTAATCTTTGTGCTTACCTAGTTGTTCATGCTTTCAGGTTCTATCACTGATTGTGGCAAGGCGAAGGCATGACCATACACACTCATTAGCAGCATTGAGGATTTTGCATTTATTATATTACTCCGATTTTCGAAAAATGTAATTTGGAATAAATGGTTTTCTTAAAATGGATTTATAATTGTGAAGTTTTACCTTAATAAAAATGAATTTTTTTTGTTGTGAAAATGGAATGTTACAAGTTGGTATCAGAGGGTGGAGGCTGCCAAATGAGGCAACCTTAGAAGCTAGTGTCCTTAAATAGGGTACCAACCCTGAAATTAAGGTTTTAGGCCCAAATGGCTGCCATGTCGTGGCAAACATATTGTCACATCGTGGCCAATCGTGGATGCGCGTTTCTCATCAATCGAGTGCCACGCCATGGCACTCCCAATGCCACGCCATGGCCAGGCCAATTAAACAGATATAAATAGCTAGTACTCAAAAATAAATACGTGGAAATAGGATGTTACGGGTACTTTGGTGAATGATTTATTGAAGTATTCTGGAAATGGTGATTGGTTAAGAGTATCCAAGGGTGCTCTTATGGTTATGAAAGGGAAGATGAATCATGGGATTTATATCCTGGAAGGCATGACGATCAGGGGAACGATGACTATATCCCAATCCATGGATCAATATGATGATGAAAGAAAGTTGTGGCACCATAAGTTAGGACATGTGAGTAAGAAAGGGTTGTTTATTGGAGATGTCATTGTAAACGTTACACTTGGTGAAGCTTGTGTTCAAGAGATACAATGCATGGTGAAGTTTAATTTGATTCAACACTCGAGGAATGAGATCCTCAAGTGTGTTCACTCAGATTTATGGGGTCCCTCTCCTATGAAGTCTCATGGTGGATGTTAATAATTTGTGACTTTTATCGATGATTACTCAAGAAAGACATGGCTGTACCTTCTAAAGACAAAGGACCAAGGTGAAGTGTTTAGACGGTTCAAGGAGTGGAAGACCATAGTTGAGAAACAGACCGGGAACCATGTCAGGTCACTCACAACGGAAAATAGGTTGGAGTTCTGCAAGGCTTCGTGTGACAACTTCTGCAAAATAGAAGGTATAGTGACGTATCGCACTGTACAACTAACACCATAGCAAAGCGGAGTGGCAAAAAAGATGAACCAAACACTGGTGGAGCATGCTCAATGCATAAGATTTTCTGCTGATTTATCAGAGTAATTCTAGGCCGAAAAAGTCAACATTGATTGCTATCTGGCAATTACATCTCCATCAACTGCAAATGATTATAAGAATCCTCAAGAGGTGTGGTCTGGGAACCCCTTTGAGAATTCGGGTTTATAAATGTTTGGATGCCCTGCTTATGCTTATGTGAATGATGGTAAACTGGAGTCAAGAGCAATGAAGTGCATATTTCTAGGATATGCATCTAGAGGGAAAGGTCATCGTTTGTGGTGTACAAAAGAAGGAAAGACGCCAAAATTCATTATTAGCATAAATAAGACCTTTGAAGTTGTTGCGTAACAAGATATGAGGTGGTATAAGTGTTGCGGGGAACGATCAGGATGCTAGCCAGAAGGTGGAGTTTGAAACATAAACCCACATAGTTTTGTGATAAATATGGAATAACAGGGTGGCATGGATCAACATAGACGTGAGGAGTCCTTTGAACAACCCAGGGAAGAAGCATCTGGTGATGTTGATGCCAGGAAAAACTACTTGAAGAAGCTTATGGAGAATGAGTTTGTGATGGACAACTTAGGAGCTGAAAAGAAGATAGAATGGATGGAGATTCGGATATATATATATATATATATATATATATATATATATATATATAAGAGCAGGATGGTTATACTTTTTTCACTGTATTGATAAAGTATTGCGATTGTTCTATTGTGATCAGTCCAAACTTGTTGGTACTTTTTTGGTGGTCCTAAGAAATAAGGGAAAAGCTCATTGGGAAGTGATCAAGTGGATCTTGCGACACTTAAAGGGAATGCTAGATGTTTGTCTGGTGTATGGTGCAAATGCACGACATACAGACTTGGTTGGATTGATAGACTCAGACCATGAAAGTGATCAAGAGACAAGAAGATCATTGGATCATTGGAGGGTGTCGTTTAGAGTTGTCTTTTGAAGGTGGAGAAACGTATCATATTCTATGACAGGTTATGCATTCAAAGGTTCGGTACAAAGGAGAATCTGGAAGACATGGTGAAAAGGATGTTGCCCAGAGAGAAGTTCAAGATTTTCTTGGACTTGGTTGATGTTCATAGGAGGTAAGCCCCTTCGAGGCTTGATGGCAGGAAGGGAGAGGAAGTTCTTGTTTAGGGTGGAGTTCATAGGATGCTCAATTCAAGATGGATATTGTTAAATGTGACTCGAGCATTTGGAGCATTCTCATGGATCATTTAGAGTACTTAGAACTCAATGTAACATTTGAGATTCATGGAGCATGTAACAAAGGAACGGATCATATGATATGGATTTGGATCATATGAAAAAGGAATGGATCATTTAAAAGGGGATTTAGAGCAACTTGGAGTGGCTTGGAGTGACTTGGAGCAACTTGGAGCAACATGGAGCAACATGTTCCAACATGTTGAGCCAAGTGAAGATGTTAAGCCAAGTAAAGATGTTGGACCAACATGGAGAATTTATGTCACCTTTGGGAGATGTTGAGGCAAGCATAAAGGATGTTGTGCCATCCTTGCACTAGATGGGCCAATATCATACATGTTGCACCATCTTGGTTTCTTTTTGATCCATGATATTTATGATAATCCACTTATGCTATGAAGTCCATCTTATGATGCTCAGAAGTTGGTGATGCTCAAGGAATACACCATGTTGTGCCACTAGTATTCATGATGCACCACTTGTGCATCATGATGCTCCACTATGGCTCAAGGTGGTCAATCATGTGTGTTGCTGATACTCATGTGTTGTATGTCATGGATGAATGTTCTAGAAAATGTTACATGGCGGATTATGATTGGTTGACACCATTCATAGGCCTATGGTACAATGGGTTTGGCTCATTATGGATTTAGGTCTGATCCATTAACTATAAATAGGGTGTATGCTTTGCCGTTTGAAGTGTCTTGTGTCTTGTATCCTTAGTGAGTAGACGATTATCTGTTGAGTTATACTTGTAAACTCTGTTTAAGAACTCTGTGAATAAACTCTCTTCATGCCTGTGGACGTAGGTCACCTTGACCGAACCATGTAAATATTGTGTCTTTGTGTGCTTTTAGTTTCGTGTGTTATCCACAATCTGCATTATTTCCTAATATGGGACATCAGAACTTGGCAAGTGGCATTAGATTTGTTCTAAGTCTTGACAAGTATCGTCTGATTTCCTAACAATATATATATATATATATATATATATATATATATATATATATATATATATATATAGTTAGGTTCATATATGAACCTTAACTACTGTGTGATTGTATGACCAGATTTGAACCATTGATCTCCACAAGGGTATGATCGACATTTTCCTTTTATCTTATCTGTATATCCAAATTAAAATAGAGATATATATGGAAGCAACTCTATCAGACGTTTCGAAAGTTGATATATTTTCCATTGTTTAAATAGGGTTCCAATCGACATCTTTATTTGTCGCCTCCTTTCTTAATCATCTTTTGCAGTAGTTTGTTTGAATTTATCATACACACCCATTTCGAATTTCCTTTAAGAAAATTTCTCGTCGACAATGAAATCAACACCAACATATATGAGGGATTTTTTCGAATTATGTTTGGAACTAAAGGTATGCTTTTTTCTGCTTACTTTTTCTTTTATATTTTTTACATTACGTTAATTTAAACTAGTTTTTTTTTTCTGATTATTTTATGCTCATATGAAATTCTTAAAGAATGGTATATTTAATCATTTATAAACCACCATGGTTTTTTAAAGATATGAAGTTTACATCGAAAATTCGTTGAGAAGATTGATACCAAAGTTTTTTTTTTTAAGATTTGTGATGAGCCACATATATTCTTAAAGAATGTTGAATTTTTTTTTAAAGTGTGGTAGATGTTTATCCCTTTATTGTGATTGAAATGACTTTCAAATATTTATCCATTCTATAAGATTTTTCATAATTAACTTGAATATTTGTGCTTATCAATTTATATTGATACTAAATGTATTGTGTGTTCAATTGATTTTGTCTAGAACATAAAATTCTTGTAGAATAAAAGAATTTTCTTTGTATGTAGTTTTAGTTTGTACAGATTATTCATTCAGAATTAACATACAGATTAATAAGCATTGCATGGGACACAAGAAAACAGAGTATGAGAAGTTGGTAGTGGATATAGAGGAACCCCGTTATCTTACGATCCAAGGATGCATGAAACCACATTATGTTAATGTTGGTGTTCAAAGAAATGCAGTTGAGGAAAGGAAGATATTGTGTAAGATTTGCAATCAGTTGACTGATCATGACATGTGGAATTGTCCATAAAGGAAGATATGATGTGATTGAATTTTAATTTCATTTGCAAGTCATTTTAGTTTTTCATGTTTATGAGAATTTGTTTGCATATTGGAATATGTTTGATTTCATTGAATAAAATGATTACAATTATATATATTTTCATCAAATGTTGGAATATATTTACTTTCAACTCTTTTCTTATTAACAGATAGTCAATATTTCATTCAAGAGTTTCATTCTATAAGAATAGTCATTTATTTTTTGGAAAATGTCCATGTAAATGTAATAATATTTATTACTTAAAACCATATAATTATAAAATATTCTTAGAGATTATTCATGTAAATGTAACATACTATTATTAGACATTGTTCATGTAAATGTTACATCGTGTAAATGCATTAACAGTTGAAAAAATTGTTAGACTAATACCCAAAAATTTCACTTGTTTTTTCAACCATAACTTCAATAAATCGTCATTTTTTGTTCATACCATAAATTCAAAAGAGTAAAAAGTTCCATCAACTAAAGGCATGCATAAGCTAAAACCAAAGACAGACAAAAACTAAGACCAATGACAAACATAAACTAAAATCAAACCAAACAAAATAAAAACCTAATGTTTTGAAAACTAAACCAACATTCAAAAGACTAACATTCTTCTGCAACTATACCCTTTTCAATCATTTTTTCACCTTCCTTTCTTCTTATCAAACTTCTTTCTTCTGTTCCTTGCCAACTCCTTTGCATCATCAAACAAAAAAAACATTTATGTAATATATCTAGCTTTGAAAAATTATCAACTTCCTTCAACAACATGTTTCTCAGTAGGTTGTGATCCAAGGTCATCAATCTGTACATATATTTGTACATCAACCTTGATAATACTCCAACATCTATACGCTTTATTCCTTTAGATTTTGTTTCCCACTTCCCTTCTAGATCTCCATTGTAGCACTACATGTGCCTCATTAGATATAAACCAGAAACCAATATTAGGAACTTCCCAAACCACTCTCATGATTTTAGCTTCCTTTCCGTACAAATCAAAATGCATTGGATGGTTTTGTGTCATCAAGTAGTTGCAAAAGAATCGTTGCTGCAACATAGATCAAATACAAATGTTAAACATAATTCATATACAAAAAGGTTCATATTTCTAAAAATATAATAATATAACTTCTTACCATCATTTGTGGTATGCTTCCATATCTACTTTCCAATGTTCTGATACATTTCACATGATATATTCTACAAGAATACATTGTTATATAAGTTGTGCACAACAACAAACCAATGTACTAACTGATCAATGAATACATAATTAGCCTAACAACAAAAAATATTCCAATCAACCAACTCATCTCTGACATTAAATTTTGTAAGTAAGTGTTACGCTCAAAAACACTTTCCAAACTAATTGTAATATCATCGGTTCATCTGAACATCAAAGGCATTGTAATCAACCATTAATTCTTAAAACATTAAGTGTCCATGCAAGGAAAAATCTTTAAATAACTAATACTAATAAGCACCAACACCAAAAAACCAAAAATGCCCTTAACATTTTAAAAAACCAACAAACTTTTCCAAACCCTTACTTGTTCAAACCCTAAATTATTTTAAACTTAATTTCATACTCAATTCTCCAAGAATAAGGCTTCATTCTTACAGAATGAACTACATTTGACAAATTGCATTAGAATTCTTGAAGAATAAATCGAAAAACAAAATATAAGAAGAACCGAAACTAAGAATATAATAAAATCATCAACATTCTTCGCTAAAAAAGAAACAAACTTTTCTAAACCCTAACCTGTTCAAACCCAAACTTGTTTTGAACTAAATTTCATAAAAAAAATATCATACATTACGTTTTCATTCCTAAATAATGAACACTATTTGCGATACATCACTTGGATTCTTTAGAATAATCTGCAAAAGATTACCTGCCAGTGGTGGATCGACAAAATCATTGTCATTGTCATCGATTCGAAGTGGCAGAGTTGTTGTTTGTAAACTTTGATTTGAAGTTCACTCGTAATTGATTTGTTTTCGGGGAAATCGTATATTCATTTGATAAAATCATAAACATTCTTCCCTAATAATAATAAAGAATGATATTAAACAGTGGAACGAAAGAAACAGGGTTGTAGGAAAGTAACGTGTCAACTTCCATTTTTAAAATCCGACAATATTATCAGCTATTAAAGATATAATTTAAATCATAAATTAATAAATTCATCATTCATTCTAAACCACTTGATTATTTTTCACCTGACGGACCAAATTCAGTCCTACATTGACATTATATTTACCATTCATAATTAATCTTAACCCTATATATATATATATATATATATATATATATATATATATATATATATATATATATATATATATATATATATATATATATATCCGACAATATTATCAACTATTAAAGATATAATTTAAATCATAAAATAATAATTTCATCATTCATTCTTAACCACTTTATTTTTTTTTCATCCGACGGACCAAATTCAGTCCTACATTCACATTATATTTACCATTCACAATTAATCTTAGCCATATATATATATATATATATATATATATATATATATATATCCGACAATATTATCAACTATTAAAGATATAATTTAAATCATAAATTAATAAATTCATCATTCATTCTTAACCACTTGATTTTTTTCATCCGACGGACCAAATTCAGTCCTACATTCACATTATATTTACGATTCACAATTAATCTTAACTATATATATATATATATATATATATATATATATATATATAGATATATATATATATATATATATATATATATATATATATATATAAAGGTGATAGGCGTTTGTATATATTTTTTTTTTGTAAAATATGTTTTTGTATATATTTTTTTATAAAAATGGATTTATATATATATATATATATATATATATATATATATATATACTTAATAAATATATATTTTTGTAACTAGATATTTCATATATAAAAAACTTTTTGAAAAAAGTTTTTATATAGAAAATATAAGATTTTTAAGTGAAAATATGTTTTTTTTATAAATATGATTTTATAGAGAAAAAACATATTATAAACAATTATTTGAGAAAAAAAATTGTAAAGAAAACTAAAGTTAGGATTAATTCATAATAATTTGGGCAAAAATGATAAAGTTTGGACCAAATTTGTAACAAAGTTTAAAATCTGAGCCAAAAGTGTAAATTTGGACCAAATTTGTAATAAATTTTGAAATATGGGCCAAAAATGTAATTTTTGAAAGTTGGATGACATATTGGCCGGGATAAAGGGTTAAATTGAATACGATTACCAGTATTTGAGACTTAATTGAATAAAAAAATATATAGGGACTAAATCGATTATGAGACCAATATGTAGGGACTTTATTGTAATTTTCCCATTTCTTAATTTTAAAGGGTGGTATTTTTTCTGATTTTACCTCCGACCTCAAATTGACTTGGACCAGCCCTCGTTACCCATTTCTCGTAGGTACACTATCGTATTTAAATAAGTTCTTTATTGAGTGGTTATCTATTAAGATGTCAAAGTAAACCAAACGATGATGCAATATTTATTTTGAGTTATAATATAATATACCTATGGGATACTCTTAGGGGGTGTTTGGCTTAGCTTTTCAAACCCAAAAGTCCTTTTTGGAAAAGTTACAAAAAAGTCAGGATTTCCTGACTTTTCCAAAAAGTTCATTTTATTTATGTAAAAACTTTAAAAGTGGCTTTTAAAACTAGTTTGTCAAACATCTTTTGCTTTTTTTTCTTTTCCAAAAAGGACTTTTGGCTGTGAAAAGTTAAGCCAAACACCCCCTTAAGACTAGAAAGAAAAGGAGGTGCTAAGCTTACATTAACACCGTTCCTTGGGTCTCACGGAGCAACCATGACCATGCAGCCAACAAGAAGATAGAAGGAAGAGAAAGGGAAAAAAAAAGGGGAAATGACTCTTGAGGGTAATTAACTTTTGCGTTTGTACTCATTTGGTCCTTTTTTTTTGTATTCAATATACCATCGAACTTGTTGTTGGTGTTTACCATAGCCCTTTTGACCGACTTTTGACCTGTGATAGCCGGTCAAAGGGTTATAGTGAACACAAACAACAAGTTCGATGGTATATTGAGTACAAAAAAAGTAAAGGGACTAAATGAGAACAAATGCAACAGTTGGTTACCCTCCTGATTCATTTTCCCTTTACTCATTTACAACAAATCCCACGTCATCTCCTACTGATATTAATGACTATGAGATTCATTTTTGCTTCTCTTCAAAACATAACTCACCAAATGACATTATTCATCCATGTACAACTTTTTAATGCACTTGAATATTTATTAGGGGAATCTTGACTAAGAAGGCGCATTTCATGACTACATTTACATTTGCAATCAAATAATTTATTGTATCATGGATTCTAGACAAGTCTACAAACGAGTGGAATCACACGTGCTGTGATTTTTGAGTTTACTTAGCTTTAAGATCGAACTCATGGGATAAGATACAACATCAATATGTACAATATCATGCTGCGGAATCACACGTGCTGTGATTTTTGAGTTTACTTAGCTTTAAGATTGAACTCATGGGATAAGATACAATATCAATATGTACAATATCATGCTGCTTTTGCATGATATTGTACATATTGATGTTGTATCTTATCCTATGAGTTCGATCTTAAAGCTAAGTAAACTCAAAAATTACAGCACTTGTGATTCCACTCGTTTGTAGACTTGTCTAGAATCCATGATATGATAAATCATTTGATTGGAAATGTAAATATAGTCATGAAATGCGCCTGCTTAGTCAAGATTTCCCTAATAAATATTCAAGTGCATTACAAAGTTGTACATGTATGAATAATGTCCTTTCGTAGGTTATGTTTTGAAGAGAAGCAAGAATGAATCTCATAAAGTCATTAATATCAGTAGGAGATGATGTGAGATTTGTTGTAAATGAGTAAAGGGAAAATGAATCAGGAGGGTAACCAACTGTTGCGTTTGTTCTCATTTGGTCCTTTTTCTTTTTTTTGTACTCAATATACCATCGAACTTCTTGTTTGTGTTCACCATAACCCTTTGACCGGCTATCACAGGTCAAAAGCCGGTCAAAAGGGTTATGGTAAACACCAACAACAAGTTCGATGGTATATTGAATACAAAAAAAGAAAAGGGACCAAATGAGTACAAATGCAAAAGTTAATTACCCTCAAGAGTCATTTTCCCAAAAAAAATAGGTAGTAATTGGTATTTTCTAATTTGCTTTTTCTTTTTTTTTTTTTAAAAAAAAAATCAAACCTATTTCAATACTACTCCACAACTTTTACAAGGTGGTTATTTTTTTTTATTAAAGATGCTTTGGCTGCTCACTAATTTTTACAAGATTAACATGTTTTCCCGACAAATACTTTGGTAGATTCAATAAAACAAACTGATGTGATTGCTAAACTCATCACCAAATGTTGATAAAGGAAGTGAGTGGAGAAGGGTATATAACTATATATTCCCTAGTGGTGGTCGGGATGCGGGGCATTTAATTAAGTTTTTAGAATTGACAAAAACATCCAATAAACCTTTTAATTTTAAAAGCTAGCAGTCTCGTTTTACATGTTATGTTTCATGTCTATCATCTAATTTAGTAATCAAAAGTGTATAAAAAATTAGTAACCAAAACAAACCCTTTGTTACTTGGTAGTTATTCAATTATATTAGCCCAGATGATGATTAAAAAACTCCTTTGAGACCGCTTAATCAATTTTAATTCATACGAATCGTATGCAACTAAAACACCATTTTATCGATTGATATTCAATATCATCATACGCTATTATTTTTTTCTATTATACATGCGTTGTGGATGATAAATATTTTTAATATTTGATTGTTCTATCACATTTTATTAGTGTTATTCTTGACATTGACATAAAAGAAAAAAAAAAAAGAAAAAAAAAACTAATTTGAAACTTTTTGTTACAAAAGTTCTTTTCAAACTTTATGCAGATCATAATCTCATATTTTGTTAGATACTCAGATGCATTTATATAGGGTGAAATTGGTATGGTACTACTTATTTTTTATTTCTAAATTCTACTGTACCAATTATAGTTGGTATTAAAAAAATTTATCATTACCGTACCAACTTTTTTGGCTACCAGTAATTTTGGTTGATGCATGTTGCTAATGGTATATACCAACATGAATGCAGGGTTTTTGTGAATGAAGATTTAGTGTTCTTGAATATTGTGAAACATGGATAAGAGATTTTATGAATAAAAGCTTTGTAGTTATTGAGATTGAAATTTTGATCCCGAAAGATTTTATTAAGTTTTATCGTAAGTTTAAAAGTTAAAAATAGTTGAGAAAAATAAGACATATCAACATAGGTTTAAACTTTAAACTCTATTAATACGCTAAATACTAATATCAAAACTCTTAAAATCTTAAACTATATATATATATATATATATATATATATATATATATATATATATATATATATATATATATATATATATATATATAAGTAGGTTCATGCGAAAATATAAATATCTTGCGAAAACGTGAAAACATATTTTATCTTATAAAAATCAAACACAAGTACTATAAAAATTAAATTTATTAGCAATAAATTTAAGATAATAAGTTTACATTGGATTGTGTTATTATAATATAAATTTAAAGACAGTTTAACAACTATTTTTTTCACGTCCTTAACCATTGTTAAATTCATGTTTTCATAATAAAAATGTCCAAAATCATGTTTTGCTAATATGAAACAATTTCTCATGTATCATCGATTATCATCATGTAATTCAAAGTTTGAATGAATTATTGTCCAAAATATAAGGTTGAGGTGACACAATCTCATAGTTTTCTCTTGTTTTCGTGTTTTCGCAAATTATTTTCATTTTCCCATGAACCCTATCATATATATATATATATATATATATATATATATATATATATATATATATAGAGAGAGAGAGAGAGAGAGAGAAAGGGAGAGAGAGAGAGAGGTAGGTTCAAATGTTTTTCATATCTATTGTGTGCTAGAATGCACAAATAGGAATTTAGTATTAATTATATGTATATAAAATGTTATCCATACTTATAACTCATTTTTATGGAAACTAATTAAATTCGTTATTAATGTCAACAATAATATTCGTTATTAATGTCAACAATAATATTCTTTTAAATTCATATCTAGAAGAATGAGAGTGTATTGCAGCAGAATGAGAGTGTATTCTAGTATAATACATTCTCGCTCTTCATATTCCATACAACTTTATTGTATTTTAAGTGATTGAGTGTTGAAACAAAGTACGAACTCATATATAAAACCTATATGCAAATTCATTATGAAAGAATGTTATTGCTGACATTAATAACGGATTTAATTAGTTTCCATAAAAAAAGAATTATAATTATGGATATCATTTAATATACATATAATTATGGAAATCATTTAATATCTATAATTATTTAATTAAATAATTATTTAATTTACTAAATTTCTATCAATGCATTCTAGCACACAATAAATATAAAAAACAAAATAACCTAGCCCTATATATATATATATATATATATATATATATATATATATATATATATATATATATATGCTTAGGTTATTTTGTTTTTACTAATTATTGTGTGCCAGAATGCACAGATCTGGACCATCGGATGAAATAGAATCAAATGTCATGATATGAGAGTCTATGATAACATATACCATATAATCACACAAATTTCAGCATAAGGACATTTTAGTCAATTAACTTATATTAAAAAAGAAAATTTTTGGATTTTTAGGGATAATTAATTACTTTATTTTTAAAAATCTGAATATTTTAAATATTCAGATTAATTAATTCCTTTATTTTCAGGGATAATTAATCCCTAAAAATCTGAATATTTTTAGGGATAATTTTCGGATTTTTTAGGGATAATTAATTCCTTTATTTTTAAAAATCTATATTTTGAATTTCACCGGCTCTTAACATATTTAGGGTTAGAAAATTCACGACACACTTCTTTCGACACCTTCATCAAAAATCAATCCTTTGACATGTTTATCAAAACCTTTAACCTCAAACCCTAACATCTCCCATGCATTCTTATATTTATTTCTTAATTGAGAGTTATTCCTCTGATTCACAGAATCTCTAAAGATGCATTTGGCATGAGATCTCACTCAAGAAGATTGAGATGGTCTTAAAAGCCACATGACATCTTTAAATTTAATTAAGTGAAAGGACCATATGAGAAGAGTTTTTGCCGAGAGCAGAAAATTTGCTAAATCCACTGAATCCATCATAGAAAAACCAATGGAATGCAACCCTTTTTCGACCCCAACCATACTGATCCACAAGCTAGAAGCTTATGACCCTCCAAATATGGACACCACTTTATACAACACCTTAGTCGGGGCTCTTCAGTACCTTACTTTCATGAAATGTGATATTGCTTTTATTGTCCAACATATATGTTTATTCATGCATGATCCTCATAAACAACGTCTACACACTCTTAAACACATTTTGCAATACCTTCATGAGACACCTGAACATGGCCTCCAAATACACATCTCCTCCCCAACAAGCCTTATATTATATTTTGATACCGATTGGGGAGGATGGCCGACCAACAGACACTCTACCCCTAGTTACTGTCTTTTCCTAGGTGACAACATTATTTATTGGTCCTCAACATGCTAGGGTGTTATCTCTCGATCCAACACGGCGATCGAGTACCGTGGGGCAACGAACACAAATAATAAGTCGTGTTGGGCTTATAAACCTCCTTTGTGAACCACATCGTCCCATTCCAATAGTTTATTGTGATAATATCATTACTGTCAACATGTCTATCAATCCGGTTCGACATCAACAAACCAAACATATAGAGACCGACACTCATTTTGTCAGAGACAAAGTTGTTTTTAGCCATATCCGAGACGCCCACATACCATCAAGCTCCCATTACACAGACATATTCATTTAAGGCGTGTTTGACAAAAGTAGTTGTTAGCTGGAAGCAGGTAGTGGTTAGCTGGTAGCGGGTAGATGGTAGCGTGTAGCAGGTAACTAGTAGCGGAAAGTTGTAACTTTTATTTGTTATATGAATGTTTGACAAAAGTAGTTGAAAACTTTTGAAATATATAAAATTACATAAAATGACAATTGATTAAAAATAAATAAATATATAAATATATTTTTAAGGGTAATTATAGAAATTGATTTCAAAAGTTCATGAGCGTTTTGTTAAACGCTACATAAAGTAGTTTTTAGAATCGAAATGTTTTGTTAAAAACGCTCGTATTGTCAAACGAAGTTTTTTGTTTAAACTAGAGCATATTAATATTTTTCCAAAAATTATTATTATTTAATTTTTATATTCATATACTAATTAATTTATGAAAAATGACAAGAGATATGAAAAAGACGAAAATCCCCATTGTGGAAGAGGCACGTGGTATTTGATAGAGGAACTCAGGGACCACCACACCACCACTGTCGAAAGTTAGATAGAGGGTGTGGGACCCATTTCATCACTATAATCCTAATCCAATCTCAATAAATCCCAACTATAAATACTCCATATATATCTTCCTTCTTCACTTCCCTTAAGTAGGGTTTTGATCTCTCTATAACCCTCGAATCTATACGTATGTAGAGATATATAGAGAGAAATTGAAAAGTTTATCTAGAGATTATTACATATAAAGGTAGAATATGGATGCATATTCGTTGCATCTAGCTATGGCGGCACTAGTCGGAGCTTCATTTGTTGCTGTTTCGGCTTATTATATGCACCGCAAAACCCTAAATCAATTGCTGGAGTTCGCCAAAACTGTTGAGAAGGAGAGAAACGATGGCGAAGATGAATTGCTGCAGCATTACAGGAAGCAAAATAGTACTGAGAAGCCGTTGCAGAGGCGGAACCAGGGAGGTCGGATAAATGGATTTTATCGTCGGGGTTCTGCTTCCTTGCCGGAAATCACATCGATTTCTGGTGGTAGTGGTGGTCATGATGAGGATGCTATTCCAGCGGGGTTGCCAAGACTCCATACGCTTCGAGAAGGTAAGAAAGTGTTGGTGCTTTCACGTTTCTTTTTGTGCTTAATGTGTTATCAAAGCGTGAATTTGGTCGAACAGTTGATGAATGTTATTGTTCATTAACTGATTTCGCAGGCTTTTGATATTATTTTATAATACTAAAGTAAAATTGCTTCTTTGATATCATATGCCTCTGTCAATAGCTTTTGCATGAATAAAATGATACCATGTTTGCATATATCCTGGAGATGAAATTAACTGGGATGCTTTGTGTTGCTCTGAGATTTAAAATCTCCTGCTGTTAACGTTTATCAATCCTCAATGGTATATTCCAATATCCATGAAATGGCTGTGGGATTTTAGATTCGGATCATAGTAAAGTTAGGTTTTCCAATTACCCTTTCTTGCTCTTATTATCTGACTACCTTAAAGGTTTAAAAATTCTTCTTGAGGGATTAAAGAGCTTAACTCTGGAGACAAGGAAAACAAACACAATGTTTTCAGACATATATGAAATAGGAATACTTCAAGACTTTTTTAATAATCACAAAATCAGAAAAGAATATAAGAAGAAATACTGGAGTTCAGCTTTCTTATACTACACTGCTCTATTTATTGTAGGAAAATCTCCCAGCCACACAGGATTGGCAAAGAGAGCTGGACACTTACTTAGACCAACTTCTCCAAAGTCTCCAGTTGCAAGTGCAAGTGCTTTTGAAAGTGTTGAAGGATCCGATGAAGATGCTGATTTAAATGAAAGCATCAATCTAGATCCTACATACCTTCACACAAATGGAAACACTGTAAATTTTTATGAACTTTCCTCTTCTATCTTCCACTCTCTTATTCTGTTTGGATAACTTACAAGTTACAATCTATTTGGACATGAAACTACAGGGGGCAGAATGTGAGGGTGTTAATGCAAATGGTGAACAATTGCCAATTCCTGCATCTTCTATGATACGATCACACAGTGTATCTGGTGACCTACATGGTGTACAACCTGATCCTGTAGCTGCTGATATTCTTAGAAAAGAACCAGAGCATGAAACTTTTGTCAGACTTAAAATCAGCCCACATGGTATATACACTACTCAATAGTATACACATGTCTCTTTCTACTTCATATATGTGTGATGTGTCTACACCTAAGTGAGCTTATTCTTATTCTTTTACTTTTTACAATTACCACTATGATTATTTCAGAGACACCATCACCTGATGAAGCAGAAGTCTACAGGGCTTTACAAGTTTGCCTTGAAATGAGAAACAGTTATGTTTTCAGGGAAAGCATTGCTCCATGGGAGAAAGAGGTCATATCTGATCCAAGCACTCCTAAACGCAATCCAAATCCTTTTGATTATGTCCCTGAGGCTAAATCTGATGTAAGTTCTTCTAAACCAATTTATAAATTATAAATTTTTCTTGACATGACATATATTAATTGTGTTACTACTGCTACAGCATTACTTTGAAATGGAAGATGGAGTCATTCATGTTTATGCAAAGAAAAATTGTAAGACTAAAAGTAAAACCCATGATTTGTTATAAACATGGAGTATTGTAGTGTAGTGTAGTGTCTCTAATTGTTTTCTTTTTTCAGCAAATGAGAAGCTTTTTCCTGTTGTTGATGCAACAACCTTTTTCACTGATTTGCATCACATCCTTAAAGTGATTGCTGCTGGGAATACACGAACAGTATGTCATCACAGGCTTGGTCTCCTTGAACAGGTGGATATTATGAATTATTATTATGTTTTTCATTTATTTTTGTGGGATAAGTTATCATCTGACTTTGATATTCTTCTTCTATATATATATCAAGAAATTCAACCTTCATTTGATGCTAAATGCTGACAAAGAATTCTTAGCTCAAAAAAGTGCACCACATCGTGACTTTTATAATGTTAGAAAAGTCGATACTCATGTTCATCATTCTGCATGCATGAATCAAAAACATCTCTTGAGATTCATCAAGTCCAAGTTGAGAAAAGAACCTGATGAGGTAATAATCTTTTATCTGGTGTTCATTCTTATTAAACCCTAAAACCCTAAATTTCTGTTTTCTGCTTTTTTGCAGGTTGTAATATTTCGGGATGGAACTTATCTGACATTAAGAGAGGTTTTTGAGAGCTTGGATTTAACTGGGTATTAAAAAAAAAACTTTTCTTTATCAATAAAAATGGTTATAAACTTATAATGAATTAGTCTTCTGATTATATTTAAAAATTGTTGATGCAGATATGACCTCAATGTTGACCTGTTAGACGTACATGCAGACAAAAGCACATTTCATCGTTTTGACAAATTCAATCTCAAATACAATCCCTGTGGTCAAAGTAGACTTAGGGAGATTTTCTTGAAACAAGATAATCTAATCCAGGGTACTAGGTTTAATTTTAACATTTCAATCTGAATAAAATATATATATTTTTTAAATTTTTAATAAACTATTTTTTCTCAGGCCGCTTTCTTGCTGAATTAACCAAACAAGTATTTGCTGATCTTGATGCAAGTAAATATCAAGTGAGATCCTCATCCAACTTCCTCTCTTTAATAATTTCATTTATAATTTATTATATATATAATCTTGTTTTTAATAATGTTGGTTTTACAGATGGCAGAATACAGAATATCCATATATGGTAGAAAGCAAAGTGAGTGGGATAATTTAGCAAGTTGGATTGTAAACAATGAACTCTATAGTGATAATGTTGTCTGGCTGATTCAGGTACTTATTAAAATTCAAAACTAAAACCTCTCTCATCATCTTTTCATGCTTAGTTTCTGATTTATAAAACTTTTTTTTTGCAGTTGCCTCGGCTTTATAACATATACAAAGAAATGGGAATTGTGACATCATTTCAGACAATTCTTGACAATATATTCCTTCCTCTATTTGAGGTTACAGTCGATCCAGGATCACATCCTCAATTGCATGTTTTCTTGAAACAAGTAATACTTATATTTTATCTTCTCTTTCTCTTTCTCTCTCTCTCTTTTTTTTTTTTTTTTTTTTTAATCTTAATGATAAATTTCAGGTTGTGGGATTGGATTTGGTGGATGATGAAAGCAAGCCAGAAAGACGCCCTACAAAGCACATGCCAACACCTGAGCAATGGACCAATATCTTTAACCCTGCCTTCTCATACTATGTTTACTATTGTTATGCAAATCTCTATACCCTAAACAAGGTAACTATATATCTACATATACATACATAAATACATACATATACATACATAAATACATACATATACGTACATACATACATATACATACATACATACATACATACATATACATACATACATATGAAAGGTATGAATTCTGAGTATGTTCGATGTGATGCTGCAGCTTCGTGAATCAAAAGGCATGACTACCATCCGATTCCGCCCTCATTGTGGGGAGGTATATTTTAATTTATCAAGTCGTTTTTTCTGCATTATGTCAAAAATAAAACATTTATATATATATTTTTTATTTTATTTTATATAAGGCTGGTGACATTGATCATCTTGCTGCTGCATTTCTTACAACTCATAACATTGCACATGGGATCAATCTCAGAAAGTCTCCTGTACTTCAATACCTCTACTACCTTGCTCAGGTCAAACACAAAACTTATTTTCCTTTTTTTTTTTGGTTTTTGGTTTATTGTCTAATTTATATATTGTTTGTGGTTAGATTGGTCTTGCCATGTCACCATTGAGCAACAACTCATTATTTCTGGATTATCACCGAAACCCTTTTCCAATGTTTTTCCTACGTGGCCTTAATGTCTCTCTATCTACTGATGACCCTTTACAAATCCATCTCACAAAGGAGCCCTTAGTTGAGGAGTACAGTATTGCTGCTTCTGTAAGCATATACACTTTTCCCTTTTTGCCCTTTTCCTATCATTAAACATTTTTTTTTGTAGGTATGGAAATTAAGCGCGTGTGATCTTTGTGAGATTGCGCGTAATTCAGTATACCAGTCTGGTTTTTCCCATGTTCTCAAGGTACAAATTGATTTTTGAAGTTATGGAAATGGGAATATGTTCTCAAGGGCGTTTATGTCTTTTTGCAGTCGCATTGGATTGGGCCGGAGTATTACAAGAGAGGACCAGATGGGAATGATATTCACAAGACAAATGTGCCACATATTCGACTTGAATTTCGTGACATGGTTAGTATGGTTCAAATTACATAATATATATATTTTTTATTGAAGTGAAAAAAAGATAACATGATTGAATTTTGATACCCAGATTTGGAGAGAGGAGATGCAACAGGTATATCTAGGGAAGGTGCGTTTGCCTGAATACATTGAGACTTAGCTTCCTTCTTCAATCACACGCCCTAAAGCTTAAGAGCTAATGTGAGGGGTCAACTCAGGAGTTCAGTGAAAGCTTTAGGTCAACACTAAGTGTAAACTGTAAATTATAACGTAATGTGAGGTTGTTAAGTACCACTCCAAATATAATTATATAAAAGCAAGATAAAATAATAATCTTAAAGATGATTTTGCGTTAATACACTTATGGTCTAAAGATCTGTTTAATCAGTTTTGAGTAGTAGTGCTATGAACATTTCATGATGTGACCATTTGCTTTCTTTTTTTATGCCTATTTGATTTGATGTATGTGGCAAAAACTAAAATTGCCATTTGCTTTTCTTTTTGTGCAAGTTTTTATCCCATCACTAAAAATAACCTAGAATAGTGAACATGTTTTGATTTGATGGTTGGGATTGAATTCGTGTTTGATTTACGAAAAAATAATGGAGGTAACAAATCCAAATGGAGATTGGGTTATATTATATGTTTAGAACATACAATTTCATGTGAAAAGTTGTGAAGTGTATTGCAAAATCTAGGTCAAAGCGACAATTTAAACCTCCAAATCACCATTAATTTTTATGAGTTTCAAGTCCATGGAATCTTGAACCCGATCATGATATTTACTTGAATGTAAACACAAATACTAAACGTTAAAATATGAAACTAATAGTTTGACAAATTAGTCCATACATATTCGAAATTCCATTAAGTAGTATATGCACAGTTTTTCACTCCTCCATAACTAATAAGGTCTAAACAAATGATTTACAATTCAAAATTAAGAATTCAGATTTCAGAATTCATTATTCAAACAAAAAACTTCATCACAAGACAGCAATTCAACAGTCTAAAAATGGTTTAGAATTCTAAATATTTTGGTTTCATAATACAACCCATAATTTACAAAGTGATAATGTTGTATTAAAAAGAGTGTCTTGTCAATAACCTAAATGCTTCCATGAGCTTACAGGTTTCGACCACAAAACTTTTTCCACAAACAGCCATCAACGGTTCTTGGACTGCAACACACAAAAAAACAAAAATGAGATATGCAAGATTATACTGCATTCGACACGCATTAGACTGGACCAGTGTCAATAGGACAAAAATTGCATCTTTTATCCCATCCAATTTTTTTGTGTAACAAACAAAGCATGAATAAATCAAATCAAAATCCAACCTCAAAGTTGCGAGACATTTCCTTCACCTGCTCAGCAATTTCTTGTCTCTTTTTTGCAGCTGCCAAAAAAACAAATCAAGTAATGAAAAACTTGGTTACATTTATACATGCTAATTTAATTGAAGGTGCATGAATCATGAATGTACCTATGCTTGACATTTCTTCCATTGACTTTGAAGTCTTCACTGCAAATCTTTGAAATGCTCGGCTGAAAAATCACACACAAATACCAATAACACATTGTCAACTTCGTGTAAGAAAAGTAGAATTACAAAGATAAAACATATTGTGTTTGATCACACCATGTAACTATATTTATGGTTGTTTTAAGAAGAATATGGAATTCAATAACAGAGCTTTTGTAATATTGTTCATGAACCAATACCATACCATACACAAGTCTCTCAACAATTGAAAAGATACATATGGAATTGACTTAATGGACTTAATAAAAAGTCATATGGCATTGTTCTCTATAGAACTTTCATCTATGTTCTTGTCATGTTTGAGTAATAAAAAGTCAGCATATACTTCCATACCTAAAACTCTAGACTCTTCATCTTTAAGGAGAACAACAAAAGAATATTTGGATATTTAATTGCAATATGAACCAACCTAGTCCTAAATTAATATAATCCTCCAAAACTATTACAATGAATTTGTTTTACCGTATTTTTGAAATCATTAGTATCTCAAATCGTACGAAAGTGAATTGAATACAAAGAGATTAACGCTATCTTTCAGAAGACAGAGAGAAAAAGATCACCTGTTGGCAAGACTGTCGACGAGGATCTCATTAACAAGGTAAGACATAACACGCTGCACAAAATTTCCTCCCGCCATGATCTAACACAGCCTCGCTAGCTGCCAGATAGATTAACGATGTTACAAATTGATGAAATCAAAACAAAAATCGTAGAAACTTGCGATTGGAAGATATATGAAACCTAATTCTTTCTTGATACGAAAATTGTACACAAACTACGGAATAAAAATCGAGTTAAGGAATGAATAGCAATAAGAATCTTCGAATTAAGGCAAAGGAGAAGGCCTATCAGATATTTGTTCACCTGAGATTTCCGATTGTTGAGCACAAAGGGCAATAGAATCCCTAGCTTCCAGAAACGTCGAGAGAAGGAGACGGAAAAACGGGTTAAAATCGGTTATTAGTTCGCTTATGTGTTTGTGACTAGGTTCGGGGTTGGGCCGATGTCCCATTAAGCGTTTTTTGACACTTGAGCTGCAAGGCATTGACTCCGGAAACATTTATTTATTTATTTTTAAGAACAAATTTTCCAAATAATTGAATATTTATTTATTTATTTTTAAGAACTAATTTTCCAACAATCGACCATCTTAAGTGAAGGGCATTATATTACTCTCATATATTTGTCTGGCTATATATCGGTCTTTTGGTACTTACACATATCTCTTACCTAATAAAAATATTGATATAAGAAAGCGACCCTTGACAGTTAGAGTGTATCAGTAATGTGAAGATTTGATTGACTGAATAGCAAAGTGTTTTATTGAGAAGTGATAGCGAGGAGCTGTATGGTTTCGACTGAAGACTTAGGGGTCGTTTGATAATTGCTAACTGGGTTAGAGCTGATTCGGTTAGAAGATGATTGGGTTAGAAGTTCTAACTGAGTTAACTTCTAACTGAAATTTGGTGTTTGATTTTGCATCTGACCAATTGTGCAAAATGACTATATTACCCTCAAACGACATTTACTTTTGGTTTCATATGCACATGCAATAAATCATAAATGATTCCATGTTCTGTATATAGATGATGATTTCAATCATTTGAGTGTTTTAAACCATAAATATTTACATAAAACAACTTTGTTTCAACTGGAATGTACAACTATCCAACTCAATTTATCATCTTTTCCATTCCATAGACCACTTATGTTACCACTATTCGAAGTTTCCCCAATCAACTTCTGGATATTCGAATTAAGGAAAAGTGCTAAATCAACAACATTAAAATGTATTTTAAAAAGGATAAAAGCACACACTATTGATGAAAGATCAGACACCATTGTCATCAAATTACTTTTGGATATTCGACTTAAGGAAAAGTACTAAATCAACAACATTAAAATGTATTTTAAAAAGGATAAAAGCACACACTATTGATGAAAGATCAGACACCATTGTCATCAAATTTAGATCATATACATAAAGAAACAAGAGCCACCTCTTTACACAAACATCTACTATTTTAACATGCTCTACTGCCATCACACTCGGTATTCATTAACGAGTCTTTGTCACCCAAAACATATGAGATAAACAAACCTAAAAAGCATATTCCGTTAGAGATAAACATGGACCAACGTGTAGAAAAGGTTTAATTGTAGAGCAGGTTGAGAAGAACACCACCAGTTCAATTTTGCAGAGCGGGTTGAGAAGAAGACCACCAATTCAATTTTGCACTGCAATTCAATAAATCTTTTTACCCTCAATTCATGGCTTTCATTTCATTCAGAATAGTTTGGAACCAATCGAAACATAAGCTTATTTGACCAAGACAATTGAAATTGCTTAACCAATTCACAGTTCCAGTCAGTTGAGCAATTATAAATTTGTGATCCAAAAATCATAATAAAAAGCTTGAGATCAAAAACCCCAAATAGAAATAAAAAGCTTGAGATCAGAAATCCTAAATCGAATCAAAAACCTTAATTTTCTTTGAAAAATTGAGAAATTGTTGTGAGAAATCACAAACCCCATATGAGATGCGATAGGGAGGATGACGGCGGAGGAGGTAGTTGGCTCTAGAGAGAACGCTGGTGGATGAGGTTATCGGCGTTGGAGATAAGGGCGGTCGAAGAGATGGTTAACAATGTTGAAGACTGAAGATGATTGAGAGAGATGCGGTGGAGAGGATGGAGTGAACTCCGTTCAAAAAGAAAAGGGAAGGGCCAAATGGGAAAATGAGTCTCTCCTTCCAGTCAGCTTCATTTTTTAGATCGACCGAGTCAAAACAAAACAACCGACCGAGTCATCTAGAGTGTCTGATTGTTTACGAATCAAACATATTGACCCAGATTGGGTCAGCCAAAATGTCTGACTGGACCCGGTCAGAAGTAAATCAAATAGCCCCTTAGAGAGACCGGGGATAAGGAAGAAAGTGCGAAGTGAAGAAAAAAGCTCTTGTCTGTTGTGGATACCGCAACGTAAGAAAAGTAATAATCACCTTTTATAACTTTGTGTGTTATTGTCACACCCCCGAACCAGACGGCGAAAACGTCCGGGGGCTTGCACGTGACTTCATCTTGAAATATCATTACAATGAATACAAATGAAACATAACATCATCATTACCATGCATAATATAATACAATTGTCATTGTTTACATCAAGTACAATATTTTAAATTACATGGCCATAACATTCAACGTACGATGTTTAACAGTACACAAAACAAAATCTCATATTCTTGTTGACTCTTCCGCTTAACGAGTTCTTGAGAATACACGTCATTTTGAAAACGGTCAACATAACAATATTGGTGAGTTTATAAGTGTATTTTAATGAAAACTTTTGTATCGATAGTAAAACACTAGAAAATCCGATATTTTCTGCAAAAGAGTTTGAAAATGATGTATCAAATCAAGTATTAATGCATGTGTGGTTTCCATTGTAGAAAATATGCAAAAATAAGTTCCCGAAAATCCTGTGTGTTTCTATTGTAAATTGAAGGTGGTGTGCAAATGTATATTTTCCCCAAAAAATCCGATATTTTCTGACTGTAAAAGTAATGTAGTCTTAAAACCCTAAGACTAGGTATTAGTGTGTATACGTTTTGTGTCGCCACAATTTGTATTTGTATTTCGTAATATTCTGATGGTATTGATATTTATGTGAGTCGTTACAACCATGCTTAATAATGACTAATTCACCTGTCATGACGTATCAGACGCCGGTTTGTCGAAGGTAAGGTTTGTCACCCTAGACTGGCCTAGTCTAGCTATAGCGAACAGCTCAGGTGTGGGGTGTCACCCCGTATAGATCTATACACAAACTCCCGCTCTCCCTCCAGGAGACTCTGGTTATAACTACATGCTACGATCATACACTCGAGGGTTTCAACTGACAAGTCTCACTAGATCCTTAACTGGTTCACGAGTAATGTACTACACCAAGTATATTGTTTACAGGTGCGTTTTAAGTTTTCAAATCAAAAAATATGTATGTGATTGTATGTAGTCCAACAGACATGTAAGGGGCATTTAATGTCCACTAAACATATGACTTTTAATCCAAGCCCAATTAGCATGTGGATGGACCACTAAGCCCAATAAACATGTAAGGGGTAATTCAGGCCCAATAGGTATGTAAATGAGCCACCAAGACCCAATAAACATGTGATCCATAACATAGGCCCAAATTAACATGTAAATGGACCACAAAGGCCCAATTAACATGACATGGAAATGTAGGCCCAATGTACACTTAAATGGACCCCTAAGGTCCATTAGCCATGTAACGAGAGTATTAATGTAACATCCATAAAACTCACACCAAATTTTAAACTTTTTCAATCATAAATAAAAACCACATTGAATTGTTTACAAAAAAATTTCAAATCATTTTCCATCAGAGTGTCCCAAAAAAAATCATAACATAAGGATGAGGAGCGATACGGTCACGCCTTCTCCTTTCCACGATCTCCTGAAGTACCTGAAACAGTAAACTGAAAACTGTAAGCCCGAGGGCTTAGTGAGCTACCCCCAAAATACCAATACCACACTGACAATACCATAACAGTAATAATCAATCGATCAACATCCATACTGGGCCATCAGCCTGACTGGACCGCCCTATCAGGCCTACATTCTGTTTGGATCTATCCCGAGCCTTCGGCATGACTGGTCCGCCACGTGGGCCTACAGTCTCCCCGAACCGCTCATAGGGTATGTTGGCCTTCAGCACAAAGCATGACCGCCTCAACCCAACCAACAAGCAAATAACCATGTGCGCATAGCTAACATATACTGGCATATACAAACATCAAACATATCTATCTCACTGATCACAATCATAGAATTCTCCTGTAACTAGAGTACCGACCTAGCAGGTCACTAACACACCAACCCCTACGGATCATAAAAGCATAACATACTATCTATCTCGATTCTGAACTAACAAATCATAACCACATGCAACATACCATAACAATAACAACTAAAGGGCCGACCTTGGTGCCGTAGACCCTATCGATATAGTGAGGATAACTCACCTCGCAGATGTCGACTCGGAAGGTAAGGTCCAACTCTCGGATCACTCGACACAGGCCCCACCACCTATAACCATAGTTCAATATACGTATAAGTCTTTAACCTTATAAGGTACTCCATAACCCAATAGTCAACCCCTGATGAAGGTCAAAGTCCTCAGTCAAGGTTAACAGTCTATGTTGACCTCAACTCGTCGAGTACACCCAGCTACTCGCTGATTCTCTTGAAGCACAATCCAACTCGCCAAGTCATCGAGGTGACTCGTCGAGTTCCTTCAAATCCTGATCAGACCTTAAGGCCACCCGCCGAGTTCCCTCCCTGCGACTTTGACGGATATACTCATGAACATATTCTTGGTTAAAACTCATCCGACTCACCGAGTTGTTCTTCAACTCGTCGAGTCTCATGGCAATCTTCATCGGACTCGCCAAGTTGTTCAACCTGTTGGAATGGTGTCTAAGGCTACAACTATATTAGGCAAGTATTTGACCCGGTTGTGCATGGTCCTTTTGGGTTGCCTTCACCATAGCAACTTGACAGGATGATTTATTATGAGAGAAGGAATATTATTAATATATTATGAGAATAATATAAGGAATAATAATATTATTATTTGATTAATATAAGTCATAAATTAATTAGGAATTAATTTGATGACTTAAAGAGATTAATTGAATAAAGGGGCATAAACTGTCAATTGTATGATAATTGGACTTTGGGCTATAAAATCCGTTATGGATAATGGTGGACGATTTCTAGGGCTTAGGATAGGCTTAGAGTTCGTCCAAAGGGTTATCAATTAGGGTATTGGATTGCTTAGGGCCTAAGTTATCCAATTAGGGTTTAAGGGTGAAACCCTAGGAGCCTTACAAGTATAAATAGACCCCAAGGGTTAAGGAAATCGACACTTGTGATTTAGAAAGAAACCCTGGCCGATTTTGATTCCCTCTCCTCTCTCTCAAATCATCCTCTTGCTAGTTGGTGTTTGTAAGCAATTAGAGGAGTGACAATTGTGACTCTAAAGCTCCAAGGACAAGAAGATAAAGCAAGTGATTCAAGGTAAACTTCTAATTCTGATTTCTTATTGTTATTATACTCTATTAGCCATTAGAAGTCTTGGATTCAATGCATGTTTAATTAGAGAAACCTAGATCCAAGCATTAGGGTTTGCATGTGCACATAGGAATGTTCATATGACCAGTACCCATCAGTGGTATCAGAGCCTAGATTGGTTTCTATTGAATTGATGCATTGGTTGCTTGTTTGATGCCTTCAAAATTCGAATTTTGTGGTTCTGTCTGATGGACTCGGCGAGTCCCATAGTGGACTCGGCGAGTAGGCTCGGCTCGGCGAGTCCATTGGGGTACTCGACGAGTCCAAGCGTCAGAAAGAGCAAATGTCGGGATTTCTTGCTGTTTATCTTTGAGATACTTGCCTTTATCATATTAGATCAATATAAATCTGATTTTATGATATATATATATATATATATATATATATATATATATATATATATATATATATATATATATGAGTATATTCTTGATCTAATTGAAGATATTTATCAATTAATAAAATATTTATTTACTTATGTGATAATTGATTAATTATTTTGATTAAATTGGTAAATTGTTTTGCAAGAAATTATTAAATAAATCAAATATGGATAATTATGAGATTAAATGTTAATTTAGATTCTTTGTTATTTGATCCTCTATGTTTTGAAAAGTTTAAAACTTGCCCTCAAGTTTTGAAATTTATGTTTTGTGATTAAAAGTTTAATTTAGACAATTTAAATTTCAAACCCTAGAATTTTACAAGTTTAAAATTCAACCCTATACTAATATAATATTACAAGATTAATATATATATATATATATATATATATATATATATATATATATATATGTATAATTAAAATGCTAGTCTTACCGTTAGTAGGCCTCATTCACGAAGCCGGTCTATAAGGTGGGTATAAGGTTGTTGCCTATAAAATGGCGCTTAATGGGTGTACACTCACACCCACCGCTTGCTTGATCGGTGGAGGGTCGTTAGCCGAACGAGTAGGATAGGGAAACCTCATCTTCTCATTAAAAGTATAATATGAAATACAAAGTAACTACATGTTTTTCAAAATTCCCAATCTTAGTTACTTTAGGAAAAGTGAATTGATGCAATCCCATGAAATTACACTAATTGGTTCTAAGCAAAGGTGGCAAAGGGTGATTCATTGTTTATCATAGTTCGATGGAGCGTGTGTGGTTTGCCGACACATCGAATAGGTGATTGTTACAATGAAGGCACCATGTAAATTTGCATGGTAATTCACACCCACTTTGTGATCCTCGGTATCCCAGTCACAAACGAGAGGGGCATATCGAGATTTAAACATGCCATTGAAAAGTTTCAATGAATCTCATCCAAACCTAGGAATTCTCAATACATTTAGAACTTAAAGTTATGTTTTCATGGTGGAGAATTAGTGAATCGTCATTCACTTACCTTCAAATTGTTTGCATGTTAGATTATGGCATCCCTTTTCTAATATGTAAATATTGTTGTTGGATCCTATCCCTAATTTTTCTTATTGGGTGATAATTAGGGATTCAAATTCTAATCTATCTTTGTCCTTTCTATTTGTAGATGTCGAACGCGAACAACGCTACTGCTAGCTCGTTCATATTGATGAGCCTTTGCCAAAAGGTGACTTTCGATGGGACGAACTTTAGCGAATGGATAAGATACATTCGCACAATTGCTCGCTATGAGGACAAGAAGTATGTCCTCGATGAGAAGCTCGAGAAAATCGACCCAGAAATCGCTACTCCGGTTGAAATGACTGCTTTTGAGACTCATGAACGTGATGCGACGAAGGTTCATTGCATCATGATAGCCACAATGAACGTCGAATTCCAAAAGTCCTATGAGGACATGTATCCGTACGAAATGCACCAAGACTTGTTGGAGAGATACCACCAGAACGCGAGGCAGGAGCGTTACGAGATTTTCACTAACATGATTTCCGCCAAAATGGGTCATGGAGAATCTCTAACCGTGCACCTGCAAAAGATGCAAAGGTATGTCGATCGTCTTCGTAAGTTGAATGTTGACTTTGGGGAAGACTTGGCGATCGACATGGTGCTTCACTCTTTGCCTCCGTGTTACAATCAATTTAGGATGACCTACCACATGAACAAAGAAGAGGTCACCCTAAGTAAGCTCCAAGGTCTCCTTAGGGTTGCTGAAAGCAACCTCAAGGACAAGTCTGTTGCACCCACTCCCAATCCACCCGCTGCTCTTGTGCTGGCCATTGGGCAAGGAAGAGGCAAGAAGAGGAAGGCGTCGTCTAAGAGCCACCGCAAGGGCAAGTCCCGAGATGGTTCCTCTTCTAGTGGGACCAAAGTTGATCCCGCTAAGCCTAACCCTAACCCAAAAGAGGCAAAGTGCCATCATTGCCACAAAATAGGGCATTGGAAGAGAAGCTGCCCAGACTACCTGCAAGCCATCAGGGAAGGAAAGATCAAGCCGTCTTTCACAGGTATATATACAATTAAATCTAACGATTCATCTCATGCTATTTCTTGGGTCCTTGATACCGGTTGTGGTTACCACATTTGTTCTGAATTGCAGGGACTAAGAAGAAATAGGGATGTGGAGCATGGAAGAATAAATCTAATCATGTGGAACAGAAGATCATCGCCTGTGACCAAGATTGGAGTGTAGTCTTTAGTGCTTAGGAATGGTTTGTGTTTAGATTTGAACAATTGTTGCTATTCGCCAGAAATGGCAAGAAACATCAGTTCATTTCATGGTTTGTTTAGACAAGGTTTTAGATTTTCTTTTAATAATGAGAATGGTTCTATTCTTGCTTATCTAAATGGTGTCTTATATTTTGAAGCAATACCGTGTAATGGAATTTATGAAACTGTTATGATTGTAGATAACTTAGGAAATGATGTTTTATGCATGGATTCTTCCAATGGTATGGATAGAGCATCCTTATGGCATTGTCGTCTTGGACATGTCAACAAAAAGCGCATAGCACAACTCCAAAAGGATGGAGTGTTGGAGTCATTCGACCTTAGGGAAGATGACACATGCGAGTCTTGTTTGCTTGGAAAAATGACTAAGTCACCCTTCACTAGTACGCGTGAAAGGGGTGATGGTCTATTGGACCTCATACATACCGATGTATGTGGACCATTTAGATCAACCACAAAGGATGGGAACCGCTTCTATGTGACTTTTACCGATAACTATAGTAGATATGGGTATATTTACTTAATCAAGCAAAAGTCAGAAACGTTTGAAAAGTTCAAAGAGTTCAAGAATGAAGTGGAGAATCAATTGGGCAGGAAAATCAAGATGCTTCGATCCGATCGAGGAGGAGAGTACCTAAGTCTTGAATTTCATGACTATCTCAAAGAGTGTGGAATAGTTTCACAATTGACGCGACCTAGGACACCGCAGTTAAATGGTGTTGCAGAAAGGCGTAATCGAACCTTGTTGGACATGGTTCGCTCTATGATGAGTCGTGCTTCACTACCTATCTCTTTTTGGGGGTATGCCTTAAAGACTGCCGCCCATATCCTTCGCCGAGTCCCTACTAAGAAGGTTGCCAAAACACCTCACGAGATGTAGACAGGGAAAGCTCCCTCGTTAGCACATATCAAGGTTTGGGGTTGCGAGGCTTTCGTAAGACGAGATACTCACGACAAGCTCGAACCTCGTAGTGAGCGATGTATTTTCATCGGCTACCCGCAGAAATCCTTTGGATATCTCTTCTATAGACCGAAGGACAATGTTGTCTTTGTTGCGAGGAGAGGAGTTTTCCGAGAGCGAGAACTCATAAGCCAAGGAGACAGTGGGAGGCAAATCGAGCTTGAAGAGATTCAAGAGTCAATAGATGAAGGAACCTCTACCACTGGCACTCAACCCGAGGAGGAAAATCCGGTTGAACCGATTGACGTGTCATTACCTCTTAGACGTTCCGAAAGAGTTAGAGTTCAACCCCTGTTATATGGTTTTCATATTACTACCGAAGGGGACACGTATATTAGTGATAGTACACTAATAAATTTAGATGAACCTAATAGCTATAAGGAAGCCATGGCAGGCCCAGAGTCTGCGAAATGGAAAGAGGCGATGGACAGCGAGATCCAATCCATGTATGACAACCAAGTTTGGAATTTGGTTGATAATGTGCCCGGACGTAAGACCGTTGGGTGCAAGTGGAATTTCAAGAAGAAGACCGACGTGGATGGAAACGTGCACACATATAAGGCGCAATTGGTTGCGAAGGGCTTTACTCAAACTCCCGGAGTTGACTATGATGAGACCTTCTCACCAGTTGCAAAGATAAAATCTATTAGAGTGATGCTAGCAATTGTCGCATTTCATGATTATGAGATTTAGCAAATGGATGTCAAGACCGCTTTCCTTAATGGGAAGTTGGCTGAGGATGTTTACATGGCTCAGCCAGAGGGTTTTGTCGATCCAAAGCATCCAAATAGAGTGTGTAAGCTTGAGAAGTCCATTTATGGACTTAAGCAAGCGTCTCGCAGATGGAATCTTTGCTTCGATGAGAAAGTCAAAGAGTTTGGATTTGTACGAAGCGAAGATGAATCATGTGTATATGTCAAAGCCAGTGGGAGTATAGTAAGCTTCCTCATTTTGTATGTCGACGACATACTACTCATAGGAAACGACGTCCCGACTCTGCAGGAGGTTAAGTCCTGGCTCGGGAAGTGCTTCGCTATGAAGGACCTCAGAGAGGCTTCCTATATTCTGGGAATAAGGATAGTGAGAGAACGAAGTAAGAGACTAATAGGACTTAGTCAGAACACTTACTTAGATAAAGTACTGAAACGTTTTAGTATGGAAAATTCAAAGAAGGGAGAGTTACCAATACAAAGTAATGCCAAGTTGAGTAAGACTCAAAGTCCGAGTACCGAAGCTGAAATAGCTGAAATGAGCCGAGTTCCATATGCTTCCGCAGTTGGCTCAATCATGTATGCTATGACTTGTACTCGCCCTGATGTAGCCTTTGCTTTGAGCATGGTTAGTAGATATCAAGGGAACCCTGGCAGAGCCCATTGGATTGCGGTTAAGAATATCCTTAAGTACCTTCGGAGGACGAAGGAATGGTTCTTATTCCTCGGAGGGAGTGATGACTTGAAGGTGCGAGGGTATAGTGACGCCAGCTTTCAGACCGACAGGGACAACTACCGTTCGCAGTCGGGCTGGGTCTTTACCCTGAATGGAGGAGCAGTAACTTGGAAAAGTTCCAAGCAAGAAACCGTAGCTGATTCAACGTGTGAATCAGAGTACATTGCAGCGAGCGAGGAGTCGAAGGAGGCAATATGGTTGAAGAACTTCATCGGTGATCTTGGAGTTGTACCTACCATAAAGGAGCCCTTGGAAATTTTCTGTGATAATGAAGGGGCGGTTGCCTTGACCAAGGAACCGAGGGATCATGGTAGATCTCGACATATCGACAGAAAATATCACTTTATTAGACATCGTGTAGAAGAAGGACAACTCGTGGTGAAGAGGATATCATCAGAAGATAACCCAGCAGATCCGCTTACGAAGGGACTGAGTAGGGTTAAGCACTTGCAGCATGCTAGGAGTATTGGGCTGAAGGGTGATATTAGTATAGATTAGATAGTATTGGAAACGTGTAATAGATAAATGTAATTAACATTTGATGATTAAATAAAAGAGTATTATTTATTAGTAATGTTATTGTCTTATGTTAATTGTTTCACTTTGCATGTTTTGACTTCCAGAATAATTGAGTTTATTAAGAATAATCGAATTATTCAAATTGTCCACAATCGTTCATATGTTGGAAGTAGATATGAATGAAGATTGTCATGAATTGGTGTGTAGATTGTCTAAATGGTATTAGACATAGCAAAAGGTTGCTGCAACGTTCATGAGTGCTTATGAACTGGTTTTGAGCATTGGAACAAACCCGCGCTTGCTGGAATCACCTTATGGAATATGATAAATAAAGGGTGATCGCAAGACGATAATATCATATGGTCTTAAAACCTAGATATATGGTTTGTTATTTGTTAATTGGTTGTACATTGATAATGCGAAACCGCATCAGTAACTTGGTGTTATAAAACGCATTGTTGTGTATAGTTGATTAATGAATAAGTAAATGCATATAAGTCGAAGTTTATCTGTTACTTTTATCCTAAGAAGGTAAAAGTGATATCTCGGCCGCTCAATGATTTAATTTGACTTATGTGTCGGGCCCGGTCAGAACTGAATTGATGTGTTCGATTAAGTTCTATGTCAAATAAATCGGAGATCGAGAAACCAAATGCTAGACAAATTGTTCCATAGAATTGTCAGGATGATATCTAAACAGATGACTATACGATCCCTTATCTAAAGGACAAGATTGATTAGATCAGAGTTTGACAGCGTCTTTGAGAGCTACGATTGCTAATTGGATTGTACTTGTATATATAGTTACTAGACTTATCCAAGTGGGAGACTGTTGGAATAGTGTCTAAGGCTGCAACTATATTAGGCAAGTAATTGACCCGGTTGTGCATGGTCCTTTTGGGTTTCCTTCACCATAGCAACTTGACAGGATGATTTATTATGAGAGAAAGAATATTATTAATATATTATGAGAATAATATAAGGAATAATAATATTATTATTTGATTAATATAAGTCATAAATTAATTAGGAATTAATTTGATGACTTAAAGAGATTAATTGAATAAAGGGGCATAAACTGTCAATTGTATGATAGTTGGACTTTGGGCTATAAAATCCATTATGGATAATGGTGGACGATTTCTAGGGCTTAGGATAGGCTTAGAATTCGTCCAAAGGGTTATCAATTAGGGTATTGGATTGCTTAGGGCCTAAGTTATCTAATTAGAGTTTAAAGGTGAAACCCTAGGAGCCTTACAAGTATAAATAGACCCCAAGGGTTAAGGAAATCGGCACTTGTGCTTTAGAAAGAAACCCTGGCTGATTTTGATTCCCTCTCCTCTATCTCAAATCATCCTCTTGCTAGTTGGTGTTTGTAAGCCATTAGAGGAGTGACAATTATGACTCTAAAGCTCCAAGGACAAGAAGATCAAGCAAGTGATTCAAGGTAAACTTCTAATTCTGATTTCTTATTGTTATTATACTCTATTAGCCATTAGAAGTCTTGGATTCAATGCATGTTTAATTAGAGAAACCTAGATCCAAGCATTAGGGTTTGCATGTGTACATAGGAATGTTCATATGACCAATACCCATCACAACCAACTCATTGAGTTCAATGGCCATCTTCATGCGACTCGCCGAGTCAACCTTGCGACTCGCCGAGTCCATTCAGTCCTCTTTCCATACAGATCCATTTTGAGCCATGCAGAGGCTCCAAATCACAGATCCAAGCTTCTAGGGCATGCTTATCACGTGAAGTTGCAAACTTTACGTGCATGCGTGGCTTTAAGGGCTCAAAATGGCAAATCTAAGCTATTGATGGGTCTTTATGCACAAAGGGGAACTCAATCACGACTAAAGCTGCAACTTTATGCTTCTAGAACCCAAAGAGAGTCCATATCTGAAGTTACAACTTCAAATCTGGCCCATAGCTCATCATACCAACTTGATATTCCATGAAAACCCTAAAACTCACCCAATAAAGGAGATCTATAAGGAGAATGACGGTTTAGGTACCTTTTGAAGTTGATATCTGAGATGAGTGTTGATTCCCACACTCTAATTGCTTCAATCTTCTTCTCCTCCAAGTCTTCTCCCTCTAAGGACTCTCTTTCAAGCTTCAAACACACACACAAGGCACACACACGAATAAGGCTCTCAAGGGTTCTTTGGAACGGTAAGGAGGTCCAAGGGAGGCTAAGGTCCCTTTAAATAGGGGTGCAACCCTGAGAATTGGGATTTCACTTTCCAGCTCCTACTCGTCGAGTCCCAATATGGACTCGTCGAGTAGGTCACTTAACCTGCGATCCTTCTCGCTGCTACTCGACGAGTAGGGCCTAATTCAAAAACTCATATTAACGATACCTGAGAATCGGGGCGTTACAATTAAGCCCAATAACTCAATAAACATGTTATCAATGTATTTCGTCCATTGTTATTATTTCGTTGTTTGTTTTTTATTACGGGTTAAACGGAGTAACATAAAAAGGTTTAATTTTTGTAATAGTGACATTTTTGGCCCACTAGATCGAAAATATACAATTTAATCATATTTTTGGAAAATTTGACACTTTAGGTCCCTTAAGGCTAAGAGTTTTCATTTTATGGGCTTAATTCTAATAAAATAGCTTTTATGGCCCATTTTAGTTAAAAATTTCATTTTTGGTCCAAAATCATAAATATTAACATCTTTGGCCCAAATATATTTAAATTGCTGTTTCGGCCCTTTTTCTATGAGTATTTACATTTTTAGCCCATTTTTGATAAAAATGACAATTTCGGTCCAAACTTTATGAAAATAACATTTTTGGCTCAAATTCGAGGAAAGTTACATTTTCAGCCCCTATATCCGTAAATTCACATTTTTTTACTCAAATTTGTATATAATGACAATTTAGTCCACAAAAACCAAAAGTTTTACACTTTAAGCCCAAGAAAACCGTAAGGCCCATTTTATGGCCCATTATGCGAAAATTTTCACTTTTAGCCCCTTGAAAACTATGAATGTTATAAAAACCCATTTTTATGTAAAAGAGACCATTTTAGCCCTGGTAAAAAACCGTATATGGCATAGAAGTCTCAATCTTTTGTTTATTAGTCATAAATAGCCCTCTTTCAAGTGTTGTTTAGTTTCTTATGGATCTTCATATACTTAGCATATTTATCCTTATAGTAAGTTGTATAAAGTGTTGTAGTTTCAAAATATTGTCTAGATCTATGAATTTCTTTACACCATCACAACATACACTTATAAAACACACATAAACATACACAAAGACATAGATCTAACACATATCAACTTGTATTATCCTCCAAAAACATTGTAAAACCGAAATCAAGGGGGTATGAACTCACTGTGGGGTTTGGATTCGGTTTGATGAAGATATTGAAGAAGATCTCGACTTTAGCAAGTCTCTTGAAGAGGTTTTCGAACTTGGATGGTTCTAAGAAACATGATCTACAAAAATATGGGTGTAAGAGGAGTGATTTGAGTTTAAAGATGTAGTAAATTAACTTAGTTTTGTGAGATCTTACAAAGGATGATGATTTCTGATGAAAACTCCTCTTGAAACACACCCAAAATCTCGAAACTTTGGTGGAAGAAGGAGAAGTTTTTGAGAGATTTCTTGAGAGTGTTTGAAGGAAAATCTTGAAACATTGGCAGACAGCTTTGTTATCATTTTTTTAATTATATATATATATATATATATATATATATATATATATATATATATATATATATATATATATATATACCCTAAAATCTTCCAACCCAAATGCTTTAAACCAAAATGCTTCCAACGCATTTGCACTTTTCGGTTACGATCCAACATCATCACCACCTTATCGGCCACAATGGATAGATCTCAAAACCAAGCGTTTGTAGGTGGTGTTCTTAGCTATTATTCACAATTCCTAACGCCACAAAAATTCCAATTGCAATCCCCACCACCTCTAACAACATCTCAAATCCAAATGCAAACCCAATTCCAATTTTAATCTCAACCGCCTTTCACACCCGCAACCAAAACTCTTTCTGATTATGAGCCCGAAGAACAACCTCAAAAAAGGGAAGGTCGATCTAAGAAGATGGAGTAAAAAAGAAGAGACGAAATTAGCAAAGGCATATGTCGACATATCATAAGATAGCAACACATGAAAAGGCCAATCACGTGATGAATTTTGGTTACGTGTTATGGAGTGGTTTTGTAAGGGTATAGGTCGAGAACCAGATTACCAAACGTCCTACCAATGTAACTCAAAAATGGAATCTTGTTAACAAACTTGTGACACATTGGAACAAGATTTACACAAACTTCGAAAAGCAATGGGCTAGCGGTGAAAGTAAAATGAGTTTGTTGAAAAAACGCACACGACATTCCAAGATGACATGTTGAAGCCTTTTAAGTTCATTCTGATGGGTTTTATCCATAAGAACTTTACTATGTGCGCATGCAAAACCCTAATGCTTGGATCTAGGCTTTCTAATTAAACATGCTTTGAATCCAAGACTTCTAATGACTAATTAGGTTTAAGAACAATACAAAAACAGATCTAAAATCGTACCTTTGCATCTCTTATTTGATCTTGTTGTCTTGGAGCTCTAGAGTCACAATTGTCACTCCTCTAATGGCTTACAAACACCAAATAGCAAGGAGGATGATTTGAGAGAGAAAAGAGGGGAGGAAATTCGGCCAGGGATTCTCTATTCTCAATGAAGTGCTGATTTCCCTTTGCCATAGGGTCTATTTATACTTGTAGACTCCTTAAGGGTTACAACTTAAACCCTAGTTGGATAATCTTCTCTTAAAGCAATCCATATCCTTTCCTTAGATAACCTTGGACGATTTTAAGCTATCCCTAGCTTCTAGAATTTGTCCATCCTCTATCCAATAAGGATTTACAGTCTAAAGTTTAACTATCAAACAATTGACAGTTTATACCCTCTTATTTAATTAATCTTTTTAAGTCACCAAATTAATACCAATTAATTTATGACTTATATTAATCAAATAACAATATTATTATTCTTTATAATAATATTTATTCTCTCTTAATAAATCATCATATCAAGTTGCTATGGTGAAGGCAACCCAAAAGGACCATGCACAATCGGGTCAAATACTTGCCTAATATAGTTGCAGCCTTAGACACTATTCCAACACATTCATGTGTGAGAAGTTGTCAAAAGAAACATTAGGTGGAAGGAGTTTGCAACACATGAAGACATTGCTAATCCGCCAAAAAGAAGCCGACCATCTTCATATTCAAGCTCACAACAAATATCATTGGATGGTCACATTGGCGTTGATCTTAATGATGATAACGACGACATCGAAGAATTACGTGTGCCTCTTCGTCCCATGGGAAGGGACAAAGCAAAAGCTCGAGGAAAAGGAAAAGGAAAAACGACATCATCAAATCGTCAGTCGGAACAGAGCGGTCAACTAGATCAGAGGAAATGATGACACAAATGACACAATTGAATACAACTTTGGAGAAGCATATGGTTGAAATCATCCGATTCATAAATATTCGTTGTTGATGCAAGATGTGAGATACCTCGACCCCAAAGATTAGGAGACGACTAAATTGGTGAAGACGTTGATTCTCGAAAAATATAAGCTAATATGCAATTGTAGCTTCGATCTTATGTTTTTTTTCTAGGATTTTTTTTTTTAAATTTTCACTTCATGTTTTATTTTTTATTTTTTAGGTTTTAAATGTAAGACAAAATTGCAAAAATGGTCCCTGTGGTTTGCATTTTTTCAGGAAAAAAGTCCAAACCACGAGTTTTTTGGTTTTGTGGTCCTTTTGGACTGGTTTGTTTGTGAGAATGGTCCCTATACTTAACACCCGTTAAAAAAAATCTGTTAACCCCCTCATGTGCCTTGCACGTGAGGGTATTTCTGTCTTTTTACTTACAGTGTCAACACTTCCTTCTACCTTTTATCCCTCATTTACAATCCCAAACACCCGTCAACTCCCCACCTCCCTCCTTCTTCCTTCTGCTCCATTAAACCTGCAAAAAAAAAAGTCGTTATCGAAAGAACCTAATCGAAGCAAAAGGAGACAAGGTCATACTTTAAAGTCGAAATGGTGTACGTAATGTGGCAGATCAGACCAAAAAATGAAGTTGTCGACGTATCATCCTTATATGGTAAGTTGCTCTGTTTTCTTAAACATTCCTATTTTTCATTTTACCCTTGATTTATACTAAAATCCGCCAAATTTTGACTTTGTTATCATGTACAATTTTGACTTGTAGCGGGTGCACCCACATGGTTTAGTATTAAGCTTCATCATGGTGGGAAGTTTACTAAGTTACCTGACATAAAGTATATTGGAGGTGAAGTGCGTTATGTTGATTATGTGGACATAGATGAGTTTTCTGTACATGAACTTGATGCCATAATGCTTGACCTAGGTTACCCAGACCCACGGATGATTGAATTGAGTGTTGAATCCCCAGTGATATACTACCATTTCAGGATACCCAATGGTGACTTTCAATTTGGTCTTAGAGCTTTAGGGAATGATCAGGATGTTATCAATCTTTCTAAATTTATTCAAAATAACAAGTTGATTGAAGTGTACACAGAACATGGGAAGACAAATCTACTCACATACTTCATGTCTCCAAATGCAAAGGGTAAAGTTGTCATTGAGGAATTACCAGAAAATGATGATCAAGGGGCTAAATATGAGGCTGAAGTTCATGTAGAATCTCCATTGAGAAATATGAACCATGTCAATGATGAACCAATTGGTGAGTACATGTCTTTGATTCTTTTTGGGAGTAAAACTGATGCATTCTCTCCAGAGTATAGAAGGGGTAGAGTTGGGAATTCAAAAAGAGAGGAAGGTTCTTGTAGCAAGAGGCTTAATTTAGAGGATATCGATGATTTAAAAGAGAAGGAAAACACTAATGAGGGTGTTAAGGAGGTTCATGAGGCTGCAACTGTTGTTGAAGGATGCTACAATCCATTTACTTCAAATATTGCTAATGTAGGGGATGAGATGATTGGGGTTCATGATAATGACCATATTGATGGATGCTACAACACCCCACCCATTAATGATGATGAACAATATAATGAACTTTTTGACAACCTTATGGAAAATTTAAATGGAAGTGATGAGTATGTTGAAGAGTATGAAGGGGATGTTGAATCTGAAGAGAGTGATGAAGAGTATGAAAAGGATGAAGGTGATGATCATGATGGGAAACAATCAGAAAATGAAGATAAAGTGGATGACATAATGGATGAGGAGAACAATATAGAAGATGTTGATGTGGACATGGCAGACTTCTTTCTAAATGTTGAAAGTGATGTTGAAGGAGCATGTATTAATGATGGTCATGAACCTGAAGATATGGAAGTGATCAACAATGAGGAGTTCGAATCATTGGATGAAGGATCAGACCAAGACAGAGAAAGAAGAGCTCTCATAAGAAATTTGGGAAAAGAAAAAAGGTGCAGCCTTGGGTCAGTACATATACAGTCATTCTCAGTGGGGCAAAAGTTTAAAAGTAAAAAATAATTAAAGGAGTTAATTGATGTGCACGCACTAGAAACAAGAAGGAATCTATTCTTTAAAAAAAATGACAGTCAAAGGCTTAGGGCACAGTGCAGAGGAGTTGTACCTGTCATCAATAAAGGTCAAGTGGGGACTAAACCTACCACTTCAAAAAGCAAGGGCAAAGAAGTAAAGACACAAAAAGAAACATGTGGTTGGTATATACATGCATCTAGGTCAAACCCCGAATCTGATTGGTTTATAAGGACCTTAAACCAAACTCATACATGCTTACAAACAAGAAAACTCAGAGCTTGTACTGCTTCTTTAATCTGCAAGAAAATCATAGATCAAGTTGAGGCAGATCCGAAGATTCCTTTGAGAGCCATACAAGATCACTTTCAAAAGACCTACCAGGTGGGTATTTCAATGGATAAGGTGTTTAGGGCAAAAGATATGGCAAGAAAGCATGTAACTGGGGACTACACAAAACAGTTTGAGTTGTTGAGGGACTATGCTCTTGAACTTCAAGCTACAAACCCAGACACAACAGTCAAAATAGATGTGTGTCCTAATGGCAACCCTGCATCCCCAACAAGGCAGTTTAGAAGGATTTATGTATGCTTGGGTCCACTGAAAAAAGGTTTCAAAGCATGTCTTAGAGACTTAGTAGGTTTGGATGGTGCCTTCATGAAAGGCCCATTCCCTGGTCAGGTTCTTACAGCAGTTGGTCTAGATTCCAACAATGGAATTTATCCCTTAGCCTATGCAATTGTTGAGTCTGAAAACACAGCTAGCTGGAAGTGGTTTTTAGAAAACCTTGGGGATGACTTGGAGCTTGGGAGCAACTCAAACTATACTTTCATAAGTGACAGGCAAAAGGTAAATTAAAACTCATCAATTGATCATTTAGATTGTGTTTTTTTACCAAGAAATTAATTCTAATTATTGTATGTTGAGTCATGTAGGGATTACAAATTGCAGTTGATCAATTGTTTCCCAATGCTGAGCATAGGTATTGTATTAGACATATTCATGACAATATGAGAAAGAAGTGGGGGCAAACTGAGTACAGGGACCATTTATGGAGGTGTGCATCAGCAACCACCATTCCTGAGTTTGAACATTTGATGAAAGAGTTTAGTGAGTATGATAAGGAGGCATGTCAATGGTTGAAGCAAATTCCTCCTGTACATTGGGCAAGGAGTCATTTCTCAGGTAATTGTATATGTTTGCATATGGTAAAGATTATGTGTTTCAGTTATTTATCAGCATTAATTGTATGTTATTGTAATGTGCAGGAAGAGTTGTTTCTGATGTGTTGATTTCAAACATGTGTGAAGTGTTTAATGGGAAGATAGAGAAAGGCAGGGACAAACCTATAATTTCATGTTTAGAGTTCATTAGGGAGTATCTAATGAAGAGGATATGCAATGTCATGAAGGCAATGAAGAAGGCTAAAGGTCCACTAACACCTACAGCAACAGACATCCTAGATGCAAGGAAAAAAGGTGCTTCACAATATATTGCTAGGTGGAATGGGGCAAACAAGTATCAAGTCACTGCAGCATTGCAAGATCAACATGTGGTGGATGTTAGGAACCAAACCTGTACTTGCAGAAAGTGGGAATTAATGGGAATACCTTGCAGGCATGCAATTGCAACTCTGAATGAAATGAGCAAAAACCCTGAGGCTGAGCTTGACATTTACAAGTGGGTACACAAGGTGTATTGGCTAGAGACATGGCAAAAAGCTTATTCATTTAAGGTGGAACCAATTAAAGGGAGACCCATGTGGCCTAAAAGTAATTGTCCAACAAAGCTAATCCCTCCTCCACATCACACTCAGGTGGGAAGGCCTAAGAAAAAAAGAAGACAAAGTGAGGGTGAAAGGTTAAGCAAAAGGCAGAAGGCAAGTGAAGGTGATGGAGTCAATGAGATGCAAAGAGAAAATTCCCAAGGGCCAAGAAATGATGGAGTGCAGAAGCTATCAAGGAAACATGTTAGTGTTACTTGTAGCAAATGCAAGAATAAAGGACACAACTCTAGGACCTGTAAAGGGCAAGGAGGGAATCAATCTAAGAAGTGATTATGGTTATTTGTTGTGGTGCAATGACTCTTTAGTTTCTTGTTGTTAAAAACTGTTTGTTTTTGAAAACTTTAGTTATGGTTTGATGATGTGGTTATGTATGGTGCACAGACACTTGTATGCTTAACTTGGTAATGGTTTTTGGTTCCACTCATGTGGTTAATGGAATGTTCATTTTGGTAAATTTATGACATGTATTTTGGTAATGTACTTTTGTTACATTTTGGTTCTATTTATGTGCTTATATCTGACAACTGATACACATTTTGAACACAACTGATACACATTTTGGAATTCATTACAAACATGATGAAGTCAAATTACAACAAAATTATACCATTTTTACCCTGCATCACTTGATCAACAAAAATCCCCACATTTGCCTAACCCTATCCCTTACATAGACCAAGTACTAAAGATAACAATCACAAACATAAACCAACTTGCACATAAATACATCTTCAGCTTGAAACCTTCATCCTTCAATGCATCACACCTTGCCTCCAACATGTTGTTCCTGCTCAAAAGTCCATTGCACTGTTCCTGTATCATGTTGATACTTCTTACCAGCCCATTACATCTTTCCTCCAATGTATTTATGTTTCTTAGAAGACCAGGTATGATGGTTTTACTCCTAGCACAAATAGGTGGGTCAACCCACCCGATAAACCCACAAACAGAATCCTTAGTAGGGCAAGCATAAAACCTCCTGCCGGGATTCAGTGGTGTCCAAGACGTTTTCACCAAAGCAAGCTTTCCACAAAAACAAACCACCATTGTTCGATTGCAAGTCAGGAAAGGAGAAATGGAAGAGAATAGTCGTTGGGGAAGAACAGTTAAGAACGTTGGGGAAGAAGATTTATTGGGGAAGAAGCTGGGAAAAGAAAACGATATATAAAGGATGTTTTATTTTTCCATATGCAAAAATGGTCCCTATAAGTAAAAGGACAGAAATACCCTCACGTGCAAGGCACATGAGGGGGTTAACAGATTTTTTTTAACGGGTGTTAAGTATAGGGACCATTCTCACAAACAAACCAGTCCAAAAGGACCACAAAACCAAAAAACTCGTGGTTTGGACTTTTTTCCTGAAAAAATGCAAACCACAGGGACCATTTTTGCAATTTTGTCTAAATGTAATTTGTAATTTCATGTTATTTTTTTAGAAATTCTAAAATGTAATTATTAATTTTATGTTATTTTTAATTTTAGTATGATTTTTATTAAAAAACTGAAATTAAAAAAAAAAGTTTATAGGTAAAGGGTGTGTTCGACACAGAGCTTTTGGGAGCGTTTGAGAGCTTCTAGCGTTTGACAAAACGCTTTGTTTTAAACAGAAAGCCTCGTTCGGCACTGCAATCTTCTAACGTTTAGTTTAAACAAAACGATCCAAATTCAAATGCTACTTCATGTAGCGTTCAACAAAACGCTACAAGCTACAAACTACCCGCTACAAGTTACCCGCTACCAGCTAGTTTTGCTGAATACGCCCAAAACCATTATAGTTTGTAGATAAAAGATGTGTTCGGCATAGAGCTTTTGGGAGCGTTTGAGAGCTTCTAGCTTCTAGCGTTTGACAAAACGCTCCGTTTTGAACAGAAAGCCTCGTTCGACATTGCAAGCTTCTAGCGTTTAGTTTAAACAAAACACTCCAAATTCAAATGCTACTTCATGTAACGTTTAACAAAACGCTACAAGCTACAAGTTACCCGATACCAGCTAGTTTTCCCAATACGCCCACAATTTATAAAAATATTAAAACTATATGACGCCTAAATTACATCTTTTTACCATTAAAAAAAAAATACACTACACCCTTTAGCTTTGTAACCTCTCAAAAATTAAATATTGTCAAAATTCCTTAAATTTTGAATAGTCATGAGGCCTCAATTACCCCAATATATGTGTCCACCCCCAAAGCCACTCCTCTTGGTTAAAAAGAAAATCAACCAAGCATTTTTTTATCCAACTCGAGCACAAATAAACTCGGGAACCGCATCCTAAAAGAAGAGCCACCAAGCCAATTTTCAACCCAAATCGCGGCTAAATTCCCTTTACCGACCTTTTTATGTAATAATAATCCATATCTATGTGTTGGTATTGAATATGATTTAATATAATAATAATATAATATTGCTCCAAATGCCTTGAAATTTGCATCTTAGTGTTCCGTTAACAAAAAGTACACAACCCCTACGAATTGCTAAAAATGAGCGAGACCCAAAGAGCATTCATCTCGGTTAAAAATCTCCACCTCCATTTTACAAACATACAAACACAACATGGTTAAAATCTACTATTAAATATAATGAAGTACTTTTTAAAATTTAAACAAGTTAAAAAGTATATATTTGAAATATTCGTTTTTTGGTATACAAAATGATGTGATGGTTGTTGTTGATTCTTTTTATTTAAAACCATGTTTAATATATATGTCAACCTTGTTGTATAAAAACGTGCACGATCAACCTAAGAAAGTCATTCAAGCCCTATCCACATAGAAAACACAAATCTTATCAAATTGCCATAGGCAAATCATGGATGAGCCTCACTACCATACGCAACCCCCCATCAACGTAACCAACCCATGAATCCTGAATGGATAACTTCCATTTGTATAGGAAAATTCATTACTACATACTGACAATTATCGTCGATTTGACGGTGATTGATGCTAACATGTGCCGCCGTAATTACAGAAATACCCCTAGTGTAATAGAATGGTTACATGTTTAGTCCCCTAGATTTATAATTATAGTTCTAAATTGTATAGATTTAGCTCCTGTGGTTTTCTTTTTCCATGATTATTACATTTGGCTCTTTATGTATTGCCTTAACTACAGTTTTGGACTCTATATATCTTTATTACAATACAAATTAAAATGATAAACATTGGAATTATGGATTATATTAAAATCCAAAGTTACTATAATAAGTAGCATCCGATTGTTTGGTAATTTTGTTAAGCAAAAGCGATTGACCAAATATAGTCAAAGTTTTTGTTCATCGCAACTACCAATACCTTTTCATTGAAGGAATATTATTGCTGGTGGTTTAATCACCTAATCCCCCACCTGCATTAGCCATTTCAATTTAAATTACTCTTTCCATCTTTAATCATTCACCAATCAGTAGCTACCCTTCTTTAATCAACTAGTATTCACTCAATCAAACAATCGTATTTGCTAAATGGAAATCGAATCGCCTTCTTCAACTGGAAAGAGTCATTTCAAGCTATGGAGCGAACTAGAGTTGCACGAATTTCCAGATAAATTCGTTATCAGACCAGTTAAATCTCCGGGTCAAGGCTTCTCTATCGCTCGTTCCGATGGAACCTTTCGTAATCTTGACGGTTTGTTTGATTGCTTTTTTTCAATTTTCAAGTTTCTCCGTTTGTGTATGTTAGATTTGGTTTTTTATTTATGCAAAATTGAGACGCTAGAGGAGCTAAGAGCATGTTTAATTTTGCGTAGAATTGCTAAACTTCCTGGCATTTGCCCAGTTTCAGAATCAAGTCGCCTGGCTTATTTTCTGTAGACTAGAATTTAAAATTGAATCAGTAATTCAGTATGCTGAAGTTTCAGAAACATAAATTTGTTACTTACCTAAATAATTTGAAAAAGGTTCATGGTAAATCGAAACAACGAATCAATTGAAGATGTAAATATATGCATTATCCTATTTATAAGATGTGCTAACATGGAAATTCTTAACTTGTCACAGGTGAAGTTAATTTGGAAACTGCTTCCAGGATGTATACTATATTTGGAGTTGCTGGAACAATTAGATTGCTTGCAGGTGATAATTGCTACGTATTATACAAGGGTTTGTTGGACATATACATTAAATACAGGCATAGAGCCATTGAACCTTTTAGAATTTGGATAAAATATCATTTTGCATCCATAACAATGATACTTATAGTTGTTTTTCCATACATGGACAGTTGTTCAACTTCTAGTAGGCCCAAATTTGATGAATGTATTGAACTTTTTGTGGTTTTTATGTAGGGACATATGTATTGGTTATAACTTCTCGCAAGGAGGTTGGAACTTACCTTGGTTATCCTGTCTTCAGAGTCATTTCTATGAAATTCTTATCCTGTAATGAAGGTTTAAGTAATCTTAATAATCAACAAGTAAGTTCATTTATTCTGCAAGCTGTTCCATTAAGTCCCACACCTTAATTGTTTCATAAAACCATCATTATACAGAAAAAAGACGAGGCTTACTTCCAGACATTGTTGAGAACTGTAGAGGAGACTCCTGGATTGTATTATTCCTACGAAACAGATATTACATTAAAGTACATTTTCTTATTGAATGATGAACTCCTATAATTTGGTATTTGGATTAGAAAACCTTTTTGATTTCAAAGAAATTTAATGTCTTACAGCTTACAGAGAAGATATAAGTTGGCTGATGGGTGGATGAGTAAACCAATTTGGAAGCAGGTAGATTCTCACATATGATATTCTGTTTTAATTCCACTGTAGCATGTATTATTTGGAATTTCGTGTCCATTTTCATTATAAGACATGTAGTCACTTGTTTAAACAACTTCATTTCCTTCATAACAATACTTCTTGAAGATCAAAAACTTCCCTGTTTGTATTTCAGGCTGACCCACGGTTTGTTTGGAACAGGAATATCTTGGAGGAGCTAATTGAGAATAAGGTTAGACAATAGACACCACATTTTCATTTTTTTCATGATTATGATATTAAATTGTTGAAATATAATCTTCTCTGATATATATTCATATTTCTTACCACAGCTTGATGAGTTCGTTGTGCCACTCTTACAAGGAAATATCCTTTACAATTATTCTTATGAATGCATTCTGTCATTTTCCATACAATAGTAGTTAGATTCCATGCTATTTATGATGTTCTCCTTAACAGAAGATTACGTTTCCAAACTGGACAGCTGAAACTGAATAATTTAACATCCACAATTACATTAATATCAAGGAGGTGCACAAGGCGTCTTGGTAGGTTAAATTGAAATGTTCTGATTTGATAACTTTAAGGTTGTTATTTATCTGTGTGAGGAGTTTGAGGTATTTGATATGAATTAGGTACTAGAATGTGGAGACGTGGAGCTAACCTAGAAGGTGACACTGCAAATTTTATTGAAACTGAACAGTTGCTGGAGTATAATGGATTCAAATCATCATTTTTACAGGTAATTACTACAATTACATCATTTCAGTAGATAAATTTCAAATTCCCAAAATAATGGTTGTTGACTTGTGTTAATCTTCTGAACATATGATCTTTCAGCAGCTTATTAACATTCATTTTACCAGATATATTGAAATTGTATATCTTAAAAGACATTGAAGATGTTATATTACTTTTTTGATTTCAGGTTCGAGGTTCAATTCCTCTATTGTGGGAGCAAATTGTTGATTTAAGTTATAAACCGCGTCTTGCTGTTATTGAGCATCAAGATACAGTATGAATTCCATCATAATAACATCATTTACTTTACTCCTGAATTCATGAGTTATACTTTAATGAGAATATTATATTATGTATTATTTCCTTAAAGTGTGTGAATGTTTTATTTATTTAACTGAATGCAGCCAATGGTGGTGAAACGCCACTTTCATGATCTTATGCAAAGATATGGAGATACTATTGCTGTTGACTTAACTGACCAGGTGCCCAAAGCATTAACTGATAAATGATGTTTAACTATTTGACTATTTGACCAACCCTGTTTAAATATGTATCATATGTTGATATATTTCTCTACAATTATAGTAATCTTTTTATGTTATTGTGATAATGTAGCATGGAAATGAGAGCCTTTTAAACCTTGCATTTGCCACAGAAATGGAAAAGCTTCCTGATGTTAGGTGATTCTCTAATCTTTATTCATGTCTTTTTAATAAGTTATATCATTTGATTGCAATTTTAATGTGAAGTTATTATTGATTCAGATATGTCTCGTTTGATTTCCATCAACGATGTGGCAACCGAAATTTTGAGAATTTGAAACTTTTGTATGATGAAATAGCCGATGACTTTGAAAAGCAGGGGTATTAGCAAAAACTTAACTACACTATTTACAATTTTGCCACCTGAAATAGTTTCCTTAAAAATGGAGCTATAATATTCACTTTTCCAGCTCAGCAGATTCTTCCTCCAAACCACACAAGGAGAGTTGGTAGCAGAGCAGAAAGGAATCATCCGATCCAACTGCATTGACTGCCTTGACCGCACAAATGTTACCCAGGTATTACCAAAAGACGTGAATGCCCTTGTCATTCTTCTAGTCCTAAAAGGGTAAACATGTAAAATTCGTGTTTTTTTTTTTTTAATTGTTGCAGAGTTATCTTGCAAGGATTTCTTTGAATCAACAATTGCAGCGGATGTGTGCACTAACACAATCAGAAAGCATTTGTAGTTTCACAGCTGATGAAGATCTTGAGATCTTCAGGACTTGTAAGGCCTTTTCCTTTTTTTTTTTTTTTTTTCTATTTTTTTTCCATTAAGTTATGTCTGGATAAAGTGCTGTATGGATAAATTATGTTCATAGTGTGGGTGGATCAAGGTGATGAAATCAGCCTCGAGTATTCTGGAACAAATGCTCTAAAAGGGGACATTGTCAGGTAATAATAATAATAATATTAAAATTTCTTATGTTTCCTTTCTCATTCATGATGTTTTTTTAAAGATATGGGAAACAGACTATATCCGGATTAATCAAAGATGGGATGAGTGCCCTTTCAAGATATTATTTAAATAATTTCCAAGATGGAGTTCGCCAGGCAAGTTTCTCAATCTCTTGTGTGTGCAAAAAGACATGAATGCCCTCGTCATAGAAAACAGCTCTTCATCTTTTTTCATGATTATTATTATTATTCTGTGTGTTTTTCAGGATGCAATAGACCTAATAAGTGGTAACTATACTGCTAACGGAAACAGTCCTTCCCCATTTCAACTAAACAAATTCGAAACACGCACTGTAAGTTTATATTATATTTTGAGTTAACTTTTTTTTTTTTATTTCAATTACTAAACAATTATTATATATTTTTTGGATATATATATTCAGTTGTTTCCAGTGGCCTCAGCTTTATTGATCGGAGGGTTGACAGTGACATCCATCACACTTAACCGAGGTATGGTATTCCATGAACTCCATTTTTAACTTTGGATCTACTACTACATACGTGATTTAAAAATATATATAATATTTGAGAAAATGGAAGGAAAAAAACACATGAGGGAAAAATTGTGAAAAATGAGGGACTTAAATGGGTTGAAACTGAAACTTCACAGCAGGACAAAACGCACAGAGTATGATATCTTCAGTAATATGTGTTGGTGCAACTGCTGGAATGATGGCCCTGGTGAAAGCCAACGGAAGACAAATCTGTTCTAGGCCTCGTTTGTGTGGCCTTCTATAATTTCGTCTTTTAAATATTCCTATTAAGTGCTGAATAGATAATGATGTTTGGTTGGGCTCTATCAACAAGGGCAGTTTATATTCTCTTTTATTTTTTGTACCAATAATAGCATAATGCAACTCATAATAGCAATGTGCTTACATCTCTTCACACATAATAGCAGTGTTCCTAAACAAACATTTTTTTTTAAATTGTGTGTTATACAGTTCATATTGTTGAAAAATAAGTGATGGTATAGAAAAAAATATATGTGTTAAAAGGAGTGGGTCCCATTAATAAATTATAAGGAAAAACTTTTGTATTATGTACACATGTTTTTAGGTTGTTGGGGTTGGGTGGGTATAGTGGGGTTAGAGGTGTGGTGGGTGGATGTATGTATGTGGGTATGCATATGCGTAGGTAGGTAGGTAAGGATGGGTGTAGGGTGAGGTTGTAGGGAGTAGGGGAGTCTGTGAGTGTAAAATAGGGATGAATAGTTTGTACCAAATATCGATCTCGTATCAAAACAGGTATCGAATTTAAAAATATGGAACAATACTCGGTACTATGAAATCATGAAATTTGGGATTCTGTACAGGTACTAGTACCATTCTCGGTAACGGAAATGTTAATTCGGTTCAGTACTCGGGATTGACTTTCGATCAAATTCGATTTTCAGAAAATCAGAAACAATATTCGGTACTCTTAAGCAATTGGGACCTCATTTTTATCACTCAAAATCCCTTCAAGAGTCTAGAAGGATAGCTTATTTTGTCCAAATCATAACATGCACCAACTTGGGGATTTTTGGGACAAGAATGGTTTCATAAAGCTAGAATGACTAGATCTATATCATATAAGCATAAAGTTTGAAGCTTTTTTTTACCTTCTGAAGCTTCTAGGGCACAAACTAACTTTAGATCTACAAGCTTGATCTTCTTATCCAACTCCTTTATGCAACACCTTCTTCTTAAAACACTCAAGAAACACTCGATAAGCTCATACACTCAAGGAAATTGCTAGGGTTTGGGGAAAACGACTCTAAGTAGTGGAGGCTAGGGTAAGGGAAGGTCTTGTGCTCATAATGTTGCTTATATAGTCCCCAAACCCTAAATATTAGGGTTTCCTTCTGCCATGAGTACGCCCAAAGTACACAAGTGTACGCCCAACGTACTAGGGTGTGCCTAGTACGCTCAACGTACCCTTATGTACGCGCAACATACTCCTCCTGATCCCAATAATTGCAATTTAGCCCTTAGACTTTTATGACTTCATCCTTTTATCCCCAGGGACCATAAATGACAAATATTGGGATGTTACACATACAACCATAAAGGGAAAATCAGAGTATTTCAATCAATCATTCGAGTACATCAAAGTCAAATAAAGCGGAAATCATGGTGTGTGCAATACGATCACCCCGAGCCCTTCCTCTTCGATCTGAAAGTACCTGAAACATAAACTGAAAATCGTAAGCACGAAGCTTAGTGAGCTTCCTAAAATACCTCATTTCATACATATCATGCATACATACATACATTGATCCCCGCTCGGCATCGGACCCTGCCCGATACATCCATCAGGCCCCACCCGACATCGATCCCCGCCCGATATACACACAACCACATACAAAACATGCAAGAGTTACACAGACAACTAGCAAACTAATAACCAAAATCAATCGGCAGACATTGGTGCCTTCGACTCGTTAAACACTGGGAGGAGACTCACCTCAATCTGCTGGAAAATCAGGTAAATGCTCGGGCTGCTGAAGCGGAGAATCCCCGCACCAACCAACCAAATAATATCCCAATTAATAATTGGGTCATAAACCATAACCAGGAATCTAGTTCATTTGTTCAACACTCAGGGTAAAAGACCATTTTACCTTTCCTCACTTGGCCCAAAACCGAGGCCCAAACTCTAAAGCCCAATAGTGGACCAATTCCTAAAGGACCCCAAAAGCCCAATATGGGCCCAAAGTAAGAAGTGATCTAATACCATAAAAAGTCTAAGGTCCAAACCCAACAAAGCAAAGCCTAACTAAATCCGAGCCCAAAAACTCAAAAAGTTTAATGGCTAACGTACGCTCGATGTACCTAGCTCGTACGCCCGACATACGTGGCTGATTCAGAATCGGGGCTCGCATCTAGTACATCCAGTATACTCAGAAGTACGCCCAGCGTATTGGTTTGAACCCAATTCTTGCCCCAAGGTCTTAACCACTTAAGAACTTAACGACCAACCCTCAGAACAACCTCATAGCAAGGTCTTAAACCATAAAGTCGAAGACTTTAAGCCTTTGCATGGCTAAAAACACCCCAAAGTCCGAATCTAGCATTCTAACTTCATTAAATCGACATTAACCCTGCATGGATGAGCTAAACCCATCAAGCTATCATTTTTGTGCACAAGGAACCTCAGAAATGCTAAGATCTACCATCCCTAGCTTCTTCTGGAGTAGCCTATACTCCCAAGCATGACTTAACGGACCATAAAATTCACAAAATCAAGCCCTAAACTATATCTATCGTAAAGAGCCATCAAGTTAAGTGCTTTATACCTCCAAAAGCTTTCCAAGTTGGTGATAGTTCTGGATCCACAAGCTTCAACTACACCAATGTAACTTCCAAGAGCTCTCCTTCCTTGAAGATCTCTAAAAACACCCTCAAAGGTCACTCCCAAGTTCAAAACAAATAAATGGAAATTAGGGTTTCGTTCTCAGGGTTTGGAGAGGTGGAGGCTAGTCATATGAAGGTCCAAGAGCAACTTAAGGTGTTTAAATAGGGCGAAAACCCTAAAAATCAGGGTTTCTCCCAGGTGACTGTACGCCCAACAGACTCCAGGTACGCCCAGTGTATGTGGATGCCTCCACGACCAACTTTTTGGCTTAGTACGCCCAACATACTCCTAGCGTATGCCCAACATACTAGCCGAGGACCCAAATGCAAAATGTTTTAAGTTTGAGGGCAAAAGAGGAATACCCAAAATGCGAATGTTACGATGCATACATTTTACAGTTCAATTTTGGCCCAAACACACAATGATCACCCTAAAAAAGAGTTAATTGACAAAAAAGTCCTTAGGTTTGTCAAGTTTGGTTGGTTTTGTACCTATGACGATTTTTTCTTCGTTTTTATCTTTAAGTTTTTCAACCTTTTTTATTTTTGCTATTTTTACCTATAATAACAGGTTTCAAGGTTATCATGAAATATTATTTGCAAAAAAACACTTAAGTTTATAAAATATTTTGCAAAAAAACCCTTAAGTTTACAAATCTTAATCATGGTTTTGGTATGTTGTTTATGATGCTCAAATTCATATTGATGAACACATGGTGACATCACTTCTTATCAAGACTGAATGGAATAAGATCTTTCCAAGTAAGGTTAATATATTTCCATGGAGAGCTACATTGGACCGTTTGCCTGCTAAAACAAACTTGCCTAACCGTGGTATTAACATTCCATGTTCCTTATACCCGATTTGTAACAACTCTATAGAAGATATTTGACATGTGCTCATCAAGTGTGAAGTTGTGTCCCAAATTATTCTCAAGAGAATTTGTTGGTGTGATATAGACTTATCTAATTTTATTCTTATTTGTGAATTACTTGGTTTTTTTGGATTCGTTGCATGTGTATGTGGCTCGTAAAGCAGTTTTGGAACCGATCATAGTCACTACGTCGTGGTTCAGTCTGGAATTTCAGAAATAGATGCATCTTTAATACAAATAAACCTAGAAAGGATAAAATGTTTGATGACATAGTTTTGATTGCTTTTAGTTGGATAGCTCATAGGAAGTATAAATTCCAATTTAAATGGCACCATTGGTTTCAAAATCCTCTCTTATACTTGATGTAATTGGTTCATTTTTGCTCTAGCTTCTTGTTAAAATGTGGTTTTTAATGTACTCAACCGTTCAAAAAAAAAACTTTATTCATATACTATGTAAACATAGGGTAAAAAACGTAAATAAACCCTTTAAATCTTTGTGAAAAAAACATATTTATTATAAAAACATAAAATATTTATAAAAGTGTTTTTATACAAATAATATGTCATGGTAATTTGTTATTACAGTTAATTTTTTTTTTTTTTTTGAAAAACTCACATAAATAAACGAAAAAAAAATCATCACATAAACAAAAAAATATAAATCTTTGAAAAGCTAAAACATAACCCAAAAAAAAAAATACTAAAAGAGTAAGCAGACATAGATAATCGGAGTCCGATTAAAAAAATGGGGTGTCGGTGGATAAGCCTCGTACGTGCCACTCGCAGCTGATTTCCCTGTAACCAGGGTTAATTCATACGTCACCTTTGCCTGCATATTCCACTTGTAATCGCAAGCATTCCAGAACCATCGGCAAATTTCTCTTCCACCGCCCCCGTATAAATTTCAGCAGCTCAAGCAAAATTTTCCGGTGTCATCGTTCCAAATGACGAAATCCAGAAGATCAATCGACACAAATGCAAAAGAGTTCGAGAATTTCTTCCAAGGATGGTTAGTTCGTCAGGAACATTACCTGGAAGACCTCCGATCGGCTATGCAAACCTGTGACGCCTCCGAAGATGATCTCCGTGATTTGATCGCTCGTGTTCTCGCGCATTACCTGCAATACTTCGAGGAGAAATCTCGAATCGCAAATCATGATGTGTCGTTAGTTTTCTCGCCGCCGTGGTTTTCGTCTTTTGAACGGAGTTTCTTCTGGATTGCTGGATTTAAACCCGCATTAACGTTCCGCGTTGTGGATCGTTCGGTGGAGGATATGAACAAGGAGCAGGTGGAGATGATGGAGAGGCTGAAGGCGGAGACGAAGGCTGAGGAGAGGGAATTGGAGAATGAGTTGGCGATGATTCAGGAAAGCGTAGCGGCGCCGCCGATTGTTGAGGTTGCTAGGAGAGGAGAGAATTGGTTGGCGAATGGGAAGTATGACAAAATGGAATCGGCATTTGAAACATTGAAAGAGCAGTTGGAGGTGGTTGTCGCGAACGCGGATATGTTGAGGTCGAGAGTGGCGGAGAGGGTGGTGGAGATATTAACGCCGGTGCAGAACGTGAGGTTTTTAGCGGCAGTGACAGAGTTGCAGCTCAAAATAAGGACGCGTGGTTGGCAGCTTGATTCCCAGCGAGGAGACAAAGGACGATGAGTTATGCACTTTACTTGTAATCCGTTTTGCTTCTTTACCAAAAAAGAAAAAGTTATCAATTTTGGTCGTTTTTGTTATAAATTAATTAAGACTTCTCCTAAATCTTTTTGAATTAGAGAGTTAATAAATTTTGTTTTAAATGTGCGTTAGTATACCTTAAGATCACCAACTTGATTTAACTATTTTATGATTTTACAAACGAAATAATCTCAATCTTATTAGGATTTATCTGATCTACAATGAGTTTTTAGGACACGGATTAAAATATTAAAATATTAAAATCTTCACATCGATTTTAACACGATCTGATACCTTTCTTTTAGTTTTATAACTTTATTATCTAGTTTAATCTTAAAAATCCATTCGATTTGGGAAAAAAAAGTTGCAAGGAGCCTCATAGAACATTATCGATTTATTTTGAATTATACATGTTACACTTATGATATTCCTTTTGTGATCAAAGCCTTTACTTGTAAATATCAAAATTCCTTTTGTGATCAAAGCCTTTACTTGTAAATATCAAATTGATCTTGATATTATTTATAATTAACATGTAACAATCCAATGATAATGTATTTTTAATTTTAACCTAAATATGAAGATTAATTGCATTTTAGCCCTTATATATGAGAAATGTTGCAATTTGGCCCATAGTGTCATTTCTGTAATTTTGGGGATGAGCTCACGTACGATGGGTGTACGTGCCTGATCCACAAACCCTAATTTTAGGGTTTGGACCCTATATAAACATCATTAACTCTCAAATGCTCACTCCCTCACCAGCCTTAAAACCTCATTTCGTCCATTGCAACCCTAAAATATCTGTAAGGTCTTGTGTGTGTTCCTTTGAGCTCAAAACTGAGTTAACTCGGCTGGGTTGAATCGGTTGATTTTGTTAGGTTTGACCAATCATGACCAAAGGGTATTTTGGGTAAATTGTTATTAATTTTAGTTGGGAAATATTTTGGGTAATAGATGTCGAGTAGAGCCAATTTCGAAGTAGAGATTTATTCAGCTTGCATTCAGACTGAGAGGTGAGTTTTCCTTATTGTGCCCATGGGTCGAAGACACCAATGCCAACCCACTAGATTATGTATCCTGGTTAGGATAGTGTTATGCTAATATGTGGCTGATTAGTAGATCTGCATGATTATCTGTATTTTGCTGGTTCTGTGTTTATGTTTGTCTGTTACATATGTCGACATATTGTGTTTGGGTTAAGGCGGTCTTGCTTTGTGTTGTAGGCCAAGACACCCGAGGACGACCAGATAGGTTGTAGGCACTGCGAGACAGTCTAGTCAGGCCGACGGCCCACAAAGCGGTCTGGATAGGCTGCAGGCCTTAGGAGGCGGTCCAGTCATGCCGAAGGCTCGTAGAGCGGTCTGGATAGGCTGTAGGCCCTACGAGGTGGTTCAGTCAGGTTGGCTGCTTATATATGTATGCTTGTTTGTCATTTGGTGTTTTGGTACTTTAGGGAACTCACTAAACTTTGGTTTATAGTTTTAGTTTATTGTTTTCAGGTACTTTAGAGGATCATGGGAAAGTAAAGGCCTGATCGTGCACATCTTCCAATTTTCATGTGATTGGTTTACTTGGGACACTATGATATGATGTTACTTTTGAAACAATGAGTATTATTGTAAACAATGTTGGTTCATGGTTGATTTTGAAAATTTTAAATTTATTGTGATTTTTGGAATGTTACATAACATGTTTTTATGGTCTTAATAACAAAAATTATGGTTTATGCTTAAAAAGTTATGGTCTCAACAACAAAAAGTTAAGGTCCATGTTTAAGGTGGTAAATTTCATTCCATATCAACGTCTTAATCAACATCAAACTGTAATCTATACTGTACATCCAAGACTTACAAACAAATTTGAATGAGTTTATTTTCCTACGAACTTACGACCCCAATCTGATCTTATAATCATGATCTTGCAACACATAAAACGATCATGCTAATATATTAATCTTGACAACCTTGTTATCAAGTTATTATTTAAGGCGATTACTTGTGTATGTAATGATATTTTAAGTTAAGGTTATTGTCAATGTAGCCCAACAATTTCTGACATACATACAATTAAAACTTTCACTACAAGAATATCGGGATTTTGTGGTGATATCATTAGCATCAACAACAACTATTAGCAGCAACATCCAACATTAGAGTTAGGTGTCGTCGCTAATAGTGGTTGTCTTTGTTAATGACGTTTCCACTAAAGTTCACCAGCCCTAATTTGCGTGAATCTCTGGGGTTAAACCTTATTTGGTTATTTTGTGCCTAATCAAAAGGTAGAAACCAAGATACATACAAAATAATAGTGGCGATCCCAATACACACGAAGGGTATCGTCGTGACGTCGTTAATACTTGGAAAAAAAAAAGACCGCCAACAATTCCCTCCAAAGTTGTCGTCACTATTAATAACCCGTTGCCGCTAATACATGTTGCATATAATACCCCTCCATGCTAATTCCTTCCCTCTTCTGTGTTCTCTTTTCTATATCAACACTCGGGTGAAATTATGACCCTCCCGTTGATTTTTCACCGACAAAGACCACAATCTACAAACTATCAATACTCTGGCAATGAGGTAGCTCATCACCTCCACGACAGTGTCGACAATGACAGGTGACGGATCCATGTGAAACCTCCGTCTTTTTTTCTTTTTCATTCTCATTTTCTTTCTCTTCTCTGGTTCCCAAAGACCAAACTCGTCGATTTTGTCGGATTTTATCAGTTATCTGTCAATACTGCTGCTCTTTGCCAAAATGTAATGACCCAATTTTCAAGTCCGAAATTCTCATTTTAATTAACAGACTCATAAAAACATTCATAAGAAAATACTGTGAAATCACATCATCTCATAAAACAATGTATCATGTCTGAAAACCCAAGCCATAAAATTACTAACATGTCAGAGTACAATCCCAGAATATCCATAGTGCGGAACACAAAGAATGTATGTATGATGTGCCGCTACCGCGCCAGCTCCTTCCTCTTCGCTGCAGAGGTACCTAAAACCAAAACTGTAAACTGTAAGCACGAAGCTTAGTGAGTCCCCCCATCGTACCACATACCATACAATCACATAGCATACATACTGTCGGGCAATTCCGGGGTGCCCGACCTACCCGATACGACCATTCTGGGGTGTCGACCTACCCATGCGGCCATTCTGGGGTGTCGTCCTACCCATGTCAAGTCATTTTGGGGTGCTGACCTACCCATGTCAAGCCATTCTGGGGTGCTGACCTACCCGTCAGTCCTAACAACCGACCCTTAAGGACTATTCCACCCCCTACTGCTACTATCACATATATCATAACATAAACATACTATCAGACATATCTGGGGTGTCCAAACTACCCTTCGGTCCTTACAACCGAACTTGGGGACTATTCCCCCTCCTACTACGACTATCACGTATAACATATCATGCCAGCATATAAAAATATCATCACATACTGTCAGACATATTTGGGGTGTCTGACCTACCCTTCGGTCCTAACAACCGAACTCCACTACTATCACATATAACATATCATGCCAGCGTATAACATATCAGGTAGTAGCAAACCTAGATGATATCACAAAGACAATCATCTAACATACAACTCCTACTGGTGGGCCGACATTGTGGCCGTAGACCCACCGCTACTAGAAGGTAACTCACCTTGTACGAGTAACTGCTGAAAATCTGTGTGGGAAACCTCTGTCTGCTACTACTCCGGAAATCCTCCGACTATAATCCCCACAAAACACTCAGTCAGAATCTGATATCTGCTCTTAGGGTAAAAGGGCTATTTTACCCCCAACCAAGTCCAAGTCAAAGTCAACTTCCAGTTGACCCGACTCGCCGAGTTGGGTCGTCAACTCGTCGAGTCCCTAACCCTTTACCCGTCCTTATCCGCGACTCGACTCGTCGAGTTTGGCAACGACTCGACGGGTTCCTCTTCTATATGATCATCGAATGAACCTTCATCTGACTCGTCGAGTTGTATGAACAACTCGTCGAGTTCACCATCATCTGATGAACAAGTCCTGTCCTTGACTCGCCGAGTTGTATGAACAACTCGTCGAGTTCGTCTTCATGTTTTGGGAGATTGCCTTGGACTCGCCGAGTCTGTTCTAGCACTCGTCGAGTCCCATGAACTCCAGGTCTAAGGCTAAGTCCAATACGTTGGGTCACTCCTTCAGACCTTCTGCAACCCTTCTAACACCCAACTGAGTTCTTTTGACCCTCAGCAGATATGGGACTTTATGCCTTGGGCTCGTCGAGTCCCAAGAACGGACTCGCCGAGTCAATAACGTCCACGACCTATTTCCTCAATTTCTGTTGTATAACCTTTGACCAAATGATAGATCCAAGCCCCTAAGCTCGATCTAGCACGTAAAGTTACGAACTTTACGTGCATGCATGGGACTTTTGAACCTAAAAGGCTCAAAAATGGCTCTTATGTTGCATGGGACCTTCCTTGAGTGCAAAAGCAACCCAAATCTGCCTTGTGACTCCTCCCAAGACTTAGATCTGAGGTCTTGACCCCTAACCATGCTTGCAATCATGGTTGGTTACCTCATATGGCTTAAAAAGCCCTAAATCTTCCCCAAAAAGGGCTCTAACAATTGAACAAGCAAGGTATAGACTTTATACCTTTCAAAGACTGCAAATGATGTACAAACCTCGAATCCTTCAGTCTCCTCTTGATCCTTCTATGCTCTTCCTTCTTCCTTGAGGTCAAAACCCACAAAAATCACTCAAAAGCCTTAGATCTTGCACCAAAACACTTAGGATTTGCTATGGAGGGTTTCTGGAGCAATAGGGACAAGTGGTGACTGAAAGAGATGATTAAATAGGGTGCAAACCCTCAGATTAGGGTTTTTGTCCAGTCAGAGCCTACTCGTCGAGTCCGGGACCCGACTCGACGAGTCTAATACTTAAATCCCACACCCTATCCCAATTTTACTCGGCGAGTTGGTCCTTCAACTCGCCGAGTCCCAGGCCAAAAATGCAAAACACTTAAATAAAAAGACATACCAAGAACCAGGTGCTACACAAAATCTCTAGCTTTCTACCGGAATATCGGTTCTGCTGCCCGAGTACTGCCACCACCACCCTTCGTTGTCGGATTATGTCACCATAGGTTCTATATAATCTGTTTTTTTTTTTTTTTCATATTTATACTATATATTTTGTGTATGCATATGTGTATATTATTTGTATGTGCATTTGTATGAATGATGTATATATGGAAAAAAGATAATTATGTATGTATATATGTTTATGTATATGTGCATTATGTATGTATAATGTATATATGAAAATAGAAAATTATGTATGTATATACGTATTTATATGCAATTTGGAATGTATGTGTGTATAATATATATATATATATATATATATATATATATATATATATATATATATATCATGACCTTAATTGTAAAATACAATGCTATACTGAAAAAAAATACTATAATTCACAAATAAATAAATAAATAAATAAAAGAAAACTATATAATATGTAAAGTGAAATTCTATAATAGGAAAAAAAATAAAAAAAATACAATGTTATAATAAAAAACAATATAATATATAAAGTACAATGTTATAATAGAAAATTTAAAATAAAATAAAATGTCATAAATAGCAATAATAATAATAATAATAATAGTAATAATAATAAGATGCTATAAAAAATATGATAATTCACCTTTTTGCAACGACAAATGTCACCACTAAAAATCGCTATTCTTGTAGTTTTTTTCTTATTTTTATGATATGATCCTTGTTGAATACTATGTGATACTATATTCTTCACATTTTGTAGCGATAAGTGCTGCCATTAAAAATCAATATCCTTATAGCGTTTCCTTACTTATATGATATAATTATTGTTGAATACTATGTGATACGCCAAAGTATCAATATAATAAGTTTAAAGACTTGTATCAAAAACTTAAAACTTTTATTTATATTGAGGGAAATATGTAGAAAAGTTCTATTATTTTAGGAATTTTTTTATAAAGTTTTAATTTTTTTATATAAAAATATCGATTATTTAATATTTTGCTCAAATTAACAAAAAAAAATCCTTATATTTATTTTAACTGAAAATGACATACTATCATATAAAATTAAATAATTAAAACTTTTATATTATTTTCTTTTAGAACTATTAACAAACTTTTTTTCTCAAATACGTGCGTATCGAGATTAGGGTGTTTGTGGTACTAAATAAAAAATAAAGTAAAATGACACTTGGTTAATAACGTTGTACGCCCTTCGTCCTTCGTAAGTAATGACTTTTTGGGTTGCAACTTGCATGTTAGTGTTCTATCTAGAATATTTTTTTTTACTAAGAATAATAGTAAGTCTGGAAAAGTATAGCTCAATAATCACAAAAAATAATACATATTCATGTCACAAATTCGATCACCTAGCCACATTGTTGGATTAGTGTCTAAATCCATAACTACTTTGGTATGTACTTGACCCGATGGTGCATGGTCCTTTTGGGTTGCCTTCACCAAAGCAACTTGATAGGATGAATTATGGAGAGAAATGATTAATTATGATTTATTAATATATTATGAAAATAATATATTAAAGGAGAAATCATATTGTTTAATTAATATTAGTCAAGAATTAATTGGTAATTAGTTTTATGGCTAAAAGAGATTAATTAAACTTAAGGGACTGGAATTGTAATTATAAGATAATTGCAATTGGGCTATGGATTACCTTATAATATAAGGTTGGACGAATTCTATGGGAAACCCATTAGAAATCGTCCAAGGCTTATTAAAGAAGGGTCCATGGGCTGCTTAGGGCTTAAGCAGTCAATTTAGGGTTTCCTAGTTCAAAACCCTAATAGCCTACGTGTATATAAAGGACCCTTAAGCCCCAAAAACGTGGTGGACATGTTCCTTACGGTTTTCACACGTTTTGGACAGCCTCCTTCTCTTCTCCTCTTCATCCTCTTGCTCTTGGTGTTTGTGAACCATTTGAGGAGTAACATTTGTGACTCTAAGCTTTCTAAAGTCATTACAAGGAGGATTTGAGATTGTTATTGCTACATAACAATCAAGGTAATATCTTAAACCCTATTTTACCTTAATATGATTAATTGCATACTAGATCTAGGGTTTATAGCTTTGGATATTCAATTGCATGTTCATTAGACAAACTAGATCCAAAAGCTATTAGGGTTTGCATGTACACCATAGGAATGATGTATAGTCTAAAACCCATCACACATGGCCTCAGTCGCTTCTAAAATTATGCCTATTTAACGAGATCCTAAACAAATGCTACAAAACATAAATTAAACCATAATAAGTATATAAATAAATAAAACTCATTGTCATTTATTTTTATCTAAAAATGTTTATAGTATATAGTCATACAGAGCATGAAGAACATATGCCTTGATGCATGAGTTTATGACTTCAATAATGACAAATAAATAATACATGATAACTTCTTAGAAGATCTCCAATAGTCTTTCTTTCAAAAACTTTTTATGATGTGAAAAACCAAGTAGATAATAAATTTACGATAAAATAAAACGAGATTCCATAACAAATAAATAGTTAATTTTTCGTTTCCATTTCCATAAGCACCAAGCAGAGTCCAATCTCTAAATATTATTAAAAGAGAACCTTTAATTCTAAATTGAAGAAATCAGGGCCATTGATTGTATTTCAATTTTATATTTTCCACCATTGGATTATTTGCTGATATCATCTTTGTCAACCCTTTATTTTTGTCCACAAATTTTATAAAATATATACTACATTTAAAATTAGGAAGTCTATTAATGACAATTAAATCTCACCAAAAATAAAATGAATTAAATTAAGAATTCTATTAATGACAATTAAATCTCACCAAAAATAAAATGAATTAAATTAGGAATTTTATTAATTACAATTAAAATTTCACCAAAAATAAAATGAAAAAATGTCTCGCCCCATCCGTCGTTACCAGTACCTCTACCTTCTCTCCCTTTTTTTTACATAATTTATCTAACCTGAGTTTTGTAGTGGGAAAGAAGAAATAAAATATATGTGGGCTTCGATCTGTGTAGTGATGTTTTGTGTTCGATCATCATGAAAGAAGGAGGAATGATATAGAGATAAATTTCTTTGGATTCTACTTTAATTTGATCGTAGTTTAGATCAATTTTGGGTACATTTTAGATTATGTTTCTTTTATTATGTTTCAACTATGAAGTTCCAATCTATAAAACCTTTCGATTTAAGTTTAAATCCATAATGGTTATATTTTCTGAATCTGCTTCTATTTTTGTTCTTATGATTTGTATTGTTGATTTTGATTTTTTAAGTTATAAATATCTGAAGAGCAAAAGGATGGACACAGCAGCACCGCTACCTCTCATCCATTGTTTCGATTTGGAAGATATGTCCACTAGGTAGTGAGTTTGTATATGTCAATTTTCTTTTTTATTTTTACATTTTTGTATATGCATTTGGTCAATGATTTTGTTGTGGCTTACCAAGTCATGAATGGAAGATATACTCGAGTCAATATCTATAATGCTTTACCCATTCGATCCTTTCCTGGATTTGGAGATGGAATTTAAACCCTTATACCAGTGAGTGATCCACATATTCTACAACTCAACAAAACCCAATGGTGATATGTGTTTTGATTTATTTAAAAAACATCTTTTAAAGATACAAATTGGGCTCTCAGAAATAAGTTATTCACCTATCCTTTTTTAATATTATAAAAAAAAACATCTTTTAGACTCAATAGCAAAGAAAAGACAAAGTGTTAGTATACCATGTAAATAGATTACATCGATAAATCTTAATGAAAAATGTTTGGGATTGATTAATTTTTGTTAATTAGCATGTTTTTTTTGTTAACTTGCGTTGTCTGGGCATGCCGAGGAGCATAGTAAAAACCTTTCACAACCTTATTCTTTCGTTTAACTGGTTTGAATCTTTTTATTGACTTTACTTTCTCAAGCATAAATGGGTACACCATACACTCTTGAAAATAGGGTTGGGAACATTGTGAGTATCAATGTTTTCTCAACAATAAGAGAATATATTAGTATAAAACTTGCAATATAAATCATTTTTAATTACATAATAATAACTAAACAAATATATGGGAAGGATTATTTTTATAATTTAAATTGCAATATATAACATAAAAATCGTATGAAATTTTCATTATGTTCCATTCCATGCCTCACAAACATGTTTCGGGAATGAAATTACTTATTCTATTATCTTGCTTTTACGATTACATATCCATTCCATTTCTTTGTTGTTCCACTCTTTGCAACCTCACATATCTCAAAAAAATAATTTAGAAATCCATCATACAATAGAAAATGTTTTATAAACTCCTATAATGGAAGAAGAAAGATAAGACTAAATGAGTGTATGGTGTTAATCTAATTATGATGTTCTTTCATCTCTATTTTGCATGTTTCTAGCTTGTTTGTAGTATTGTCTATAAAATATTGTTGTTATATTTGAAAGTTTATTTTACCATTTTCATCTTTTTATGTGTATATTTTAATCTTTCAGGTTTTTAGAGTATTTGAGGAACCGTTTTTTCTTGGGAGTGGCGTAAAGTCAAGGGCCCTAAAACTGGAGGGTAGTTGTATTTAGAGCCACTTAAATATTGAAGATTTTTGTTGACATTAATTTCAATAATCATATGTACCTCAGAAGAGATATCATAAGTATAGTTTATTTTTTATAACGTTTTTTGTATTTTTATTAAATGTTGTACAGGTGATGTCTACAAGGTATTGGTATTTTTTTGTTGGCAAGTTATTATGCTATCTAACACCACAATAATCTATAATATTTGTATCAGATGGTAACAGTTATTATTTTTTTATTGCAGCTTCTCTTCATATTGATTATCCAATGTGGTCCGAGTTTTAGAATGTTGCCATTAAGGGGATTCCACATTGTGGGGCGTTGGAATTCATTACAAAATGAGGCATGATTTGTATGCCTTATTGGATATTGATGGAAATGTTTAATTATTGCTCATGTAGATCATTTATGTACTTTTATTCACAAAGTGAACCATTTATGTAATATATAAATTTAAATGTTAATTAGTAGGTCATTAATATGACAACTTTCTAGGGAAAATTTGTTTTTAGTATTGAAATTTGAAAAAAAAGTTCATTAACGGCATTGTACTTTTAAAAAAAATATTATTTTGGATTATTTTTAGATGATATTGAAACATTTCAAAATTTCCTACATTGAAGCTCATTTGTAGGACAATGTTTTAGATGCGAATTTCATTAATAGCATTGAACTTTGCAAAAAATTCATTAATAGCATCGTCCTTTTAAAAAATAACTTTTTTGGAATTCTTTAACTGTAGGTAGATTCCTTGAATGCCTACCTTGATGAACATATTTGGAGAAATCTTTTTGTAAAAGGATAAAATCCTGATATGGCAACCCAAACAAGAAATAGAAAAACCCAATTTTGACTAACCCAATTTATTCAAAATTTTGATTCATTTTAGTAGCTTACACACCATTTAGATGCTCTCAAAATAACATATGAAATAACTTATGTAATAATGCTTAAATGTTATTTGACATGTTTTGTACTTTTTAATGATCATTACCAGGAAACCTTTGAAAGATTTTTTTACCAGAAATAATGTGATCAATATACAAAACGATGTTGCATATTCAAAACCTAATGTTCTTAATTTACTGTAATAAGGTCTTACTGTAATAGTTGATTGGCCCTACCCAACTATCCCATGCAAGGTAATGGATTTATGTTGTTCTAAATGTGTTAAAATGCTTCACTTAGGTGTTACTCAACACATGTTTTACGGACTATCCACATTGCTTTCATGATTGAGACGAACACATCATATCGACCAAGATCATACCATCAACCATATTAGTGACCCCCACTGAGATTAGCAATGTAATTTGAGTAATCATCCAAAACAGGCAATGAACTTTGAATTGTAGTAAATCTAAAATCAATTCCTAAATTGTACATCAAACTTCTAACATTAAACCTTGAACATTTTCAATTAATGCTATCGAGTTGATATGCATTTGATTATTTAGGTATATCGTAAATTGCTTAGCTTCCCCTATTGAATTATGGCGTGAATGTAAAGTTTTACGTTTAACCGTAAACATGAGGCTTTAGTTTGGTTGTCTAACTAATGATTTGGATGAGACAAAAGCATTTGATGAGTGGATTCTTAACATTAGTGAAGGTAATATTGGTGGCCCTAATGATGGTGAAGCTGAAGTTGAATTTCCAGAAGACGTTGTTGTTCGCTCTATAGGTGACCAGATTCATTTAATTGTATACATCATTTATCCATCATTTGAAAACCATCTTAATGATCCATCATATTTTCAGGATAAAACTATTTTGGTACCTAAAAAAGAATTCGATGCTACCAATGACTACATTTTAGGATTGGTGAAAGATGAAGGGGAAACATATATGAGTTCAAATTCTTTATGTGAGATAGAGTTACCAGATTTTTTTGAGAAATCAATCTACTCTTTAGTTGTGTTGAATGGTTTTAAGGCATCTAGAATTTCCAACCATAAACTTACACTAAAAATAGGTGTTCCAGTCATGCTACTTCGTAATATCGAGCAAACCAAAGGACTATGCAATGGTACTATATTACATATTTTTAGGATTGGAAGACATGCAAGTGAAGCTTGAATCATATATGTTAGATTCTTCAATGAGACTACTTATATACTTTGCAGGAAGTTAACTTCGTCTAATAAAAAAATCTCATTCCGTTTTTAGCGGAGGCAATTCCCCATAGTTGTTTATTTTGTTATGGCCATTAACAAAAGTCAATGACAATAATTATCAAATGTTAGATTATACTTGCGTATACCCGTCTTCACTCATTGTCAGTTATATGTTTTTTGTTTCTCGCGTCACAAATGAAAAATGATTGAAGTTACTCATATATAACGAGGAAGGTCATCCAACTAATAAATCTTTAGGATGGGCACGAAAGCTACATTGATTTGACTTCTTTGCTTCTGCTATTGAAGCCCAAGAAAACTTTATCAATTCCCATTCTTCTTTGGCGACAAGGAAGGCTACCCCTGGGTAAAAGTACTAATTCGTCTATCTACTTACTCTCTAACTAAGAGAATGTTATTTACTGAGAGAAGTAGTACAAATTGTTGCTGTCTTCTTTTTGGCGGTGAGGACTCAACTTTCACTTTCTTACTTGAAGTCATAACTCTTTCTCTTTTTATCTTTTGAGAGCTGTATGTAACAAACAAAAAGTTATGTCTACAAATAAATCCTTCAACGATTATAGATATTTAGGTGTTCCATTGTTTTTTATTATTTTTTCAGACATTTCAATGTTACCAATAATGTTAAGTCTGTTTCTATTACTTTAATTTTTTTATAGTGTCAATTTTTTTTATATTTTTATACGTACATTTTTATTTGTTTTCCGCGTTTTACACGGGTCATAATTTAGTTAAAAAATAAAATAATCTAGTTAAAAAATAAAATAAAAAAGGGGGCTGGTGGTCAAAAAAATTCCTGTGATTTTCCCGCTTAGGTGTCACTCACAGTTGATTTCCCTCTAACCAGGGTTTTTTCCATCTGTCACCTTCGCATGCATCTTCCACTTGTACTCACACAACTTCTAGAAAATTCCTGAATATCACCCAAAATATCAAACTCCATCATCACCTTATAAGTTTCAATCGCACAAATCAAAAAAATTCCTGTGATTTTTCCGACATCAATCACTCAAGATGTCGCCCAAATCTCGAAGAACAGTCGTCACAAGTGAAAGTGAGTTCGAGAATTTCTTCCAAGGATGGTTAGTTCGTCAGGAGCATTACCTGGATGAGCTTCGATCGAATTTACGAACTTCTGATCATAGCTCCGATGATGAACATCTCCGTGATTTGATCGCTCGTGTTCTCTCGCATTACCAGCAGTACTACGAGGAGAAATCTCGAATCTCGAATCATGATGTGTCGTTAGTTTTCTCTCCGCCGTGGTTCTCGTCGTTTGAACGGAGTTTCTTCTGGATTGCTGGATTCAAGCCAGTATTAGCCTTTCGAATTGTAGGTAGTACGGTTGGGGATATGAGTCCGGCGCAGGTGGAGAGAATGGAGAGGCTGAAGGCGGAGACGAAGGCGGATGAGAGGGAATTGGATAATGAGTTGGCGAGGATTCAGGAAAGCGTAGCGGCGCCGCCGATTGTTGAGATTGCAAGGAGAGGGGGAAATCCGCTGGTGGATGGGGAGTATGATGAAATGGAATCGGTGATTGAGACGTTGAGGGCGCAGATGGAGGTGGTTGTGGCGAACGCGGATATGTTGAGGACGAGAACGGCGGAGAAGGTGATGGAGATATTAACGCCGGTGCAAAACTTGAGGTTTTTAGCAGCGGTGACGGAATTGCAGCTTAAAATTAGGATGTGCGGTTGGCAGCTTGATGCGCAGAGAGGACGATGAGATAAGCAGTTGACTTCGTAATCAATTCTGCTTCTTTTTTCCCCTAAAAAACAAAAAATATTTGTGTCTTTTTTTTGTAAATTAATTAATTATAAGAGGTATACCTTTTCCTATAACTATTCTTTGTGAGGGATTTTCACGGGTATCTTTCAAAGAATGTTTTGAAATAAATAAGAGTTGAAATGTAATATGTTTTGACGATAAATCTAAATATGTTTAATAAGTACCAAATTGATTTTTTACTTTTGAGAATACCGCAATTTTGATTATGAGGCTCTCTTGGTTGAAGGATGATTAGGTTTTATAATGGAGGTGGTGGTTAGGCTACTATTGATATACTCATGTTTCTTCTTTTATTTGGTAAGGTATCACATGTTATTGTGGATGGGGGATAGGTGAAGTAGATGATGATGATGAAAGGTAATGGTTCGATCAGTATGAGAACGACGAACAATGAGGTATATTAAACGGTACATCAAGATGATTTTATTTATTTATTTTAAGATTTAGACCGTCATAATATCAAACATTTTTTGAGATTTCAAGTTTTGTAACAAATGATGATTACTATTATTCATTTATTCCATCTTGATGGGGGTAAAAAAAATCTAAATGGTGGTATTACCGAAAATGGTCAGGATGTAACTGGGCCTAGTCGAATCGAATATTATCAAAGCTCGAAGCTCGACTGGACTAAATAACTCGACTTCGAAACTTGAATCAAGCTCGACTCGAGCCTTAATTTCAAGCTCGATAAAGTAATTGTAGTTTCCAGCTCTGCTCGACTCGACTTAATTAACTATTAAAAAAATAAAATTATATTAAATCACAATAAAAACGTGATTAAGCTTGTGAGCTCGATTCGACTCGTTTCTATAATATGTAAATATGAATAAAATAAAGGGTAAATATATAAATATAACAATGCTAGATGATCGTGAGCTTCAAGAGTCCAATATTCCTATACTTAAGGTCGACTTCATTTGTGACTTGAGCCGAGTTGATTTCGAATATAGTGGTCTCGAGTATCTTACGAACTTGTGCGATACGGTACATCCATATCAGTCAGCCAAAGTGGAACCAAAACAAAAGTCAAGTATTGCCTTCCCAAAAGTCAAGTATTGCCTTCCAATTTATATCCAAAAATGATTACTTGATTTGCAGAAATTGTCTGTGAATTAAGAAAATAGAGAAGAGAGGTTCCACGTCCTTTAACACTTTATGAACTAAGAAAATAAAGAAGAGAGGTTTCACATCCCTTAAACACTTAAATGATGTGCACATGAGAAAATACATTTTTCATTATCTTTTTGACAATAACGGACAAAAAGTGATCCATCATTCCAACTTTTCTATCCGCTCCGAATCCATTCTTATGATAAGTTTCAGTCCGCTTAATTAAATAGGTAGATATGTTTAATGACTTTAATCTATTTATTTGGGTTAAGACTGATGCTGGAATTCTTAATATAATTATAATTAGTTGCGCCACCGGTATATTAAATTTATTTGAATTTAAAAATTGAAATAAGTAAAAATTGTACGAAAAAAAAATTAAAAAACAATTTTCACTTTAACTACTGCATATACCATTATTTTGAATATCGTTTGCAATTATACTGTGATTTGGAGAAGCATGTTAGTAACTCCTTTTTTCTTTTTTGCAATTATATCGTTTGAATAAAGGAATTTTCAGAAAAAAAAAAAAAATCAGCTTGCCAAATTAAAATATGAAATTGGAGATGCGGGGTATCGATCCCCGTACCTCTCGCATGCTAAGCGAGCGCTCTACCATCTGAGCTACATCCCCATTCGCAAATGCCATCTAATTTTATCAAAATAATCCAATTTCACAATAAATTGCATAACGCACTTTTGCAAAAGACACGTAAAACGATTTACACACTGTCAAAATGAGAAATTGCTTTTTCTAAAATCTGGTAGGCTTTATTCTTTTTGTGTTAGTGTTTTTTCTACAATCTACCATTATATACATATAAATTGCATGATACTTTACAATTTTGCCACAAATTGTTTTGGCTTTCAAACATTTGCCACAAACACTTTTTGTTTTGGGTACAGCCTTTCCTAGATAATTATACAATATATTAAAGTTATCAATCCTTAGCAACAGTAGTAGTATTTTTTGTCAAATTAAGTCCTTCAACTATGTTGTAGTTGCTGTTAGGATTTGCCATCTTTTTAGCTGCTTTCTTATGATTTTGCGTTGGGTTTTTTTTTTGGTTCACATTAATACTACGTTCCTCAAGTAACAGTACGTTACACCTGTCTTTGATTTAAAAACTTTACTTTACACATGGTGCCACCTCCCACTGCTTCCAATGAGATACAGACAACAGATACCCTCCGCTTCACCGTTGCCCACACCCAGAGGAACCGGCTCTTCATACCCCCAGATTATCTCGATTATCTCGATGCTTCGCCTCCTCCCCCTACCTTCTCCATAGTTACTGATTTTTTCTGCTTTCCTCTTCCAAATCTCATTCTCAAACTCCATATGTTACATGCTCTGTCTGATTTCCGTTCTCTCCCATGGTTACCGCCATTGCATCCACCTGTTGTTCCATTGTTACCATACCCAATCGCCTATATCCCTACCGGTGGTGCCCAACAGAAGCCCTAAAATCGATTTCAATCGTTCGCACCTCCTCTCAGTTGCATATCGGTCGACCTTTCCAGGGAAAAAACATTTCTGGTCACGTATTGGTATTAGGTTGTTTGCTTTAGCTTATGCTTTTTTGGCTTTTTTCAGTTCTTTGCCTTACTTTACATGGAAGTTGTTTGATTTTTGGTCACGTACTGCAATCAATGTCTTTTGCTATGTATCTTTTTGATGCTTTTGACTGTAATTTGTTCCTCTGCTTGAAAGTGTGATTGTTAATTTTTTTTTTTTCTTTTTACAATTTACAGAGGCCCAGAGACGGAATAAAATCCAACACGGAGATAAATGCGCTTACTCTTTACAATTTTGAATTATAGATTGAACATCATTGTCTTCTCCTATTTGTTCATCACAACTTAATTCTTACTTAATTTTTTTATTGTTTTTACCACTTTCAGTTGGTGGATGCTTCAACTTGAAGAAAGAGGTTGCTGATGGTGTTAAAGAGGTCATGCCATCTCATGTTAATAAAGATGGGAAGTCGGTTTACTTGAACCTGTCATCTTGGAACATTGGTAGGAGTTTATATGGTTTTTACCTTTTATCATATTTAATATTACTTTATAATTGAGAAATTGCTAAACACATTGTTAACTATTTCCAGTTACAAATTTGTTTTTTCTTCATTCACCTATTGGAGTTGGATATTATCACTCAAATACCACTTCAGATATCTTGAATGCGATAAAAGAACTGGTATAACTTCAAACCTTTAACTCACATTTCGTTCAAAGAGACGAAATGAAATGTGATATTCCATTCCATGAACCAAATGAATGGAATTGAATTCCATACATACTCTTATGTTCTTGTGTTGCAGCTGCAGATTTGCTTCTATTTCTATTGAGTTAGCTTGAAAGATTACCTCACTTTAAAGGAAGCAATTTCTATATTGCAGGACTGCAGGTAAATAATCTTAACATATAAGAACGAAACATTATTTCTTCATTCGTTATAATGTCAATTTTGAACTTTAATAGATACTTAGTTTGACCTCAAAAACATTATTTATATATTTTATTGCAGTTAAATCTGACGCTTTTCATTAGTTTTAGAGTTTGTCTATTTGTGTATGCCATTTTACTTCTATTGGTTGTATATCTTATAGAGGTTTCATTGGTTGATGCAATTTTGTCGTTACAGTTTAAATCAATATAACAATGTTGTAATAATGAAGAAAAAAATAATTTTTTTTTCTGTTTCTAGCATTAATGGGATAATGGATTTAAGAGGGGAAAATTAAGTAAATTAACATATTTTCCAACATGAGTCCTAAAACTCAATTTTTTTCATTTTTAGATGCGATCAAGAAAGCTTATCAGAGAGTATGAAGCATGCATTTGGTAGACATAAAAGAACCATATTGGTCAGTAACAATGAAAGAATGATTAATTGCCTTCTCATGAGAAAAAAAACCCCTCATTACAGGTATGTAAATAATTTTATTTTTCCTGATTTATTGATTTATTTTATAATTTTCATATCTTTATCTCATTCTTCAATTTATAAAATTCTGCAACTTAGAGCATTTTTAGGTGGGGCTTATCTCTTTAATAAAGTTTATAATATTGCTAAATGGATCTTTTTTTTGATGGGATATTGGTTTTATTTTTCTCCGGATACAAAACCCTATATTTTTTTTCCATTCGACCTCTCTTGAAAAGTGCATGAGGTAACATGTTATTACCTTTCTTAGCAAATTATCTCTTGGACTTTTGATTTATAGTAATGTAATCGTGTCAATGAATTTGCTTAGCAAATTATCTCTTGGACTCTTGGCTCTTTAAAGAAAGAATAACCAACAAGTCTCAAAATTTCTCTTCTCTCTGTAAGTATTCATCATGTCCTTCATTTTAAATATCACATTTCTAAACTAGACCATTCATTACTTAAAAGTTAAAAAATAATTACAATTTAAGAAACTCAGTTTTCGAATCTCTTGTGATATATGGGATTAGCCAAAATAGATGTGAGATTGAAGCAGTTGACCCTATTTACCCCTGCCCGAGTTAAATTGAGTTTTCTTACATATTTCTATTTGTGTCCCTTTTATATTGAAACGACCCAAAAATACGACCCAAAAATTTTCATGTTTCAATATAATCAAAACCATAATATGAGTATCATAACATAAAAACATACGCGATGTATCCCAATCATAATAAAATACTGTGCGGAAAACTGTATCATAGTACATCAAATCCAAAACAACTAAAACCATCCCCAGGATAAAAGCTAAGCTGTGGTGTGTGCGATGCTGTCACCCCGCGCTCTTCCCTTTGCTTGCGGAAGTACCTGAAACCAAAACTGAAACTGAAAGCACGAAGCTTAGTGAGCTTCCCCAAAATACCCCATACCATACAATAACATATAACACATATTGGGCCTTGCCCACTGCATCGGGCCGAAGCCCGGAAACTGCATCGGACCGAAGTCCGGAACTGACTAGGACCTTGTCCCCTGCATCGGACCAAAGTCCGGAACTAACTGCATCGGACCGAAGTCCGGAACTAACTGCATCGGACCGAAGTCCGGAACTGACTGGGACCTTGTCCCCTGCATCGGACCGGAGTCCGGAACTAACTGACTGAACATATCATAGCATATCAATTAGCATGAACACATATACTGCATACTACATCGAGCCGTAGCCCGGAACACATAACACGTAACACATAAAACATAGCACATAAATCCTGTCTGAGCCACGAAGGCATCAAACATACTAGCTGCTACATCGGACCGAAGTCCGGAAACTACTGCTAACTGGACGGGCCGACATTGTGGCCTTAGACCCGTCCCTACTTGAAGGAAACTCACCTCGTAAGCTGGCTGCTGAGTGTGTGGCTCGGGAAGCTAACGGCTGCTGCTCCTGAATCTCCTCGGGTACAAGTCAATAAGCACACTCAATCAAATACTAAACACTGCACTTGGGGTAAAATGACTCTTTTACCCTTGGTCAAAGTCAACTCTCTTTGGGCTGACTCGCCGAGTTGGGCCACCCAACTCGCCGAGTCCTACTCTCACTTCTCAGTTCTACACGCTGCTACTCGTCGAGTGTAGCATCGACTCGACGAGTACCCTCTTGATCTAAGAACTCAGACAATCTTCATCCGACTCGCCGAGCCGTATGAACAAACTCGACGAGTTGTTCATGATCCTAAGAAGATTGCCTTGGACTCGCCGAGTTGTATGAACAACTCGCCGAGTCCCTCCATCACTGAGTCTACCCTCAACTCGCTGAGTCCACTCTCTAACTCACTGGATTCACTCGACACTGATCAAAATGAAGGACTCGGGAACTCGCGACCCAACTCGCCGAGTCGTTCTTCCCGACTCGTCGAGTTGCCGCCATGCAACTGATTTTTACTCGATTTTGTTTGAATCCAACACATACAATTGATAGATCTGAGTCCAATAAGCTGATTTACCACGTAAAGTTTCCAACTTTACGTGCACAACCTCATGAATAAGGGAAATAAGGCTAAAAGATGCATAAAATGGGTAGATCTATGATTAATATGCAAAGTAACTCCAAAAAGACAATAGATATGGGCTCTACAACACCCCAACATTCAGATCCAAAGGTATTTCGACTTATTAAGACATTCATGCAAACATAAGGCTTGGAACAAACATCAAATAGCTCTTAGAAGAGCTCTAATGGAAGTTTAAAGCATATAACAAGAAGGGAACTCTGAAAATACCTCAATAAACTCAGATTTGCCCTTGGATCTTTGCACTACAACTCGTTTCCTTGCTTCTTTCTTCTTCTCCTTCTTCACACCTTCACAAAATGGCACCAAATCACTTATAAGCTCTCAAGGGAGGATTAGGGTTTTCTCACTGTGTTCTCAGGGTGAGGGAGGCGAGAATGGGCTATAAGGTGGTTTAAATAGTGGGCAACCCGGGGATTTAGGGTTTCACCCAGACGGATGGACTCGCCGAGTCCCCGGCTCACGCGTGCACGCAACCGCGACCCTACTCGGCGAGTCAGGCTATGAACTCGCCGAGTTCCTCTTGCAAAACTTACAACAATTACCAAAGAATTAACATACCGGAAACGGGTCGTTACATATATTATAAGATTTTTTTTAATCTATTTTGGATTTCAGGTATGTTTTGATGTGTATTCATTTCCTGTAGATGTATACGCCTTCTTTTCTTAGTGTATTACTTGATGTATGTAATATATATAGGCTAAATGCTTTCATGCTCACATCAATCCACAGAAGGGTTGGAAACTATAAACGTGTAATTAAAATTACATCTGATTAATAAATCAATAAAAGATGTACCGTAGATTCCTATTGCAAATGGTTTAATTGAAATCCGACCCCCGCAATGCGGGGGTTACTTTCCTAGTTCATATTATAAAAATCAACTTGTAACACTAGCAAAAAACACAAGAATTTTAAACTTGAGTAAATTACTAAAATCGTCCCTATGGTTTGGTCAAAATTGCACGTTTGGTCCCTAATTTTTTTTGCACTCGGATCGTCCCTGTGGTTTGATTTTGTTGCGTTTTTCGTCCCTTACATACATAAAGGTAGGGACCAAACGTGCAATTTTGACCAAACCATAGGGACGATCCGAGTGCAAAAAAAAAGTTAGGGACCAAACATGCAATTTTGGCCAAACCATAGGGAAGATTTCAGGCGGCATTCGAGACTTTGAGGTAGAAGTTGTGCGAGGCACTGATATTGACTCTGCCAGAGGGCGTTAAGGATTTCGTAGTGTATTGTGACGTGTCTATCACGGGCTTAGGCGCAATATTGATGCAGAAAGGGTGTGTCATCGCTTACGCCTCGAGGCAGTTGAAGCCTCACAAGGCAAATTACCCGACACACGATCTGGAGTTAGGGGCAGTTGTTTTTGCCCTCAAAATTTGGCGACACTACCTCTATTGGGTCCACTGTACTATCTACATGGACCACAAGAGCCTGAGGCACTTGATGGATCAGCCAAATCTGAACATGAGACAACGACATTGGTTGGATGTGGTGAAGGATTACGATTGCGAGATCCTCTACAACCCGGGGAAGGCCAATGTGGTGGCCTATGCACTCAGCCGCAAGGAGGTCGCGATTCCGATTCAGGATATATGCCTGAGCATGACAATGATTACTCCGCTGTTGGAGCGGATTCGGGAGGCTTAGGTCGAGGGTATGAAGGAGGAGTTTCGGAAGTGTGAGCGACTCATAGGACATGTGGCTTCATTTAATTATGACAGTCGTGGGTTGTTGACCCTGCGCCGAAGGGTCTGGGTTCCTTACTGGGGCGGTGTACGTCGGGTTCTAATGGAGGAGGCTCGCAAGTCTAGATTCTCCATTCATCTCGAGACGACGAAGATGTATCGGGATATTCACCCTGATTATTGATGGCCCTGTATGAAGCGGGACATAGCTTGGTATGTGGAGCGATGCTTGACTTGCATGAAAGTCAAGGCCGAGCATCAACGACCTCATGACAAGACGCATCCGTTGGAGATTCCAGTGTGGAAATAGGAAGACAACACTATGGATTTCATCACAAAGCTTCCCAGTACCGCACATGGGGTAGATTCTATCTAGGTCACCGTGGATCGATTGACCAAGAGTGCCCATTTCATACCTATCCAGGAGAGCATTTCGGCTGAGAAACTGGCAGACATCTACATCAGGGAGGTAGTAGCTCAGCATGGGGTGCCGGTTTCTGTGATTTCTGACAGGGATATGCAGTTCATTTCCAGATTCTGAAAGAAGTTTCATGACGAGTTAGGCACTCGTCTACACTTCAACAAAGCCTTCCACCCACAGACGAATGGTCAGAGCGAACGGACCATTCAAACTTTGGAGAATATGTTGCGGGCGTACGTTCTAGACTTTGATAGTAGTTGGGATACCTACCTTCCTTTGGCAGAGTTTTCCTATAATAATAGCTACCACGCTAGTATCGAACGACATCCCTTTAAGATGCTATACGGGAGGAAATGCGGAACCCCGATATGTTGGGGTGAGGTCGGTCAGTGGGTCATGGGTAGCACCGAGGTGGTGCTCAAGACGACTGAGATGATCTAGCTTATTAGGAGTAGACTCCAGACGACCCAGAGTCGGTAGAAGAGCTACGTTGACAGACGCAATCGGACCTAGAGTTTCAGGTCAGGGATATGGTTCTCTTGAAGGTGTCACCTTGGAAAGGTCCACAACACCTTTCATGTTTCGCAGCTACGGAAGTGTATAGCCGATGATTCCGTGGTGGTTCCTTGGGAGGACATTTAGTTGGATGACAACTTGAACTACATCGAGAGAACAGTAGCCATTCTCGACAGGAAAACGAAGGATCTGAGGAACAAGAGGGTAGAGTTAGTGAAGGTGCAGTGGCAGCACCGCAAGGGCTCAAAATGGACATGGGATCCAGAAGACGAGATGAGGGAGCACTACCGAGAGCTATTTCCAGCCGCAACAGACTTCAAGGATGAAGACTAATTCAATTGGGGGATATTTGTAACGCCTTGAATTTTTCAGGTATTATGTTGCTTTCTATTCAAGTTATAATTATGAAATGTTGGAATTTTGGGGAGGGGATGTACGTTGGGCGTACAAGGCGTACGCACGACGTACACATATGAGGCGTGGAGCAGGGAGTCCCCATGAGTACGTTGGGTTTGCCCCATATTTAAGCAACAGACGTACACATATGCAAACCCTAAATTTTAGGGTTTGCCCCATATTTAAGCAACTTATAATCCTCCAAACCCTTATCCTCTCATCCTCCCTTGTCCTCACAGTGCCAACTAGAACTCTAAATTCGTTGCATCTATCTTGAGCCTACTTTAAGCATTTTGGTGGTTTTAAAGAGCAAGGAGTTTAAAGAAGGAGCAAGGACTTGAAGAGAGCTTGTAGAACCAGAAGTTTGGCATCTTTTCTGATTCATTTGAGGTATCAAGCTCCAACCTTGACCATTGCATGCTTAGATGTAGTTTTGGGGTGTTTTATGTCACATATTGGTCCTATATTTGAGGTTCTTTTGATGGGTTTTTAGCATTCTAACACTCCTATGGTGTACATGCAACCCTAGATGCTTTGGATCTATGTTTTCTCTAATATACATGCAAACTTTCAGTTTTCCAAAGCATCATCCTAACTAGCATACAATGGAGTATCTATACTACAAAATTCTAGTTAGATGACATACCTTTTAGTGTAGTTGAAAACCTTGAAGTTTTAAGAGCCTAACACCAATAATGTGAATGCCTCAAATGGAACCATAAATCACCACCAACAATTTAGAGGACTTGAGAGAATATTTCTTGCTCACAAAATCAGATATGCTCTTCTAAAGACTCACTAGTGCCGATTTCATGTGCTAGAGGATCTCTTATATAGTGTGTCATGATTATGGTTACACCATGCTAACCTTAATGTGCATGACTTTCCACATTCCTTAGGCTCCATGGGTATTAACCTCCATGGAGTATCCATGGGTCACCACATGGGTTTTGCCCAACATAGAGAATTATGGATCACAAGCCCACAATATAAGAATGAATGATTTACACAATCAATCCCCATATATTTAATTTGTGTCTTTTGATCACAAAATTAATTCCAAATTAATTCTTGATCAATACTAATTAAATAATATGATTTCATATTAATATATTAAAACTTATAATATATTAATAAATCATAAATAACCTCTTCTCAAAAGTCCATCCTTACAGATTGTTCCGGTGAAGTGCAACCCACATGGACCATGCTACTCTCAGGTCAAGTACATATCAAATATAGTTATGGACTTAGACATCTTATCCAACATCTTTGAGTTTTGGAAGAATTTTTCCATAAGAATTGTCCTTTTGAGCTCTTGGAAGCATTTAGGACCATAAAAATCAGATCTTGATGGTTTAGCCCTAACCATGCAAGTGATAGTTGGCCACAAAGTAAGCTTATGGACTTAATGGGTGTCTTAATCCCCATCTATGCATGCAAAAGCATAAAGTTCATAACTTTATGGTTAAGGACGTTGTTAGGAGCCTATATCTATGTTATGGACGTTGAGACTTAATGGATTAAGTCAAAAGAAGGATTTTAGGTTGACTGGCAGGAACGTTGGGCGTACCCCCTATTACGTTGCGCGTTCCGGGTCAGTTTCCCGCTTCTGGTCAAGGCCAACGTACATCGGGCGTACGTGTTAGGTACGCCGCGCGTACGCATGCAGAGTGGTTAACGTGGTTTTTTGGCGTTGGGAAATTGGGCCTGAATTTTTTGGGCCGCATGACCCACTGCGGAGTAAGGCCTCTGGGCCTAGGACTGAGATTTATGGAATTGGGCCTTTTTGGGCATTATTGGGCTTTAAAGCCTAAAGGAATGGACTTGGGCCTTAAATTGATTATAGATTGGACCTTGGGGAAAAGGCCCATTAGGGCAAAGACTAAGGAACCTTGCCTTGGGACATGAATTAGAAGTTGGGCCATAAGGGAGTCATACTTGGACCCCATAACTAACTAGGGGACTTATTATGCTTTAGGGAGAGGAGTCCCGAGCCATCCAAGGAGTACGATTTTGGCACATACAGTTGAGGTGAGTTACCTTCTAGGTATAAGTGGGTCGAATGCACCAATGTCAGCCCATGAGTAGTTATTTACTGTAGAGATGGTTGTCTTTGTGATAATTGTCTAGTATGCCACTATATGTTGAGGTTTATGTGCTTTTATGCTGTGTTATTACATTGTAATGGTAAGGGTGAAGTAGACCCCGTAACCGGTCGAAAGAGACCGAATGGGTAGGCCAGCACCCATATATGCTAGGTAGTATGTGATTTATGTGCTTATATGCTAGGATATTATGTGGTAGTGGTAGGGGTGAAATAGAACCCGTAACCAGTTGAAAGAGACATAAGAGGTAGGTTAGTACCCATATATGCTAGGCAGTTACAAATTGAAAGAGACCGAAGGGGTAAGCCAACACCCTGATATGCTTGGAGATTACCGGTTGAAAGAGACCAAAGGGGTAGGCCAACACCCTGATATGCTAGGTAATACCGGTTGAAAGAGACCGAAGGGGTAGGCCTGCACCCGGATATGTTAGGCAGTATGATTATTGTATGGTATGTGGTATGATGAGAGAACTCACTAAGCTTCGTGCTTACGGTTTTCAGTTTTGGTTTCAGGTACTTATTCGAAATTAAAGGAGCCGACATGATCACAATGCATCACACTATGATGTTCCGTACATGAGATCTTTGGGAGTTTTACTCTGATGATTGTTTTCTTATGACATGTTTTGGTTATTAAGATATTGGTTTTTGATTATGATATGGGATGACACTATTGATGTTTTTAGACTATCGTTTTTATGAATTACTTAATTAAAAACAAAAATTTTGGTCTTAAATTTTAGGATGTTACACATAATTTTTTTTAAAAATTAAAATCATCAAATAATATTAATATAGATAAAAAAAATAAGTAAAAAAACCACTAACCAACACCATTCACCATCCAAACAACACCACCCACAACCACTGCCCGTCACCGCCCACTACCACCAACCATAACCACCACCACCACCCCTACCCACTACCCACCACCATCATCACCGTTCGCTACCACCAACCATAACCACCACCACCACCACCCGCCACCACCCACCACAACCACCACCCACACCCACTTTCACCACCCATCACAACCACCCACCCACCATTATGACCACCACCTGCTACTTCCACCAATCAACACCCACCACCCATCACCATTACCCTCCACCATCACCCATCACCACCACCCGCCTCCACCACACATCACCACCACTCGCCACCGCCACCGCCGATCACCACCATCACCCACCAAAACCACCTCCTACTCACCATTCGCGTCCACTACCCATCACCACCACCACCACTCCCACTCACCCACCACTACCCCTACCCACCAAGACCACCACCACCTACAACCATCACCACTACCCACCCACCCACCTCCACCCATCACCATCACCCACCCATCACCCACCAAAACCACCATACACTACCCCCACATGTCACCCCCACTACTATTCATTACCACCTACCACCAAACATCATCACATACTACCACCACCCATCATCACCACCCGTGATTATATGTATATAATCACATGTGATTATTTGTAACTAATCACATATGATTTATATGTATTTAATCACATAAATTACATGTGATTAGATACATACAATCACATGTGATTAAATGTATCTAATCATATATGCTTTATAGATACAAGATTCATTTTCATGTTTTCTATTCAATAATTTTTCTCATGCATTTAATCATATATGATTATATGTATTTAATAACATATGAGTGGGAAAGGATTTGTTTTTCATTTTTTTTATTCAATGGTTGTTCTCTTGTATTGATGCGACTTCGGCTCCGACTAACTGCTCTGAGAGAGTGCTTCTATGCCGGAGACAGATCTGCAAGGTCACAACAGATAAGGTCGTTAGGGCCACCCCAGGGACTGTGCCCCGGGAGTGGGCTCCGACGGTCAAGTTAGATCATCTGGTAGATCTGAGATGGTTCTCTTTAGCTAGAGAGAACCATCTTGGTGCTAGTGGTGGTGTGTGGTAGCTGACGGCGACGTGTGGCTGTTGAGCCACCCGGCCATAGTATAGTGTGGCGGCTGAGCCCATGGGAAGATCTAGTAGTGGCTAAGCTACTTGGGGAAGAGTCCCCCTTCGTGGAGAAGACACTATTCTATTTATAGTAAACAATTAGGTCAAGGGGAATTAGGTCAGGCCTTAGGCCATCCCAATTCAGGCCCAACTAGCAAGGAGCTAGGCAAGGCCGCCCGGAGGCGTCGGGTAGGGCTGACGGGCATGCCTAGGCAAGGATGGCGGGCACACACCAGGAAATGATGGCAAGGGAGTGCCAGGCTGGTCCAACAAGAGAGTCCCTAACAAGGCTAGCAAGGGAGTCCCCAGGCAGAACCAACAGGAGAGTCCCCAACAAGGCTAGCAAGGGAGTTCCCAACAAGGCTGGCAAGGGAGCGCCAAGCGAGGCTGGTGTGCCATAACTATCCATGCCTTGCTAATGGACCATATATCATCATGTATAAAATCACATGTGATTATATGTATCTTTAACATATAATTTATATAAATAAATTTATTTTTGTCCATATAAATCATATGTGATTAGATACATATAATCACATGTGGTTAGATGTATTTAATCACATATGATTAAAGTTGACAAAAACAATTATTGAATCGAGAACACGATAATGAATCTCGTGTACTTAAATCATATGTGATTGGATACATATAATCACATGTGATTATGTGTTTTTAATCAAATTTGATTTTTGTGGACAATATTTATTTTTGCGGTTTTGATTTAATGATCGGTCTCGTGTATTTAATCACATGTGATTATATGTATATAATATAATCACATATGATTTTAGGTGTACAAGATTCATTTTTTCATTCTCGATTCAATAGTTTTTATCATGTATTTAATCACATGCGATTATACATAAAATCACATGTGATTAAATACACAAGAACAACTATTGAATCGAATAAAATGAAAATGAATTGTGTCCACATAAATCATATGTGATTAGATTCATATAATCACATGTGATTAGATGTTTTTAATCACATACGATTAATATGGATAAAGATTTGTTTTTGTGTTTTTTACTCAATATTTGTTATCGTGTATATAATCACATGTGATTATATATATTTAATGACATATGATTTATATGCACAAGATTTATTTTTGTCCATATAAATCATATGTGATTAGAAGGCTTAGAGTTAAAGAATTAGAACCCACATGTTCAACTTTATGCATTCTTGTTGAAGTGTTATTTCAATCTGTATTCAAATTTTTGCAAATTGTTCATATACTATAAAGTAAATATTACCTAGAAAGTCCATTTTGTAACTTTAGAGCGATTCATCAAGGAAATGAAATATTGATCTTGTATATTTCTCTTTTGTTGTTGTTGGTCATGACTATAAGAAATTAAGTAAAGGCATACTACTTTGATGGAATTCCTTTCAGATAAAAAAAAGACCTTAAAGATCAAGTATCACTTGGTCTTCTTGTACATTAGGTGATGTTAGATGGTTTGATTTAGGCAAAACTGCTCTTTCAAGCATTTAGTCGAACATCTAGTGTGCAAGGCTCATTTCCCCCTTTTGCTATCATATTTACTAGAGCTGGAAAAAATTGACCCAACCCACCAACCCAACCCGAACCCAACCCAAAATTAGCAGGTTCAGTTGAGATTTTCAACCCATTTATGTTAAATGGTTCAACCTGTCTAACTCATTTAATTAAATAGGTTAGGTCAGGGTAAAAATTATCAACCCATTTTCAACCCACCAACCCATTTAACTTAAATTATATTAAATTTAATAATTATTTAAATATTATCATGTATTAATGTAACGCCTGGTTCCAGGTATGAACTTAATTCATTTATTTATTCATTTTGGAAGGGCTACTCGATGAGTTGGTGGCCCTAACTCATCGAGTAGAAGGCGGTATATGCACGGGTTTTAAGTGAGCTACCCGACGAGTCGCAACCCTGACTCGATGAGTAGGACGGGCTAGATGAAACCTAATCTTTAGTGTTTTCACCCTATTTAAGAATCATATATGGCCTCCATCTTATCCTCTATTACCTCAAAACCCTAATCTCGAAACCCTAATCCACCTAGAGTGGTCTTGAGCTATTTCTTGCCATTTTGAGTGTTATTTGTGCCTTTTGAAGCTTGTGGAAGAAGAAGAAGTTAGAGGACTCAAGAGAGAAATAGTAGATCCAGAAGTTTCATCCCTTTACCTGCATTTTATGGTAATAAATCTTTAAACTTGATCACTCTCTTCTTAGATCTATTTATGACTTCCTTATGTGGGTTTTGGTCCAAGATTTGCTAGCTTGTGGGTAAGGATCGACCCAAGAGTTACTCTTCCAGATCTAGTGCCTAGAGGGGATGTGAAGACATAAATGTGCAAACTTTATGTCCTTAGAGCCCCCATGAAAGTGCTAAAGACATATTTATGGCCTTTTGAGCTCAAAAAGGCCATGCATGGAAGCAAGCTTGAGACTTTTTGTGATTATCTGATAGCTAGGCCCTAGATCTAGGTTTGCATGCGTGGATTTGAGATTCTAAGGCTTTTTGGACAAGATCCATGTCCTAAAGGAATTAGGGTTTTAGCTAAACCCTTCAAAAAGAGTTATCAACGGGTAAAGTTGGAAACTTTATGCTTAGAAACGTAATTCCCAGTAAACAAGTGAAGTATGGACTATAGATCTAGAGAACAAGGGCTTAATCTGTTAAGATGGCCAATCAGACAGAAGGAGTGGTCGAGTCCATGAGGGAACTCGACGAGTCGAGTCGTGTTATCCCGATTCCAGTTTATAGTAGAACTCAACGAGTCTGTATAGGGACTCGACGAGTGGATTATCCAAGTTGCGACTGAGCAGCTCGATAGGACTCGACGATTCGGTGGAGCAACTCGGCAAGTTGAGTCACGATTCCAGGATTTTTGAGTTATAGAACTCAACGAGTGGAAGGTTGACTCAGCGAGTTGGTCAACCCAGAATGTTGACTTTGACCGGGGTAAAATGGTTATTTTACCCATAGATGGATTTTTAGTTTTCTGACCAAGTAATATTGTATAGAGCTATCCGGGGAGTCGTGGGAGCAGCCAACAGAGATTCCTCACGCACGAGTTCAATATCTAGTTTGAGAGGTGAGTCCTCTTCCATTAGGAACGGGTCTAAGGCCACAATGTCAGCCCGTTTAGTTGTTAGTATTTCCGGACTATGGTCCGATGTCGGGGCGGTCCCGAGAAGAGTATATGTATGCTTGATATCTTTGTGATTCATGCATGTTATGTATTATGTGTTACGTGTTCCGAGGCAAGCCCGATATATGTTAGTGTATCTGTTATGTGTTATATGTTCCGGGGTGAGCCCGATGTCGGGGCAAGCCCGATATCGGGGCAAGCCTAGGGGTGTTGATCAGGTAATTTTTTTCGGGTTTTGGGTAATTCGGGTTTTTCATGTTAGAAAAAATACCCATTACTCTACCCAAACTAAATTTGGGTAATTCAGGTATCGGGTCGGGTTTGGATAATTCGGGTATTACCCGAAATATATATATATATATATATTTTTTGAATTTCACCTGAAAATAAATTTAATGAAATAAATACGTTGTGCTTTATTAGTCTTGTTTATATAAACAAACGAGACATAAACGAAGTCACTCAAGCTTTGAACATTGAGATTTTTTAGTTAATAATACGTGAGATATCAAGTAATTTTTTAACAACTTAATGTAATGTAATAAGATGTTAAAAAAACAAATACTTAATGTAACGACCCAAATTTCACGTCCAAAAATTTTGTTTTTAAAACATTACTTTAGAAAACATTAATAATTAAAAACATTGTTTGATCAAACCACATCACAACGTAAACCATGTCTAAAAGCCAAATCATACAGCCAATCGGAATATCAGAGTATAAATCCCAGAGGAATCTCGTAAGTGCGGAAACCAGTGTGTGTGTATGATGTGCCGCTACCGCGCCAGCTCCTTCCCCTTCGATGAAGAGGTACCTGAAACCAAAACTGTAAACTGTAAGCACAAAGCTTAGTGAGTTCCCCCATAATACCTCATACCATGCAAGCATATAACATACAACATTCAGCTAGGAGTTACGGGCCTCGCCCACACTCATGAAGATACGGGCCCTGCCCACACTTCGCTAGCCGGGAGATACGAGCCTCGCCCACACTCTACTATCTAGGAGATACGAGCCTAGCCCACACTCCACTCTCGGAGAGATACGGGCCTTGCACACACTCAACCGCTAACTCATAATATACAAGTATCACACAGACAACAAGTATAGACAACTCTATCATACCGACACATATATCATAATTAACTAAACCAAGAGATACGGGCTCGGCCCACACTCTAGTGCTAACATCTCGTCTACACGGGTCGGCCTTGGTGCCTTAGACCCGTCCCTACTGGAAGGAAACTCATACCATGCAAGCATATAACATACAACATTCAGCTAGGAGTTACGGGCCTCGCCCACACTCATGAAGATACGGGCCCTGCCCACACTTCGCTAGCCGGGAGATACGGGCCTCGCCCACACTCTACTATCTAGGAGATACGGGCCTAGCCCACACTCCACTCTCGGAGAGATACGGGCCTTGCCCACACTCAACCGCTAACTCATAATATACAAGTATCACACAGACAACAAGTATAGACAACTCTATCATACTGACACATATATCATAATTAACTAAACCAAGAGATACGGGCTCGGCCCACACTCTAGTGCTAACATCTCGTCTACACGGGTCGGCCTTGGTGCCTTAGACCCGTCCCTACTGGAAGGAAACTCACCTCGAAATAGCTGCTGGTCTGTGTGGGAATTGACTGTCTGCTGCTGCTGTTGCTCCGGAAATCCTCCGGCTATAATTCCCACAAAAAACTCAATCAAACACCGCTAACTGACCCTCGGGTAAATTGACCATTTTACCCTTGATCAAGTTAAAAGTCAAAGCCAGAGTCAACTTTCAGTTGACCCAACTCGCCGAGTCCTTATCCAATCAATTGTCCTGCAACCCGTCTCTACTCGTCAAGTTGGGCGTTGACTCGACGAGTTCTTCTAAATTGATATCCAAGTCCTTCATCCTACTCGCCGAGTTGTATGAACAACTCGCCGAGTTCATCTTCATCCGATGAACAATTTATGCTGTGACTCGCCGAGTTGTATGAACAACTCGCCGAGTCTGTTCTTGATCTAAGAAGATTGTCTTGAACTCGCCGAGTCAGGGCGCTGACTCGCCGAGTTCCTTCATGGGTGAGTTCGACCACCAACTCACCGAGTCCACCCAGGAATCACTACTCAACTCGACGCAACGAAAAGGGGATAAACTTGGAGACTCGCGACCAGACTCGCCGAGTCAGATGAGCGACTCGCCGAGTCTGCTTCATGCAAAAGCCAAATACGCGATTTTGCTCGAATCCAGTCCATGCCATTCATAGATCTGGGCTCGTAGGGCGTGGTTTACACGTAAAGTTTCCAACTTTACGTGTAGATCATCACCAATAAAGGTTCTAAGGCTCAAAGTGCACCAAAAGGGGTAGATCTAAGGCTTGTGTGCAATATGACTCCATAAAGGCAGTAGATCCAAGCTCCAGGGACTGAATAGGGTCTAGATCTAAAGGCTAACAACTTGAATCAACCAACAATGCACAACCAAGCTTGGGACATGGTTCAAGAAGGACTTTAATGGAGTAATAAGCATAGAAACAGAGGGAAAACGAGTTATACCTCCAAGAAATTACTGAGAGAACACGAAGATGCTTGGCTTCCTTCCCTTCCTCTTAATCTACTCCTCTTCCTTCCCAAAATCTTCAAGAAAACACACTAAAAAGCCTCAAACTCACAAGAACAAGGGCTAGAATGTATGGAGAGCTTCTGAGGGTGAAGGGGGCGGAGTTGGGACGCAAATGGTTGGTTTAAATAGGGTGAAAACCCTTGGAAATTAGGGTTTCATCAGACAGCGTGGACTCGCCGAGTCCATAATATGGACTCGCCGAGTCTCCAACTTAACCGCGTCCTAAGTCCCGTCTCTACTCGGCGAGTCGGGTCTCCAACTCGCCGAGTCCAAGGCCAATAATACAAAATACTCAGATAAATCTTACATACCAGGAACCAGGTGCTACACTTAAAGATCTTAATTTAAAAGTTTAAAATGTTTAAGATAATTGTAGCCATAAGTTTTTCCATGTTATGAAGTTTCGTCAAGATAATGAGTTTGTTAGTTGCAATAGAAACTATAATCTAGAAAATAGTTAAGTTTTAAAGAACATGATGATATATAAACAGTTACTTTTAATATTGTTAGTGTCATATTGTCATAATAAATAGATTCATGTTTTACAATAATGATAATTAGTTTAAGCGTGATCAAATACCTGTTATATAGTACAAGCTCTTAAAAAAAAGGAATTTTTAAAATAATTCGGTTATACCCGAAACCTAAAAAATGTACCCTTTACCTGACCCGAAAAAGAATCGGGTTACCTGATTACCCGAAAAAATTTACCTGATACCCGATTACCCGATACCCAAAAAAATAGCGCGGGTAATTCGGGTATCGAGTATTTTCGACAGGGCTAGGCAAGCCCGATGCATGTTAGTTTATATGATATATGTTATGCATTCCTGGCTTCGGTCCGATGATGGGGTAAGCCTAATGTATGTTATATGCTTATGTTATGTGTTTATGATATATGATATGTTGTGTCTGTTCCGGGGTGAGCCCGATGCCAGACGTGCTCCGATGTCGGGGTGAGCCTGATATCGGGCTGGAGTCTGATGTCGGGTTCGTCCCGATGCAGTTGGGTGGTGTCCCATAGTTGTGTTATCTGTTATATGATATATGTGGTAGTTTGGGGGAGCTCACTAAGCTTCGTGCTTACAGTTTTCAGTTTGGTTTCAGGTACTTCATCTAGCAAAGGGAAGGGCTCGGGATGATCGCATGACATACACCACAGTTTTCTAGCCTGGGATATTTACTCTGATATTTGATATGTTGATAGATATAATGATATTTTGAGACACATGGTTTATGATTTTATAATATGGTGATGATATTTATGGTTTTAATAATGATTTAAAAACGAAACTTTGGACCGTATTTTTTGGATGTTTCAATTAATCTAAGTATTAGTTTATAACTTACAATGTTTTTATTATTATTTATGTTTAAGAAAAATGAAATCCTAATTCCTACCTTTTTTATTGGCACCGACAACACTATCCACTCTAAATGGGTCAACCCAAATTCAACCAATTTGTATTTGATATCTTTAATGTTATTTGAACAATTTCTTTGTATATGTGAATTGTGATTGTGATTTTCTCATACTTTGAAATTTTATTTAAGTCTATAACTAATTTAAGTGGTGTAATATTTAATTAATTTTATTTTAAATGGATCAACCCAAAGTTAACCAATTTATTTGATAACTTAGGATGAGAATTACATAAACGGGTCAACCCGGTGACAACTCATTTATTTGAAAGTTTGGATTGGGTTGGAAATATCAACCCATTTAAATAAACAGGTTGGGTTGGGTTGAAATTTTCAACCCAATTAATGAATGGGTTGAACCCGAACCCAACCCATGTCGACCCATTGCCACCTCTAATATTTATAGAACCATAGCTGACCAAATAACTTCACAATAGGAGCATGTAAGAATCATTTGATCACTTATAAGAGTCTTTGATGTTATTGGAAACATTTAAGGTGAGCTCAACCTTTGTTTTAGGACGATGTAACAACTTTTTCTGAACAAATTGAGGAATCAAGGAAGCCACCACAATATGAATCAAGCAAATCCATATCAAAACGTTGTTTGTAGGATAAGAGATAGTTTGGGAAAACTATCGGAGGTTAGAGTTAGGACTAGAGTATGTGAAATTGAAGATTGAAGTAAGAGATTGTGCACACTAGTATCCAGGAAAAGATCGAGATAGTGTCAATGATGATTACATAAATAATTGTTTTCACAATCAGACCTATAATCGATGCATGAATAATCCACGCTAAGAAAAATTTAATTAGAAGAGCAACCATGAGGATTCAAAGATTGCATATACTCGGACCTGGTGGCGAGTCCGTGATCTTATCAGAGCCTAGAGCCTTTCCTGGTTCGCTTCTACTCTTCTCTCAAACAAAGAGAGGCGGAGGGGGATTGCGGTTCTCGACTGTGGGAGTCAAAGGGAGATGGAAACTAGTAGATCTGGAGAGGTGGTGAACAACTAGATCGGGATAAAAGGGAAAGGAAATGATTGGCTGATTCAGGCACTAGTCCGATGATTCCTACGACGGACGGTGACTTCGGTAATGGTCCGGTGGTCTAAGTGGGTGGTGCAAGTTCAAAAGAGGCTGAGAGACGTCATAGTGGAGTGGGGGCTTTTGTATTAGTCTAATTAAAAAATGTTCTCAAACATTCTCATTTAAACATACCTCTCTCTCTCTCTCTCTCTATATATATATATATATATATATATATATATATATATATATATATATATATATATATAATGATTAGTTACTTCTCGTTATCTCTAAATCCAGGTGTGGAATATCCTATGAATATCGACCAAATTCATCATTATCAACATGATTTATCAACCAAACATGCTATTGACTGAATCTTTGAAAGCTTTTAGAAATCTTTAAAAAAATCTAATTAGAAAAGGTTTTGTTATCACATTATCCAAAAAGTTACTTAGAGCTTTTAACTTTGAATTTTTTTATGTGATTTTATATTTTTAAAAGTTTTTAGTTATTTAATCCTACATGTTTAAAAGCTACAACTTTGGGCTATCATATATCATTTTAATTGAAATTAAATCCGTTATTGGGTTAGCCATACACTTCATGTGTTTTTAGCGATTCACATGACATCATCAAACGATACAAGTCTTGGATAAGAATCTACAACGCACCAGAATGCCCTTGTTGACGATCCTTTACTCCGATAACATCTAGGGTTCCTCGAACAATGTGATATCTCACACCGGGTAAATCCTTAACCCTCCACCCTCTTACTAAGACTGCATAATGTTCTTATGAATTATGGCCAATACCGGGTATATAAGCAATGATTTAAAATCCATAGGTTAATCGTACTCTGATAACTTTACGTAAGGCAGGTTTGGTTTTTTTGGGGTGATAGTGGAAAAGTTGACAGATAAGTTACCCTTACTGCCACTCTACAGAACCGTACATGAGATTTTCACCTCATACGACTCCTCGTTCAATTCTTTCAAAGTTATTGGATCCTTTTCCGCTTTTGAGAATCCCATCCCTTCTTCCACTCAGTCCCG